>NW_026870936.1:0-600000 GCF_033118175.1 Dama dama
CTCTTTATATATTTCACACCTTTTCAGGCTCTTCATGTTTTTGATCACCGTTACATTCTCCTCCTATTATTCAGACCGTTTCATGCTCCTCATATTTTTGACACTTTTTGAAGCTCTTTATATATTTCACACATTTTCAGGCTCTTCATGTTTTGAACACAGCTTCATGCTCCTCCTATTTTTCAGACCGTTTCATGCTCTTCTTGTATTTCACACCTTTTGAAGCTCTTCATATTTATCACAACTTTTCAGGCTCTTCATGTTTTTGAACACCGCTTCATGCTCCTCCTATTTTTCAGACCGTTTCATGCTCCTCATATTTTTCACACCTTTTGAAGCTCTTCACATTTTTCACAACTTTTCAGGATCTTCATGTTTTTGAACACCGCTTCATGCTCCTCCTATTTTTCAGACCATTTCATGCTCCTCCTATTTTTCACATGAAGCTCTTTATATTTTTCACACCTTTTGAAGCTCTTCATATTTTTCACACGTTTTCAAACTCTTCATGTTTTTCAACACCGCTTCTTGCTCCTCCTGTTTTTCATTCGGTTTCAGCTCCTCATGTTTTTGACACCTTTTGAGGCTCTTCATATTTTTCACACTTTTTCAGGCTCTTCATGTTTTTCAACACCACTTCATGGTCCTCCTATTTTTCAGATCGCTTCATGCTCATCTCATTTTTGACACCTTTTGAAGCTCTTCGTATTTTCCACACTTTTTCAACCTCTTCATGTTTTTCAACACCACTTCATGCTCCTACTATTGTTCAGACCGTTTCTTGCTCCTCGTATGTTTGACATGTTTTGAGTCTCTTCATATTTTTCACATCTTTTCAGGCTCTTCATATTTTTGAACACCGTTTCATGCTCCTCCTATTTTTCAGACCGTTTCATGCTCCTCATATATTTCACACCTTTTGAAGCTCTTCATATTTTTCACACCTTTTCAGGCTCTTCATGTTTTTGAACACCGTTTGATGCTGCTCCTATTTTTCAGACCGTTTCATGCTCCTTATATATTTTAAAGCTTTTGAATCTCTTCATATTTTTACCACCTTTTCAGGCTGTTCATGTTTTTCAATACCGCTTCATGATCCTCCTATTTTTCAGACCGTTTCATGCTCCTCATATTTTTCACACCTTTTGAAACTCTTCATATTTTCACACCTTTTCAGGGTCTTCATGTTTTTGAACACCGTTTTATGCTGCTCCTAATTTTCAGACCATTTCATGCTCCTCATATTTTAAAGCTTTTGAAACTCTTCATATTTTTCACACCTTTTCAAGCTGTTCATGTTTTTCTACACCACTTCATGCTCCTCCTATTTTTCAGACCATTTCATGCTCCTCATATTTTTGACACCTTTGGAAGCTCTTGATTTTTTTTCACACCTTTTCAGGCTCTTCATATTTTTGAACACCGCTTCATGCTCCTCCGATTTTTCAGACCGTTTCATGCTCCTCATGTATTTCACACCTTTTGAAGCTCTTCATATTTTTCACACCTTTTCAGGCTCTTCATGTTTTTGAACAACGCTTCATGCTCCTCCTATTTTTCAGACCGTTTCATTCTCCTCATATTTTTCACACCTTTTGAAGCTCTTCCTATATTTCACACCTTTTCAGGCTCTTCATGTTTTTCAACAACGCTTCATGCTCCTCCTATTTTCACACCGTTTATTGCTCCTCATGTATTTCACACCTCTTGAAGCTCTTCATATTTTTCACATCTTTTCAGGCTCTTCATGTTTTTGAACAAGGTTTCATGCTCCTCTTATTTTTCAGACCGTTTCATGCTCCTCATATTTTTGACACGTTTTGAGTCTCTTCATATTTTTCACTCCTTTTCAGGCTCTTCATATTTTTGAACACCGTTTCATGCTCCTCCTATTTTTCAGACCGTTTCATGCTGCTCAAATATTTGACACCTTTGAAGCTCTTCATATTTTTCACACCTTTTCAGGCTCTTCATGTTATTCAACAACACTTTATGCTCCTCTTATATTTCAGACCGCTTCATCCTGATCTCATTTTTGACACTTTTTGAAGCTGTTCATATTTTTCACACCTTTTGAAGCTCTTCATAATTTTCACAAGTTTTCATGCTCTTTATGTTTTTCAACACCGCTTCATGCTCCTCCTATTTTTCACACCTTTTGAAGCTCTTCATATTTTTCACACCTTTTCAGGCTCTTCATGTTTTTCAACACCGCTTCATGCTCCTCCTATTTTTCAGACCGTTTCATACTCCTCATATTTTTGCACCATTTGTTGCTCTTCATATTTTTCACAACTTTTCAGGCTCTTCATGTTTTGAACACCGCTTCATGCTCCTCCTATTTTTCAGACCGTATCATGCTCTTCATATTTTTCACACCTTTTGAAGCTCTTCATATTTTTCACACCTTTTCAGGCTCTTCATATTTTTGAACACCTCTTCATCCCCTCCTATTTTTCAGACCGTTGCTTGCTCCTCATGTATTTCACACCTTTTGAAGCTCTTCATATTTTTCACACCTTTTCAGTCTCTTGATGTTTTTCCACACCACTTCATGCTTCTCCTATTTTTCAACCCGTTTCATGCTCCTCATGTATTTCACACCTTTTGAAGCTCTTCACATTTTTCACACCTTTTCAGGCTCTTCATGTTTTTGATCACCGTTTCATGCTCCTCTTATTTTTCAGACCGTTTCATGCTCCTCATATTTTGACACTCTTTGAAGCTCTTCATATTTTTCACACCTTTTCAGGCTCTTCATGTTTTTGAACACCTCTTCATGCTCCTCCTATATTTCACACCTTTGAAGCTCTTCATATTTTTCAAACCTTTTCAGGCTCTTCATGTTTTTGAACACCGCTTCATGCTCCTCCTATTTTTCAGACCGTTTAATGCTCCTCCTGTATTTCATACCTTTTGAAGCTCTTCATATTTTTCACACCTTTTCAGGCTCTTCATGTTTTTCAACACTGCTTCATGCTCCTCCTATTTTTCAGACCGTTTCATGCTCCTCATGTATTTCACACCTTTTGAAGCTCTTCATATTTTCACACCTTTTCAGGCTCTTCATGTTATTCAACAACACTTTATGCTCCTCTTATATTTCAGACCGCTTCATCCTGATCTCATTTTTGACACTTTTTGAAGCTGTTCATATTTTTCAAACCTTTTGAAGCTCTTCATAATTTTCACAAGTTTTCATGCTCTTTATGTTTTTCAACACCGCTTCATGCTCCTCCTATTTTTCACACCTTTTGAAGCTCTTCATAATTTTCACACCTTTTCTGGCTCTTCATATTTTTGAACACCGCTTCTTGATCCTCCTATTTTTCAGATCGTTTCTTGCTCCTCATGTATTTCACACCTTTTGAAGCTCTTCATATTTTTCACACCTTTTCAGGCTCTTGATGTTTTTCCACACCACTTCATGCTTCTCCTATTTTTCAACCCGTTTCATGCTCCTCATGTATTTCACACCTTTTGAAGCTCTTCATATTTTTCACAGCTTTTCAGGCTCTTCATGTTTTTCAACACCGCTTCATGCTCCTCCTATTTTTCAGACCGTTACATGCACCTCATATTTTTCTCACCTTTTGAAGCTCTTCATATTTTTCACACCTTTTCAGGCTCCTCATGTTTTGCAACACCGCTTCATGCTCCTCCTATTTTTCAGACCGTTTCATACTCCTTATATTTTTGACACCTTTTGTTGCTCTTCATATTTTTTACACCTTTTCAGGCTCTTCATTTTTTCAACACCGCTTCATGCTCCTCCTATTTTTCAGACCGTTTCATGCTCCTCATAGTTTTGACAACTTTTGAAGCTCTTCATATTTTTCACATCTTTTCAGGCTCTTCATGTTTTTGAACCCCTCTTCATGCTTCTCCTATTTTTCAGACCGTTTAATGCTCCTCATGTATTTCACACCTTTTGAAGCTCTTCATATTTTTCACACGTTTTCAGGCTCTTCATGTTTTTGAACACCGCTTCATGCTTCACCTATTTTTCAGACCGTTTAATGCTCCTCATGTATTTCACACTTTTTGAAGCTCTTCATATATTTCACACCTTTTCAGTCTCTTTCTTTTTTTCAACACCAGATCATACTCCTTCTATTTTTCAGACCGTTTCATGCTCATTTCATTTTTGAAACCTTTTGAAATCTTCATATTTTTCACACCTTTTTTTTGCTCTTCATGTTTTTGAACACCACTTCATGCTCCTCCTATTTTTCAGACCATTTAATGCTCCTCATGTATTTCACACCTATTGAAGCTCTTCATATTTTTCACACGTTTTCAGGCTCTTCATGTTTTTCAACACCGCTTCATGCTCCTCCTATTTTTCAGACCGTTTCATGCTCCTCATATTTTTGACACCTTTTGAAGCTCTTCATATTTTTCACACCTTTTCAGGCTCTTCATGTTTTCAACACCGCTTCATGATCCTCCTATTTTTCAGACCGTTTCATGCTCCTCATATTTTTGACACCTTTTGAAGCTCTTCATATTTTTCACACCTTTTCAGGCTCTTCATGTTTTTGAACACCGCTTCATGCTCCTCCTATTTTTCAGACCGCATCATTCTCCTCATATTTTTGACACCTTTTGAAGCCCTTCATATATTTCACACCTTTTCCGTCTCTTCTTTTTTTTCAACACCACTTCATGCTCCTCCTATTTTTCAGACCGTTTCATGCTCATCTCATTTTTGAAACCTTTTGAAGCTCTTCATATTTTTCACACCTTTTCAGGCTCTTCATGTTTTTGAACACCGCTTCATGCTCCTCCTATTTTTCAGACCGCTTCATACTTCTCTCATTTTTGACACCATTTGAAGCTCTTCATATTTTTGACACCTTTTGAAGCTCTTCATATTTCTCACACGTTTTCAGGCTCTTCATGATTTTCAACACAGATTCATGCTCCCCCTTTTTTCAGACCGTTTCATGCTCCTCATATTTTTGACACCTTTTGAATCTCCTCATACTTTTTACACCTTTTGAAGCTCTTCATGTATTTCACAATTTTTCAGGCTCTTCATGTTTTTCAACACGGCTTCATGCTCCTCCTATTTTTCAGACCGTTTCATGCTCCTCATATTTTTCACACCTTTTGAAGCTCTTCATATTTTTCACACCTTTTAAGCCTCTTCATGTTTTTTAACACCGCTTCATGCTCCTCCTATTTTCAAGACAGTTTCATACTCCTCATGTATTTCATACCTTTTGAAGCTCTTCATATTTTTCACACCTTTTCAGGCTCTTCATATTTTTGAACACCGCTACATGCTCCTCCTATTTTTAAGACCGTTTCATGCACCTCATATATTTCACACCTTTTGAAGTTCTTCATATTTTTCACACCTTTTCAGGCTCTGCATGTTTTTCAACACTGTTTCATGCTCCTCCTATTTTTCAGACCGTTTCATGCTCCTCATATTTTTGACACCTTTTGAAGCTCTTCATATATTTGACACCATTTGAAGCTCTTCATATGTTTCACAACTTTTCACGCTCTGCATATTTTTGAACACCGTTTCATGCTACTCCTATATTTCAGACCGATACTTGCTGCTCATATATTTGACACCTTTTGAAGCTCTTCATATTTTTAACACCTTTTCAGGATCTTCATGTTTTTCAACACCGCTTCATGCTTCTCCTATTTTTCAGACCGTTTCATGCTCCTCATATTTTTGATACCTTTTGATGCTCTTCATATTTTTCACACCTTTTCAGGCTTTTCATGTTTTTGAACACCGCTTCATGCTCCTCCTATTTTTCACACCTTTTGAAGCTCTTCATATTTTTCAAACCTTTTCAGGCTCTTTATGTTTTTGAACACTGCTTCATGCTCCTCGTATTTTTCAGACCTTTTCATGCTCCTCATGATTTTGACAACTTTTGAAACTCTTCATATTTTTCAAACCTTTTCAGGCTCTTCATGTTTTTGAACACCGCTTCATGCTCCTCCTATTTTTCAAACCATTTCATGATCCTCATGTATTTCACACCTTTGAACCTCTTCATATTTTTCACACCTTTTCAGGCTCTTCATGTGTTTCAACACCACTTCATGCTTCTCATCTTTTTCAGACCGTTTCATGCTCATCTCATTTTTGAAACATTTTGAAGCTGTTCATATTTTTCACACCTTTTGAAGCTCTTCATATTTTTCACACGTTTTCAGGCTCTTCATTTTTTTGAACACCGCTTCATGCTTCACCTATTTTTCAGACCGTTTAATGCTCCTCATGTATTTCACACTTTTTGAAGCTCTTCATATATTTCACACCTTTTCAGTCTCTTCCTTTTTTTCAACACCAGATCATACTCCTTCTATTTTTCAGACCGTTTCATGCTCATTTCATTTTTGAAACCTTTTGAAATCTTCATATTTTTCACACCTTTTTTTTGCTCTTCATGTTTTGAACACCACTTCATGCTCCTCCTATTTTACAGACCGTTTCATTCTCCTCATATTTTTGACACCTTTTGAAGCTCTTCATATATTTCACACCTTTTCAGGCTTTTCATTATTTTCAACACCACTTCATGCTCCTCTTATTTTTCAGACCGTTTCATGCTCATCTCATTTTGACACCTTTTGAAGCTCTTCATGTTTTTCACATCTTCTGAAGCTCTTCATATTTTTCACAAACTTTCAGGCTCTTTATGATTTTCAACACCGTTTCATGCTCCTCCTATTTTTCAGACCGTTTCATGTTCATCTCAGTTTGACACCTTTTGAAGCTCTTCATATTTTTCACACCTTTTGAAGCTCTTCATATTTTTCATATTTTTGAAGTTCTTCATAATTTCACACGTTTTCAGACTCTTCATGTTTTTCAACACCGCTTCATGCTCCTCCTATTTTTCAAACCGTATCATCCTCCTCATATATTTCACACCTTTTGAAGCTCTTCGTATTTTTCACACGTTTTCAGGCTCTTCATGTTTTTGAACAGCACATCATGCTCCTTCTATTTTTCAGAGAGTTTCATGCTCCTCATGTATTTCACACCTTTTGAAGCTCTTCGTATTTTTCACACCTTTTCAGGCTCTTCATGTTTTTGAACACTTCTTCATGCTCCTCCTATTTTTCAGACCGTTTCATGCTCCTCATATTTTTGACAACTTTTGAAGCTCTTCATATTTTTCACAACTTTTCAATCTCTTCCTGTTTTTGAACCCCTCTTCATGCTTCTCCTATTTTTCAGACCGTTTAAAGTTCCTCATGTATTTCACACCTTTTGAAGCTCTTCATATTTTTCACACATTTTCAGGCTCTTCATGTTTTTGAACACCGCTTCATGCTTCTCTTTTTTTCAGACCGTTTAATGCTCCTCATGTATTTCACACTTTTTGAAGCTCTTCATATATTTCACACCTTTTCAGTCTCTTCTTTGTTTTCAACACCACATCATACTCCTTCTATTTTTCAGACTGTTTCATGCTCATTTCATTTTTGAAACCTTTTGAAATCTTCATATTTTTCACACCTTTTTTAGGCTCTTCATGTTTTTGAACACCACTTCATGCTCCTCCTATTTTTCAGATCATTTAATGCTCCTCATGTATTTCACACCTATTGAAGCTCTTCATATTTTTCACACGTTTTCAGGCTCTTCATGTTTTTCAACACCGCTTCATGCTCCTCCTATTTTTCAGACCGTTTCATGCTCCTCATATTTTTGACACCTTTTGAAGCTCTTCATATTTTTCACACCTTTTCAGGCTCTTCATGTTTTTCAACACCGCTTCATGATCCTCCTATTTTTCAGACCGTTTCATGCTCCTCATATTTTTGACACCTTTTGAAGCTCTTCATATTTTTCACACCTTTTCAGGCTCTTCATGTTTTTGAACACCGCTTCATGCTCCTCCTATATTTCAGACCGTTTCATGCTCCTCATATTTTTGACAACTTTTGAAGCTTTTCATATTTTTCACACCTTGTCAGGATCTTCAAGTTTTTCAACAACACTTCATGCTCCTCCTTTTTTGCAGACCGTTTCATGCTCCTCATATTTTTGACACATTTTGAAGCTCTTCATATTTTTCACACCTTTTCAGGCTCTTCATGTTTTTCAACACCGCTTCATGCTCCTCCTATTTTTCAGACCGCATCATTCTCCTCATATTTTTGACACCTTTTGAAGCCCTTCATATATTTCACACCTTTTCCGTCTCTTCTTTTTTTTCAACACCACTTCATGCTCCTCCTATTTTTCAGACCGTTTCATGCTCATCTCATTTTTGAAACCTTTTGAAGCTCTTCATATTTCTCACACGTTTTCAGGCTCTTCATGATTTTCAACACAGATTCATGCTCCCCCTTTTTTCAGATCATTTCATGCTCCTTATATTTTTGACACCTTTTGAATCTCCTCATATTTTTTACACCTTTTGAAGCTCTTCATGTATTTCACAATTTTTCAGGCTCTTCATGTTTTTCAACACGGCTTCTTGCTCCTCCTATTTTTCAGACCGTTTCATGCTCCTCATATTTTTCACAGCTTTTGAAGCTCTTCATATTTTTCACACCTTTTAAGCCTCTTCATGTTTTTTAACACTGCTTCATGCTCCTCCTATTTTCAAGACAGTTTCATACTCCTCATGTATTTCATACCTTTTGAAGCTCTTCATATTTTTCACACCTTTTCAGGCTCTTCATATTTTTGAACACCGCTACATGCTCCTCCTATTTTTAAGACCGTTTCATGCACCTCATATATTTCACACCTTTTGAAGTTCTTCATATTTTTCACACCTTTTCAGGCTCTGCATGTTTTTCAACACTGTTTCATGCTCCTCCTATTTTTCAGACCGTTTCATGCTCCTCATATTTTTGACACCTTTTGAAGCTCTTCATATATTTGACACCATTTGAAGCTCTTCATATGTTTCACAACTTTTCACGCTCTGCATATTTTTGAACACCGTTTCATGCTACTCCTATATTTCAGACCGTTACTTGCTGCTCATATATTTGACACCTTTTGAAGCTCTTCATATTTTTAACACCTTTTCAGGATCTTCATGTTTTTCAACACCGCTTCATGCTTCTCCTATTTTTCAGACCGTTTCATGCTCCTCCTATTTTTCACACCTTTTGAAGCTCTTCATATTTTTCAAACCTTTTCAGGCTCTTTATGTTTTTGAACACTGCTTCATGCTCCTCGTATTTTTCAGACCGTTTCATGCTCCTCATGATTTTGACAACTTTTGAAACTCTTCATATTTTTCAAACCTTTTCAGGCTCTTCATGTTTTTGAACACCGCTTCATGCTCCTCCTATTTTTCAAACCATTTCATGTTCCTCATGTATTTCACACCTTTGAACCTCTTCATATTTTTCACACCTTTTCAGGCTCTTCATGTGTTTCAACACCACTTCATGCTTCTCATCTTTTTCAGACCGTTTCATGCTCATCTCATTTTTGAAACATTTTGAAGCTGTTCATATTTTTCACACCTTTTGAATCTCTTCATATTTTTGACACGTTTTCAGGCTCTTCATGTTTTTGAACACCGCTGCATGCTCCTCCTATTTTTCAGAGCGTTTAATGCTCCTCATGAATTTCACACCTTTTGAAGCTCTTCATATTTTTCACACCTTTTCCTGCTCTTCATCTTTTTCAAAACCGTTTCATGCTCATCCTGTTTTTCAGAGTGTTTCATGCTCCTCATATGTTTGACACCTTAAGAAGCTCTTCATATTTTTCACACCTTTTCAGGCTCTTCATGTTTTTCAACACCGCTTCATGCTCCTCCTATTATTCAGATCGTTTCATTCTCCTCATATTTTTGACACCTTTTGAAGGTCTTCATATATTTCACACCTTTTCAGCCTCTTCTATTTTTTCAACACCACTTCATGCTCCTCTTATTTTTCAGACTGTTTCATGCTCATCTCAATTTTGACACATTTGAAGCTCTTCATATATTTCACACCTTTTGAAGCTCTTCATATTTTTCACAACTTTTCAGGCTCTTCATGTTTTTCAACAACGCTTCATGCTCCTCCTATTTTTCAGAGCGTTTCATGCTCCTCATATTTTTGACACTTTTTGAAGCTCTTCACATTTTTCACAAATTTTTAGGCTATTCATGTTTTTCAACACCGATTCATGCTCCTCCTCTTTTTCAGACCGTTTCATGCTCCTCATATTTTGACACATTTAGAAGCTCTTCATATTTTTCACACCTTTTCAGGCTATTCATGTTTTTGAACACCGCTTCATTCTCCTCCTATTTTTCAGACCGTTTCATGCTCCACATATTTTTACCACCTTTTGAAGCTTTTCATATTTTTCACACATTTTCTGGTTGTTCAAGTTTTTCAACACCACTTCATACTCCTCCTTTTTTGCAGACCGTTTCATTCTCCCATATTTTTTACACCTTTTGAAGCTCTTCATATTTTTCACACGTATTCAAGCTCTTCATGTTTTTCAAGACCGCTTCATGCTCCTCCTATTTTTCAGACCGTTTCATGCTCCTCATATTTTTGACACTTTTTGAAGCTCTTCATATATTTCACACCTTTTCAGACTCTTCATGTTTTTGAACACCACTACATGCTCCTCCTATTTTTCAGAGAGTTTCATGCTCTTCATGTATATCACACCTTTTGAAGCTCTTCATATTTTTCACACCTTTTCAGGCTCTTCATGTTTTTGAACACCGTTTCATGCTCCTCCTATTTTTCAGATCGTTTCATGCTCCTCATATATTTGACACCTTTTGAAGCTCTTCATATTATTCACAACTTTTCAGGCTCTTCATGTTTTTCATCACCGTTTCATGCTGCTTCTATTTTTCAGACCGTTTCATGCTCCTCATATTTTTCACATCTTTTGAAGCTCTTCATATTTTTCACACCTTTTCAGGCTCTTCATGTTTTTGACGACAGCTTCATGCTCCTCCTATTTTTCAGACCGTTTCATGCTCCTCATATTTTTGACACCTTTTGAAGCTCTTAATATTTTTCACACCTTTTCATGCTTTTCATCTTTTTCAAAACCGTTTCATGCTCCTCCTATTTTTCAGACTGTTTCATGCTCCTCATATGTTTGTCACCTTTTGAATCTCTTCATATTTTTCACACCTTTTCAGGCTCTTCATATTTGTCAACACCGTTTCATGCTCCTATTATTTTTCAGACCGTTTCATGCTCCTCATATCTTTGACACCTTTTGAAACTCTTCCTGTTTTTCACACCTTTTCAGGCTCTTCTACTTTTTCAACACCGCTTCATGATCCTCCTATTTTTCAGACCATTTCATCCTCCTCATATATTTGACACCTTTTGAAGCGCTTCATATTATTCACAACATTTCAATCTCTTCATGTTTTCAACAACACTTCATGCTCCTCCTATTTTTCAGACCGTTTCATGCTCCTCATATATTTGACACCTTTTGACGCTCTTCATATTTTTCACAACATTTCAATCTCTTCATGTTTTCAACAACACTTCATGCTCATATTATTTTTCAGACTGTTTCATGCTCCTCATATGTTTGACACCTTTTGAATCTCTTCATATTTTTCATACGTTTTCAGGCTCTTCATGTTTTTCAACACCGCTTCATGCTCCTCGTATTTTTCAGACCGTTTAATGCTCCTCAAGTATTTCAAACCTTTTGAAGCTCTTCATATTTTTCACAACTTTTCAGGCTCTTCATGTTTTTGAACACCGCTTCATGCTCCTCCGATTTTTCAGACCGTTTCATGCTCCTCATATTTTTAACACCTTTTGAAGCTCTTCATATTTTTCACACCTTTTCAGGCTTTTCATGTATTTGAACACGCTTCATGCTTCTCCTTGTTTGCAGACCGTTTTTTGCTCCTCATATTTTTGACACCTTTTGAAGCTCTTCATATTTTTCACACGTTTTCAGCTCTTCATGTTTTTCAACACCGCTTCATGCTCTTCCTATTTTTCAGACCGTTTCAAGCTCATCTCATTTTTGACAACTTTTGAAGCTTTTCATATTTTTCACAACATTTCAGGCTCTTCATGTTTTTGAACACCGCTTCATGCTCCTCCTAATTTTCAGAGAGTTTCATGCTCCTCATATTTTTGACACCTTTTGAATCTCTTCATATTTTTCACACCTTTTCAGGCTCTTCATGTTTTTCAACACCGCTTTATCCTCCTCCTATTTTTCAGACCGTTTCATACTCCTCATATTTTTGACACCTTTTGAAGGTCTTCATATATTTCACACCTTTTCAGGCTCTTCTATTTTTCAACTCCACTTCATGCTCCTCTTATTTTTCAGACCGTTTCATGCTCATCTCATTTTTGACACATTTGAAGCTCTTCATATTTTTCACACCTTTTGAAGCTCTTCATATTTTTCACACCTTTTCAGGCTCTTCATGTTTTTCAACACCGCTTCATGCTCCTCCTATTATTCAGATCGTTTCATTCTCCTCATATTTTTGACACCTTTTGAAGGTCTTCACATATTTCACACCTTTTCAGCCTCTTCTATTTTTTCAACACCACTTCATGCTCCTCTTATTTTTCAGACCGTTTCATGCTCATCTCATTTTTGACACATTTGAAGCTCTTCATATTTTTCACACCTTTTGAAGCTTTTCATATTTTTCACAACTTTTCAGGCTCTTCATGTTTTTCAACAACGCTTCATACTCCTCCTATTTTTCAGACCGTTTCATGCTCCTCATATTTTTGACACTTTTTGAAGCTCCTCACATTTTTCATAACTTTTTAGGCTATTCATGTTTTTCAACACCGATTCATGCTCCTCCTCTTTTTCAGGCCGTTTCATGCTCCTCATATTTTGACACATTTTGAAGCTCTTCATATTTTTCACACCTTTTCAGGCTATTCATGTTTTTGAACACCGCTTCATTCTCCTCCTATTTTTCAGACCGTTTCTTGCTCCGCATATTTTTACCACCTTTTGAAGCTTTTCATATTTTTCACACATTTTCTGGTTGTTCAAGTTTTTCAACACCACTTCATACTCCTCCTTTTTTGCAGACCGTTTCATGCTCCCATACTTTTTACACCTTTTGAAGCTCTTCATATTTTTCACACGTATTCAGGCTCTTCATGTTTTCAAGACCGCTTCATTCTCCTCCTATTTTTCAGACCGTTTCATGCTCCTCATATTTTTGACACTTTTTGAAGCTTTTAATATTTTTCACACCTTTTCAGACTCTTCATGTTTTTGAACACCACTACATGCTCCTCCTTTTTTTTCAGAGAGTTTCATGCTCTTCATGTATTTCACACCTTTTGAAGCTCTTCATATTTTTCACACCTTTTCAGGCTCTTCATGTTTTTGAACACCGTTTCATGCTCCTCCTATTTTTCAGATCGTTTCATGCTCCTCATATATTTGACACCTTTTGAAGCTCTTCATATTATTCACAACTTTTCAGGCTCTTCATGTTTTTCATCACCGTTTCATGCTGCTTCTATTTTTCAGTCCGTTTCATGCTCCTCATATTTTTCACATCTTTTGAAGCTCTTCATATTTTTCACACCTTTTCAGGCTCTTCATGTTTTTGACGACAGCTTCATGCTCCTCCTATTTTTCAGACCGTTTCATGCTCCTCATATTTTTGACACCTTTTGAAGCTCTTAATATTTTTCACATCTTTTCATGCTTTTCATCTTTTTCAAAACCGTTTCATGCTCCTCCTATTTTTCAGACTGTTTCATGCTCCTCATATCTTTGACACCTTTTGAAACTCTTCCTGTTTTTCACACCTTTTCAGGCTCTTCTACTTTTTCAACACCACTTCATGATCCTCCTATTTTTCAGACCATTTCATCCTCCTCATATATTTGACACCTTTTGAAGCGCTTCATATTATTCACAACTTTTCAATCTCTTCATGTTTTCAAAAACACTTAATGCTCCTCCTATTTTTCAGACCGTTTCATGCTCGTCATATATTTGACACCTTTTGACGCTCTTCATATTTTTCACAACAATTCAATCTCTTCATGTATTCAACAACACTTCATGCTCATATTATTTTTCAGACTGTTTCATGCTCCTCATATTTTTGACACCTTTTGAAGCTCTTCATATTTTTCACACCTTTTCCGGCGCTTCATGTTTTTCAACACCGCTTCATGCTCCTCCTATTTTTCAGACCGTTTCATACTCATCTCATTTTTGACACCTTTTGAAGCTCTTCATATGTTTCACACCTTTTCAGGCTCTTCATGTTTGTCAAGACCGTTTCATGCTCATATTATTTTTCAGAACGTTTCATGCTCCTCATATTTTTGACACCTTTTGAAGCTCTTCGTATTTTTCACACCTTTTCAGGCTCTTCTTATTTTTCAACACCACTTCATGCTTCTCTTATTTTTCAGCCCGTTTCTTGCTCCTCATGTATTTCACACCTTTTGAAGCTCTTCATATATTTCACACCTTTTCAGGCTCTTCATGTTTTTGATCACCGTTTCATGCTCCTTCTATTTTTCAGACCGTTTCATGCTCCTCATATTTTTGACACCTTTTGAAGCTCTTCATATTTTTCACACCTTTTCAGGCTCTTCATGTTTTTGAACACCGCTTCATGATCCTCCTATATTTCAGACACTTTCATGCTCCTCATATTTTTGACACCTTTAGAAACTCTACATATTTTTCACACCTTTTTAGGCTCTTCATGTTTTTCACACGTTTTCAGACTCTTCATGTTTTTCAACAACGCTTCATGCTCCTGCTATTTTTCAGACCGTTTCATGCTCCTCATATTTTAGACGCCTTTAGAAACTCTTCATATTTTTCACACCTATTTAGGCTCTTCATGTTTTTCACACTTTTTCAGACTCTTCATGTTTTTCAACACCGCTTCATGCTACTGCTATTGTTCACACCGTTTCATTCTCTTCATATTTTTGACACATTTTGAAGCTCTTCATATTTTTCACACCTTTTCAGGCTCTTCATGTTTTTCAACACAGTTTCATGCTGCTTCTATTATTCAGACAGTTTCATGCTCCTCATATTTTTGACACTTTTTGAAGCTCTTCATATTTTTCACACCTTTTCAGGCTCTTCATGTTTTTCAACACAGTTTCATGCTGCTTCTATTATTCAGACAGTTTCATGCTCCTCCTATTTTTCACACCTTTTGAAGCTTTTCATATATTTCACACCTCTTCAGGCTCTTCATGTTTTTGAGTATCGTTTGATGCTCCTCCTATTTTTCAGACCGTTTCATGCTCCACATATTTTTGACACCTTTTGAAGCTCTTCATATATTTCACACCTTTTCAGACTCTTCATGATTTCCAACACTGCTTCATGCTCCTCATATTTTTCAGACCGTTTCATGCTCATCACATTTTTGTCACCTTTTGAAGCTCTTCATATTTTTCACACCTTTTCAGGCTCTTCATGTTTTTAACAACCACTTCATGCTCCTCCTATTTTTCAGACCGTTTCATGCTCCTCATATTTTTGACATCTTTTGAAGCTCTCATATTTTTCACACCTTTTCAGCCTCTTCATGATTTTGAACACCGCTTCAGGCTCCTCCTATTTTTCAGACCGTTTCCTGCTCCTCATATATTTGATACATTTTGAAGCACTTCATAGTTTTCACACCTTTTCAGGCTCTTCATGTTTTTGAACACCGCTTCATGCTCCTCCTATTTTTCAGACCGTTTCATGCTCCTCCTATTTTTCACACCTTTTGAAGCTCTTCATATTTTTCACACCTTTTCAGGCTCTTCATGTTTTTGAACACCGCTTCATGCTCCTCCTATTTTTCAGACCGTTTCATGCTCCTCATGTATTTCACACCTTTTGAAGCTCTTCATATTTTTCACACCTTTTCAGGCTCTTCATGTTTTTGAACACCGCTTCATGCTCCTCCTATTTTTCCGACCGTCTTGCTCCTCATATTTTTGACACCTTTTGAAGCTCTTCATATTTTTCACACCTTTTCAACCTCTTCATGTTTTTGAACAACGCTTAATGCTCCTCCTATTTTTCAGACCGTCATGCTCCTCATATTTTTGACACCTTTTGAAGCTCTTCATATTTTTGACACCTCTTCAGGCTCTTCATGTTTTTGAATATCGTTTCAGGCTCCTCCTAATTTTCAGACCGTTTCATGCTCCTCATATTTTTGACACCTTTTGAAGCTCTTCATATATTTCACATCTTTTCAGACTCTTCATGATTTCCAACACCGCTTCATGCTCCTCATATTTCTCAGACCGTTTCATGCTCATCACATTTTTGTCACCTTTTGAAGCTCTTCATATTTTTCACATCTTTTGAAGCTCTTCGTATTTTCACATCTTTTAAAGCTCTTCATATTTTTCACACCTTTTCAGGCTCTTCATGTTTTTGAACACCGCTTCATGCTCCTCCTATTTTTTAGACCATTTAATGCTCCTCATCTATTTCACACCTATTGAAGCTCTTCATATTTTTCACACCTTTTCAGGCTCTTGATGTTTTTCAACACTGCTTCATTCTCCTCCTCTTTTTCAGAACGTTTCATGCTCCTCATATTTTTGACACCTTTTGAAGCTCTTCATATATTTCACACCTTTTCAGGCTCTTCATGTTTTAGAACACCGCTTCATGCTCCTCCTATTTTTCAGACCGTTTAATGCTCCTCATGTATTTCACACCTTTTGAAGCTCTTCATATTTTTCACACCTTTTCAGGCTCTTCATGTTTTTGAACACCGCTTCATGCTGCTTCTATTTTTGAGACCGTTTCATGCTCCTCATATTTTTGACACGTTTTGAAGCTCTTCATATTTTTCACACCTTTTCCGGCTCTTCATGTTTTTGAACACCGTTTCATGCTCCTCCTATTTTTCAGACCGTTTCATGCTCCTCATATATTTGACACCTTTTTAAGCTCTTCATATTTTTCACACCTTTTCAGGCTCTTCATGTTTTTGAACAACACTTCATGCTCCTCCTAATTTTCAGACCGTTTCATGCTCCTCATATTTTTCACACCTTTTGAAGCTCTTCATATTTTTCACACCTTTCATGCTCTTCATGATTTTGAAAATAGCTTCATGCTCCTCCTATTTTTCAGACCGTTTCATGCTCCTAATATTTTTGACACCTTTTGTAGCTCTTCATATTTTTCACACGTTTTCAGGCTCTTCATGTTTTTCAACACCGCTTCATGCTCCTAATATTTTTCAGACCGTTTCGTGCACCTCATATATTTCACACCTTTTGAAACCCTTCATATTTTTCACACCTTTTCAGGCTCTTCATGTTTGTGAACCTCGCTTCATGCTGCTCCTATTTTTCAGACCGTTTCATGCTCCTCATGTTTTTGACACCTTTTGAAGTTCTTAATATTTTTCACACCTTTTCAGGCACTTCATGTTTTTCAACACCGCTTCATGCTCCTAATAATTTTCAGACCTTTTCTTGCACCTCATATATTTCACACCTTTTGAAACTCTTCATATTTTTCACACCTCTTCAGGCTCTTCTTGTTTTTCAACACCGCTTCATGCTCCTAATATTTTTCAGACCGTTTCTTGCACCTCATATATTTCACACCTTTTGAAACTCTTCATATTTTTCACACCTTTTCAGGCTCTTCTTTTTTTTCAACACTGCTTCATGCTCCTCCTCTTTTTCAGACCGTTTCATGCTCCTCATATTTTTGACAATTTTGAGGCTTTTCATATTTTTCACATCTATTCAGGCTCTTCATGTTTTTGAACACCGTTTCATAATCCTCCTATTTTTCAGACGGTTTCATGCTCCTCATATTTTTGACACCTTTTGAAGCTCTTCATATTTTTCACATCTTTTGAAGCTTTTCATATTTTTCACACCTTTTCAGGCTCTTCATGATTTTCAACACCGCTTCATGCTCCTCCTATTTTTCAGACAGTTTCATGGTCATCTCATTTTTGACACCTTCTGAAGCTCTTCATATTTTTCAGACCTTTTGAAGCGCTTCATATTTTTCATATTTTTGAAGCTCTTCATATTTTCACACCTTTTCAGGCTCTTCATGTTTATCAACACCGCTTCATGCTCCTGCAATTTTTCAGATCGTTTCATTCTCCTCATGTATCTCACACCTTTTGAAGCTCTTCATATATTTCACACCTTTTCAGGGTTTTCATTTTTTTCAACACCACTTCATGCTCCTCCTATTTTTCAGACCTTTTCATGCTCATCTCTTTTTGACACCTTTTTAAGCTCTTCATATTTTTCACACCTTTTCAGGCTCTTGATGATTTTCAACACCTCTTCATTCTCCTCCTATTTTTCAGAACGTTTCATGCTCATCTCATTTTGACACCTTTAGAAACTCTTCATATTTTTCACACCTTTTCAGGCTCTTCATGTTTTTTAACAACGCTTCATGCTCCTCCTATTTTTCAGACCGTTTCATGCTCCTCATATTTTTGACACCTTTTCAAGCTCTTCATATATTTCACACCTTTTCAGGCTTTTCATGTTTTTGAACACCGCTTCATGTTCCTCCTATTTTTCAGCCCGTTTCATGCTCCTCATATTTTTGACACCTTTTGAAGCTCTTCATATATTTCACACCTTTTCAGGCTCTTCATATTTTTGAACACCGCTTCATGCTCCTCCTATTTTTCAGATTGTTTCATGCTCCTCATATTTTAGACACCTTTTGAAGCTCTTCATATTTCTCACACCTTTTCAGGCTCTTGATGATTTTCAACATCGCTTCATTCCCCTCCTGTTTTTCAGACCGTTTCATGCTCATCTCATTTTGACACCTTTTGAAGCTCTTCATATTTTTCACACCTTTTCAGGCTCTTCATGTTTTTGAACACCGCTTCATGCTCCTCCTATTTTTCAGACCGTTTCATGCTCCTCATATTTTTGACACCTTTTGAAGCTTTTCATATTTTTCACACCTCTTCAGGCTCTTCATTTTTTTTTAACACCACTTCAAACTCCTCCTATTTTTCAGACCGTTTCAGGCTCATCTAATATTTGACACCATTTGAAGCTCTTCATATTTTTCACACCTTTTGAAGCTCTTCATCTTTTTCACACGTTTTCAGGCTCTTCATGTTTTTCAACACCGCTTCATTCTCCTCCTATTTTTCAGACCGTTTCATGCTCATCTCATTTTGACACCTTTTGAAGCTCTTCATATTTTTCACACATTTTGAAGCTCTTCATATTTTTCACACGTTTTCAGGCTCTTCATATTTTTCAACACCACTTCATGCTACTCCTATTTTTCAGACCGTTTCATGCTCATCTAATTTTTGACACTTTTTGAAGCTCTTCATATTTTTCACACCTTTTGAAGCTCTTCATATTTTTCACACGTTTTTAGGCTCTTCATGTTTTACAACACCGCTTCATGCTCCTCCTATGTTTCAGACCGTTTAATCCTCCTCATGTATTTCACAACTTTCGAATCACTTCATATTTTTCACACCTTTTCAGGCTCTTCATGTTTTTGAACACCATTTCATGCTCCTCCTATGTTGCAGCCCGTTTCATTCTCCTCATATTTTTGACACGTTTTGAAGCTCTTCATATTTTTCACATCTTTTGAAGCTCTTCATATTTCTCACAGCTTTTCAGGCTCTTCATGTTTTTCAACACCACTCCATGCTCCTCCTATTTTTCACACCGTTTCATTCTCCTCATATTTTTCACACCTTTTGAAGCTCTTCATATATTTCACACCTTTTCAGGCTCTTCATTTTTTTCAACACCACTTCATGCTCCTCCTCTTTTTCAGACCGTTTCATTCTCATCTCATTTTGACACCTTTTGAAGCTCTTCATATTTTTCACACCTTTTGAAGCTCTTCATATTTTTCACAAGTTTTCAGGCTCTTCATGTTTTACAACACCGCTTCATGCTCCTCCTATTTTTCAGACAGTTTAATGCTCCTCATGTATTTCACACCGTTTGAAGCTCTTCATATTTTTCACACCTCTTCAGGCTCTTCATGTTTTTGAATATCGTTTCAGGCTCCTCCTAATTTTCAGACCGTTTCATGCTCCTCATATTTTTGACACCTTTTGAAGCTCTTCATATATTTCACATCTTTTCAGACTCTTCATGATTTCCAACACCGCTTCATGCTCCTCATATTTCTCAGACCGTTTCATGCTCATCACATTTTTGTCACCTTTTGAAGCTCTTCATATTTTTCACATCTTTTGAAGCTCTTCGTATTTTCACATCTTTTAAAGCTCTTCATATTTTTCACACCTTTTCAGGCTCTTCATGTTTTTGAACACCGCTTCATGCTCCTCCTATTTTTTAGACCATTTAATGCTCCTCATCTATTTCACACCTATTGAAGCTCTTCATATTCTTCACACCTTTTCAGGCTCTTGATGTTTTTCAACACTGCTTCATTCTCCTCCTCTTTTTCAGAACGTTTCATGCTCCTCCTATTTTTCACACCTTTTGAAGCTCTTCATATTTTTCAAACCTTTTCAGGCTCTTTATGTTTTTGAACACTGCTTCATGCTCCTCGTATTTTTCAGACCTTTTCATGCTCCTCATGATTTTGACAACTTTTGAAACTCTTCATATTTTTCAAACCTTTTCAGGCTCTTCATGTTTTTGAACACCGCTTCATGCTCCTCCTATTTTTCAAACCATTTCATGATCCTCATGTATTTCACACCTTTGAACCTCTTCATATTTTTCACACCTTTTCAGGCTCTTCATGTGTTTCAACACCACTTCATGCTTCTCATCTTTTTCAGACCGTTTCATGCTCATCTCATTTTTGAAACATTTTGAAGCTGTTCATATTTTTCACACCTTTTGAAGCTCTTCATATTTTTCACACGTTTTCAGGCTCTTCATTTTTTTGAACACCGCTTCATGCTTCACCTATTTTTCAGACCGTTTAATGCTCCTCATGTATTTCACACTTTTTGAAGCTCTTCATATATTTCACACCTTTTCAGTCTCTTCCTTTTTTTCAACACCAGATCATACTCCTTCTATTTTTCAGACCGTTTCATGCTCATTTCATTTTTGAAACCTTTTGAAATCTTCATATTTTTCACACCTTTTTTTTGCTCTTCATGTTTTTGAACACCACTTCATGCTCCTCCTATTTTACAGACCGTTTCATTCTCCTCATATTTTTGACACCTTTTGAAGCTCTTCATATATTTCACACCTTTTCAGGCTTTTCATTATTTTCAACACCACTTCATGCTCCTCTTATTTTTCAGACCGTTTCATGCTCATCTCATTTTGACACCTTTTGAAGCTCTTCATGTTTTTCACATCTTCTGAAGCTCTTCATATTTTTCACAAACTTTCAGGCTCTTTATGATTTTCAACACCGTTTCATGCTCCTCCTATTTTTCAGACCGTTTCATGTTCATCTCAGTTTGACACCTTTTGAAGCTCTTCATATTTTTCACACCTTTTGAAGCTCTTCATATTTTTCATATTTTTGAAGTTCTTCATAATTTCACACGTTTTCAGACTCTTCATGTTTTTCAACACCGCTTCATGCTCCTCCTATTTTTCAAACCGTATCATCCTCCTCATATATTTCACACCTTTTGAAGCTCTTCGTATTTTTCACACGTTTTCAGGCTCTTCATGTTTTTGAACAGCACATCATGCTCCTTCTATTTTTCAGAGAGTTTCATGCTCCTCATGTATTTCACACCTTTTGAAGCTCTTCGTATTTTTCACACCTTTTCAGGCTCTTCATGTTTTTGAACACTTCTTCATGCTCCTCCTATTTTTCAGACCGTTTCATGCTCCTCATATTTTTGACAACTTTTGAAGCTCTTCATATTTTTCACAACTTTTCAAGCTCTTCCTGTTTTTGAACCCCTCTTCATGCTTCTCCTATTTTTCAGACCGTTTAATGTTCCTCATGTATTTCACACCTTTTGAAGCTCTTCATATTTTTCACACGTTTTCAGGCTCTTCATGTTTTTGAACACCGCTTCATGCTTCTCTTTTTTTCAGACCGTTTAATGCTCCTCATGTATTTCACACTTTTTGAAGCTCTTCATATATTTCACACCTTTTCAGTCTCTTCTTTGTTTTCAACACCACATCATACTCCTTCTATTTTTCAGACCGTTTCATGCTCATTTCATTTTTGAAACCTTTTGAAATCTTCATATTTTTCACACCTTTTTTAGGCTCTTCATGTTTTTGAACACCACTTCATGCTCCTCCTATTTTTCAGACCATTTAATGCTCCTCATGTATTTCACACCTATTGAAGCTCTTCATATTTTTCACACGTTTTCAGGCTCTTCATGTTTTTCAACACCGCTTCATGCTCCTCCTATTTTTCAGACCGTTTCATGCTCCTCATATTTTTGACACCTTTTGAAGCTCTTCATATTTTTCACACCTTTTCAGGCTCTTCATGTTTTTCAACACCGCTTCATGATCCTCCTATTTTTCAGACCGTTTCATGCTCCTCATATTTTTGACACCTTTTGAAGCTCTTCATATTTTTCACACCTTTTCAGGCTCTTCATGTTTTTGAACACCGCTTCATGCTCCTCCTATATTTCAGACCGTTTCATGCTCCTCATATTTTTGACAACTTTTGAAGCTTTTCATATTTTTCACACCTTGTCAGGATCTTCAAGTTTTTCAACAACACTTCATGCTCCTCCTTTTTTGCAGACCGTTTCATGCTCCTCATATTTTTGACACATTTTGAAGCTCTTCATATTTTTCACACCTTTTCAGGCTCTTCATGTTTTTCAACACCGCTTCATGATCCTCCTATTTTTCAGAACTTTTCATGATCCTCGTATTTTTGACAACTTTTGAAGCTCTTCATATTTTTCACAACTTTTCAGGCTTTTCCTGTTTTTTAACACCACTTCATGCTCCTCCTATTTTTCAAACCGTTTAATGCACCTCATGTATTTCACACCTTTTGAAGCTCCTCAAATTTTTCACACGTTTACAGGCTCTTCATGTTTTTGAACACTGCTTCATGCTCCTCCTATTTTTCAGACCGTTTCATGCTCCTCATATTTTTGACACCTTTTGAAGCTCTTCATATTTTTCATACCTTTTCAGGCTCTTCATGTTTTTGAACACCGCTTCATGCTCCTCCTATTTTTCAGACCGCATCATTCTCCTCATATTTTTGACACCTTTTGAAGCCCTTCATATATTTCACACCTTTTCCGTCTCTTCTTTTTTTTCAACACCACTTCATGCTCCTCCTATTTTTCAGACCGTTTCGTGCTCATCTCATTTTTGAAACCTTTTGAAGCTCTTCATATTTCTCACACGTTTTCAGGCTCTTCATGATTTTCAACACAGATTCATGCTCCCCCTTTTTTCAGATCATTTCATGCTCCTTATATTTTTGACACCTTTTGAATCTCCTCATATTTTTTACACCTTTTGAAGCTCTTCATGTATTTCACAATTTTTCAGGCTCTTCATGTTTTTCAACACGGCTTCTTGCTCCTCCTATTTTTCAGACCGTTTCATGCTCCTCATATTTTTCACAGCTTTTGAAGCTCTTCATATTTTTCACACCTTTTAAGCCTCTTCATGTTTTTTAACACTGCTTCATGCTCCTCCTATTTTCAAGACAGTTTCATACTCCTCATGTATTTCATACCTTTTGAAGCTCTTCATATTTTTCACACCTTTTCAGGCTCTTCATATTTTTGAACACCGCTACATGCTCCTCCTATTTTTAAGACCGTTTCATGCACCTCATATATTTCACACCTTTTGAAGTTCTTCATATTTTTCACACCTTTTCAGGCTCTGCATGTTTTTCAACACTGTTTCATGCTCCTCCTATTTTTCAGACCGTTTCATGCTCCTCATATTTTTGACACCTTTTGAAGCTCTTCATATATTTGACACCATTTGAAGCTCTTCATATGTTTCACAACTTTTCACGCTCTGCATATTTTTGAACACCGTTTCATGCTACTCCTATATTTCAGACCGATACTTGCTGCTCATATATTTGACACCTTTTGAAGCTCTTCATATTTTTAACACCTTTTCAGGATCTTCATGTTTTTCAACACCGCTTCATGCTTCTCCTATTTTTCAGACCGTTTCATGCTCCTCCTATTTTTCACACCTTTTGAAGCTCTTCATATTTTTCAAACCTTTTCAGGCTCTTTATGTTTTTGAACACTGCTTCATGCTCCTCGTATTTTTCAGACCGTTTCATGCTCCTCATGATTTTGACAACTTTTGAAACTCTTCATATTTTTCAAACCTTTTCAGGCTCTTCATGTTTTTGAACACCGCTTCATGCTCCTCCTATTTTTCAAACCATTTCATGATCCTCATGTATTTCACACCTTTGAACCTCTTCATATTTTTCACACCTTTTCAGGCTCTTCATGTGTTTCAACACCACTTCATGCTTCTCATCTTTTTCAGACCGTTTCATGCTCATCTCATTTTTGAAACATTTTGAAGCTGTTCATATTTTTCACACCTTTTGAATCTCTTCATATTTTTGACACGTTTTCAGGCTCTTCATGTTTTTGAACACCGCTGCATGCTCCTCCTATTTTTCAGAGCGTTTAATGCTCCTCATGAATTTCACACTTTTTGAAGCTCTTCATATTTTTCACACCTTTTCCTGCTCTTCATCTTTTTCAAAACCGTTTCATGCTCATCCTGTTTTTCAGAGTGTTTCATGCTCCTCATATGTTTGACACCTTAAGAAGCTCTTCATATTTTTCACACCTTTTCAGGCTCTTCATGTTTTTCAACACCGCTTCATGCTCCTCCTATTATTCAGATCGTTTCATTCTCCTCATATTTTTGACACCTTTTGAAGGTCTTCATATATTTCACACCTTTTCAGCCTCTTCTATTTTTTCAACACCACTTCATGCTCCTCTTATTTTTCAGACTGTTTCATGCTCATCTCAATTTTGACACATTTGAAGCTCTTCATATATTTCACACCTTTTGAAGCTCTTCATATTTTTCACAACTTTTCAGGCTCTTCATGTTTTTCAACAACGCTTCATGCTCCTCCTATTTTTCAGAGCGTTTCATGCTCCTCATATTTTTGACACTTTTTGAAGCTCTTCACATTTTTCACAAATTTTTAGGCTATTCATGTTTTTCAACACCGATTCATGCTCCTCCTCTTTTTCAGACCGTTTCATGCTCCTCATATTTTGACACATTTAGAAGCTCTTCATAATTTTCACACCTTTTCAGGCTATTCATGTTTTTGAACACCGCTTCATTCTCCTCCTATTTTTCAGACCGTTTCATGCTCCACATATTTTTACCACCTTTTGAAGCTTTTCATATTTTTCACACATTTTCTGGTTGTTCAAGTTTTTCAACACCACTTCATACTCCTCCTTTTTTGCAGACCGTTTCATTCTCCCATATTTTTTACACCTTTTGAAGCTCTTCATATTTTTCACACGTATTCAAGCTCTTCATGTTTTTCAAGACCGCTTCATGCTCCTCCTATTTTTCAGACCGTTTCATGCTCCTCATATTTTTGACACTTTTTGAAGCTCTTCATATATTTCACACCTTTTCAGACTCTTCATGTTTTTGAACACCACTACATGCTCCTCCTATTTTTCAGAGAGTTTCATGCTCTTCATGTATATCACACCTTTTGAAGCTCTTCATATTTTTCACACCTTTTCAGGCTCTTCATGTTTTTGAACACCGTTTCATGCTCCTCCTATTTTTCAGATCGTTTCATGCTCCTCATATATTTGACACCTTTTGAAGCTCTTCATATTATTCACAACTTTTCAGGCTCTTCATGTTTTTCATCACCGTTTCATGCTGCTTCTATTTTTCAGACCGTTTCATGCTCCTCATATTTTTCACATCTTTTGAAGCTCTTCATATTTTTCACACCTTTTCAGGCTCTTCATGTTTTTGACGACAGCTTCATGCTCCTCCTATTTTTCAGACCGTTTCATGCTCCTCATATTTTTGACACCTTTTGAAGCTCTTAATATTTTTCACACCTTTTCATGCTTTTCATCTTTTTCAAAACCGTTTCATGCTCCTCCTATTTTTCAGACTGTTTCATGCTCCTCATATGTTTGTCACCTTTTGAATCTCTTCATATTTTTCACACCTTTTCAGGCTCTTCATATTTGTCAACACCGTTTCATGCTCCTATTATTTTTCAGACCGTTTCATGCTCCTCATATCTTTGACACCTTTTGAAACTCTTCCTGTTTTTCACACCTTTTCAGGCTCTTCTACTTTTTCAACACCGCTTCATGATCCTCCTATTTTTCAGACCATTTCATCCTCCTCATATATTTGACACCTTTTGAAGCGCTTCATATTATTCACAACATTTCAATCTCTTCATGTTTTCAACAACACTTCATGCTCCTCCTATTTTTCAGACCGTTTCATGCTCCTCATATATTTGACACCTTTTGACGCTCTTCATATTTTTCACAACATTTCAATCTCTTCATGTTTTCAACAACACTTCATGCTCATATTATTTTTCAGACTGTTTCATGCTCCTCATATGTTTGACACCTTTTGAATCTCTTCATATTTTTCATACGTTTTCAGGCTCTTCATGTTTTTCAACACCGCTTCATGCTCCTCGTATTTTTCAGACCGTTTAATGCTCCTCAAGTATTTCAAACCTTTTGAAGCTCTTCATATTTTTCACAACTTTTCAGGCTCTTCATGTTTTTGAACACCGCTTCATGCTCCTCCGATTTTTCAGACCGTTTCATGCTCCTCATATTTTTAACACCTTTTGAAGCTCTTCATATTTTTCACACCTTTTCAGGCTTTTCATGTATTTGAACACGCTTCATGCTTCTCCTTGTTTGCAGACCGTTTTTTGCTCCTCATATTTTTGACACCTTTTGAAGCTCTTCATATTTTTCACACGTTTTCAGCTCTTCATGTTTGTCAACACCGCTTCATGCTCTTCCTATTTTTCAGACCGTTTCAAGCTCATCTCATTTTTGACAACTTTTGAAGCTTTTCATATTTTTCACAACATTTCAGGCTCTTCATGTTTTTGAACACCGCTTCATGCTCCTCCTAATTTTCAGAGAGTTTCATGCTCCTCATATTTTTGACACCTTTTGAATCTCTTCATATTTTTCACACCTTTTCAGGCTCTTCATGTTTTTCAACACCGCTTTATGCTCCTCCTATTTTTCAGACCGTTTCATACTCCTCATATTTTTGACACCTTTTGAAGGTCTTCATATATTTCACACCTTTTCAGGCTCTTCTATTTTTCAACTCCACTTCATGCTCCTCTTATTTTTCAGACCGTTTCATGCTCATCTCATTTTTGACACATTTGAAGCTCTTCATATTTTTCACACCTTTTGAAGCTCTTCATATTTTTCACACCTTTTCAGGCTCTTCATGTTTTTCAACACCGCTTCATGCTCCTCCTATTATTCAGATCGTTTCATTCTCCTCATATTTTTGACACCTTTTGAAGGTCTTCACATATTTCACACCTTTTCAGCCTCTTCTATTTTTTCAACACCACTTCATGCTCCTCTTATTTTTCAGACCGTTTCATGCTCATCTCATTTTTGACACATTTGAAGCTCTTCATATTTTTCACACCTTTTGAAGCTTTTCATATTTTTCACAACTTTTCAGGCTCTTCATGTTTTTCAACAACGCTTCATACTCCTCCTATTTTTCAGACCGTTTCATGCTCCTCATATTTTTGACACTTTTTGAAGCTCCTCACATTTTTCATAACTTTTTAGGCTATTCATGTTTTTCAACACCGATTCATGCTCCTCCTCTTTTTCAGACCGTTTCATGCTCCTCATATTTTGACACATTTTGAAGCTCTTCATATTTTTCACACCTTTTCAGGCTATTCATGTTTTTGAACACCGCTTCATTCTCCTCCTATTTTTCAGACCGTTTCTTGCTCCGCATATTTTTACCACCTTTTGAAGCTTTTCATATTTTTCACACATTTTCTGGTTGTTCAAGTTTTTCAACACCACTTCATACTCCTCCTTTTTTGCAGACCGTTTCATGCTCCCATACTTTTTACACCTTTTGAAGCTCTTCATATTTTTCACACGTATTCAGGCTCTTCATGTTTTCAAGACCGCTTCATTCTCCTCCTATTTTTCAGACCGTTTCATGCTCCTCATATTTTTGACACTTTTTGAAGCTTTTAATATTTTTCACACCTTTTCAGACTCTTCATGTTTTTGAACACCACTACATGCTCCTCCTTTTTTTTCAGAGAGTTTCATGCTCTTCATGTATTTCACACCTTTTGAAGCTCTTCATATTTTTCACACCTTTTCAGGCTCTTCATGTTTTTGAACACCGTTTCATGCTCCTCCTATTTTTCAGATCGTTTCATGCTCCTCATATATTTGACACCTTTTGAAGCTCTTCATATTATTCACAACTTTTCAGGCTCTTCATGTTTTTCATCACCGTTTCATGCTGCTTCTATTTTTCAGTCCGTTTCATGCTCCTCATATTTTTCACATCTTTTGAAGCTCTTCATATTTTTCACACCTTTTCAGGCTCTTCATGTTTTTGACGACAGCTTCATGCTCCTCCTATTTTTCAGACCGTTTCATGCTCCTCATATTTTTGACACCTTTTGAAGCTCTTAATATTTTTCACATCTTTTCATGCTTTTCATCTTTTTCAAAACCGTTTCATGCTCCTCCTATTTTTCAGACTGTTTCATGCTCCTCATATGTTTGTCACCTTTTGAATCTCTTCATATTTTTCACACCTTTTCAGGCTCTTCATATTTGTCAACACCGTTTCATGCTCCTATTATTTTTCAGACCGTTTCATGCTCCTCATATCTTTGACACCTTTTGAAACTCTTCCTGTTTTTCACACCTTTTCAGGCTCTTCTACTTTTTCAACACCGCTTCATGATCCTCCTATTTTTCAGACCATTTCATCCTCCTCATATATTTGACACCTTTTGAAGCGCTTCATATTATTCACAACTTTTCAATCTCTTCATGTTTTCAAAAACACTTCATACTCCTCCTATTTTTCAGACCGTTTCATGCTCGTCATATATTTGACACCTTTTGACGCTCTTCATATTTTTCACAACAATTCAATCTCTTCATGTATTCAACAACACTTCATGCTCATATTATTTTTCAGACTGTTTCATGCTCCTCATATTTTTGACACCTTTTGAAGCTCTTCATATGTTTCACACCTTTTCCGGCGCTTCATGTTTTTCAACACCGCTTCATGCTCCTCCTATTTTTCAGACCGTTTCATACTCATCTCATTTTTGACACCTTTTGAAGCTCTTCATATGTTTCACACCTTTTCAGGCTCTTCATGTTTGTCAAGACCGTTTCATGCTCATATTATTTTTCAGAACGTTTCATGCTCCTCATATTTTTGACACCTTTTGAAGCTCTTCGTATTTTTCACACCTTTTCAGGCTCTTCTTATTTTTCAACACCACTTCATGCTTCTCTTAGTTTTCAGCCCGTTTCTTGCTCCTCATGTATTTCACACCTTTTGAAGCTCTTCATATATTTCACACCTTTTCAGGCTCTTCATGTTTTTGATCACCGTTTCATGCTCCTTCTATTTTTCAGACCGTTTCATGCTCCTCATATTTTTGACACCTTTTGAAGCTCTTCATATTTTTCACACCTTTTCAGGCTCTTCATGTTTTTGAACACCGCTTCATGATCCTCCTATATTTCAGACACTTTCATGCTCCTCATATTTTTGACACCTTTAGAAACTCTACATATTTTTCACACCTTTTTAGGCTCTTCATGTTTTTCACACGTTTTCAGACTCTTCATGTTTTTCAACAACGCTTCATGCTCCTGCTATTTTTCAGACCGTTTCATGCTCCTCATATTTTAGACACCTTTAGAAACTCTTCATATTTTTCACACCTATTTAGGCTCTTCATGTTTTTCACACTTTTTCAGACTCTTCATGTTTTTCAACACCGCTTCATGCTACTGCTATTGTTCACACCGTTTCATGCTCTTCATATTTTTGACACATTTTGAAGCTCTTCATATTTTTCACACCTTTTCAGGCTCTTCATGTTTTTCAACACAGTTTCATGCTGCTTCTATTATTCAGACAGTTTCATGCTCCTCATATTTTTGACACTTTTTGAAGCTCTTCATATTTTTCACACCTTTTCAGGCTCTTCATGTTTTTCAACACAGTTTCATGCTGCTTCTATTATTCAGACAGTTTCATGCTCCTCCTATTTTTCACACCTTTTGAAGCTTTTCATATATTTCACACCTCTTCAGGCTCTTCATGTTTTTGAGTATCGTTTGATGCTCCTCCTATTTTTCAGACCGTTTCATGCTCCACATATTTTTGACACCTTTTGAAGCTCTTCATATATTTCACACCTTTTCAGACTCTTCATGATTTCCAACACTGCTTCATGCTCCTCATATTTTTCAGACCGTTTCATGCTCATCACATTTTTGTCACCTTTTGAAGCTCTTCATATTTTTCACACCTTTTCAGGCTCTTCATGTTTTTAACAACCACTTCATGCTCCTCCTATTTTTCAGACCGTTTCATGCTCCTCATATTTTTGACATCTTTTGAAGCTCTCATATTTTTCACACCTTTTCAGCCTCTTCATGTTTTTGAACACCGCTTCAGGCTCCTCCTATTTTTCAGACCGTTTCCTGCTCCTCATATATTTGATACATTTTGAAGCACTTCATAGTTTTCACACCTTTTCAGGCTCTTCATGTTTTTGAACACCGCTTCATGCTCCTCCTATTTTTCAGACCGTTTCATGCTCCTCCTATTTTTCACACCTTTTGAAGCTCTTCATATTTTTCACACCTTTTCAGGCTCTTCATGTTTTTGAACACCGCTTCATGCTCCTCCTATTTTTCAGACCGTTTCATGCTCCTCATGTATTTCACACCTTTTGAAGCTCTTCATATTTTTCACACCTTTTCAGGCTCTTCATGTTTTTGAACACCGCTTCATGCTCCTCCTATTTTTCCGACCGTCTTGCTCCTCATATTTTTGACACCTTTTGAAGCTCTTCATATTTTTCACACCTTTTCAACCTCTTCATGTTTTTGAACAACGCTTAATGCTCCTCCTATTTTTCAGACCGTCATGCTCCTCATATTTTTGACACCTTTTGAAGCTCTTCATATTTTTGACACCTCTTCAGGCTCTTCATGTTTTTGAATATCGTTTCAGGCTCCTCCTAATTTTCAGACCGTTTCATGCTCCTCATATTTTTGACACCTTTTGAAGCTCTTCATATATTTCACATCTTTTCAGACTCTTCATGATTTCCAACACCGCTTCATGCTCCTCATATTTCTCAGACCGTTTCATGCTCATCACATTTTTGTCACCTTTTGAAGCTCTTCATATTTTTCACATCTTTTGAAGCTCTTCGTATTTTCACATCTTTTAAAGCTCTTCATATTTTTCACAGCTTTTCAGGCTCTTCATGTTTTTGAACACCGCTTCATGCTCCTCCTATTTTTTAGACCATTTAATGCTCCTCATCTATTTCACACCTATTGAAGCTCTTCATATTTTTCACACCTTTTCAGGCTCTTGATGTTTTTCAACACTGCTTCATTCTCCTCCTCTTTTTCAGAACGTTTCATGCTCCTCATATTTTTGACACCTTTTGAAGCTCTTCATATATTTCACACCTTTTCAGGCTCTTCATGTTTTAGAACACCGCTTCATGCTCCTCCTATTTTTCAGACCGTTTAATGCTCCTCATGTATTTCACACCTTTTGAAGCTCTTCATATTTTTCACACCTTTTCAGGCTCTTCATGTTTTTGAACACCGCTTCATGCTGCTTCTATTTTTGAGACCGTTTCATGCTCCTCATATTTTTGACACGTTTTGAAGCTCTTCATATTTTTCACACCTTTTCCGGCTCTTCATGTTTTTGAACACCGTTTCATGCTCCTCCTATTTTTCAGACCGTTTCATGCTCCTCATATATTTGACACCTTTTTAAGCTCTTCATATTTTTCACACCTTTTCAGGCTCTTCATGTTTTTGAACAACACTTCATGCTCCTCCTAATTTTCAGACCGTTTCATGCTCCTCATATTTTTCACACCTTTTGAAGCTCTTCATATTTTTCACACCTTTCATGCTCTTCATGATTTTGAAAATAGCTTCATGCTCCTCCTATTTTTCAGACCGTTTCATGCTCCTAATATTTTTGACACCTTTTGTAGCTCTTCATATTTTTCACACGTTTTCAGGCTCTTCATGTTTTTCAACACCGCTTCATGCTCCTAATATTTTTCAGACCGTTTCGTGCACCTCATATATTTCACACCTTTTGAAACTCTTCATATTTTTCACACCTTTTCAGGCTCTTCATGTTTGTGAACCTCGCTTCATGCTGCTCCTATTTTTCAGACCGTTTCATGCTCCTCATGTTTTTGACACCTTTTGAAGTTCTTAATATTTTTCACACCTTTTCAGGCACTTCATGTTTTTCAACACCGCTTCATGCTCCTAATAATTTTCAGACCTTTTCTTGCACCTCATATATTTCACACCTTTTGAAACTCTTCATATTTTTCACACCTCTTCAGGCTCTTCTTGTTTTTCAACACCGCTTCATGCTCCTAATATTTTTCAGACCGTTTCTTGCACCTCATATATTTCACACCTTTTGAAACTCTTCATATTTTTCACACCTTTTCAGGCTCTTCTTTTTTTTCAACACTGCTTCATGCTCCTCCTCTTTTTCAGACCGTTTCATGCTCCTCATATTTTTGACAATTTTGAGGCTTTTCATATTTTTCACATCTATTCAGGCTCTTCATGTTTTTGAACACCGTTTCATAATCCTCCTATTTTTCAGACGGTTTCATGCTCCTCATATTTTTGACACCTTTTGAAGCTCTTCATATTTTTCACATCTTTTGAAGCTTTTCATATTTTTCACACCTTTTCAGGCTCTTCATGATTTTCAACACCGCTTCATGCTCCTCCTATTTTTCAGACAGTTTCATGGTCATCTCATTTTTGACACCTTCTGAAGCTCTTCATATTTTTCAGACCTTTTGAAGCGCTTCATATTTTTCATATTTTTGAAGCTCTTCATATTTTCACACCTTTTCAGGCTCTTCATGTTTATCAACACCGCTTCATGCTCCTGCAATTTTTCAGATCGTTTCATTCTCCTCATGAATCTCACACCTTTTGAAGCTCTTCATATATTTCACACCTTTTCAGGGTTTTCATTTTTTTCAACACCACTTCATGCTCCTCCTATTTTTCAGACCTTTTCATGCTCATCTCTTTTTGACACCTTTTTAAGCTCTTCATATTTTTCACACCTTTTCAGGCTCTTGATGATTTTCAACACCTCTTCATTCTCCTCCTATTTTTCAGAACGTTTCATGCTCATCTCATTTTGACACCTTTAGAAACTCTTCATATTTTTCACACCTTTTCAGGCTCTTCATGTTTTTTAACAACGCTTCATGCTCCTCCTATTTTTCAGACCGTTTCATGCTCCTCATATTTTTGACACCTTTTCAAGCTCTTCATATATTTCACACCTTTTCAGGCTTTTCATGTTTTTGAACACCGCTTCATGTTCCTCCTATTTTTCAGCCCGTTTCATGCTCCTCATATTTTTGACACCTTTTGAAGCTCTTCATATATTTCACACCTTTTCAGGCTCTTCATATTTTTGAACACCGCTTCATGCTCCTCCTATTTTTCAGATTGTTTCATGCTCCTCATATTTTAGACACCTTTTGAAGCTCTTCATATTTCTCACACCTTTTCAGGCTCTTGATGATTTTCAACATCGCTTCATTCCCCTCCTGTTTTTCAGACCGTTTCATGCTCATCTCATTTTGACACCTTTTGAAGCTCTTCATATTTTTCACACCTTTTCAGGCTCTTCATGTTTTTGAACACCGCTTCATGCTCCTCCTATTTTTCAGACCGTTTCATGCTCCTCATATTTTTGACACCTTTTGAAGCTTTTCATATTTTTCACACCTCTTCAGGCTCTTCATTTTTTTTTAACACCACTTCAAACTCCTCCTATTTTTCAGACCGTTTCAGGCTCATCTAATATTTGACACCATTTGAAGCTCTTCATATTTTTCACACCTTTTGAAGCTCTTCATCTTTTTCACACGTTTTCAGGCTCTTCATGTTTTTCAACACCGCTTCATTCTCCTCCTATTTTTCAGACCGTTTCATGCTCATCTCATTTTGACACCTTTTGAAGCTCTTCATATTTTTCACACATTTTGAAGCTCTTCATATTTTTCACACGTTTTCAGGCTCTTCATATTTTTCAACACCACTTCATGCTACTCCTATTTTTCAGACCGTTTCATGCTCATCTAATTTTTGACACTTTTTGAAGCTCTTCATATTTTTCACACCTTTTGAAGCTCTTCATATTTTTCACACGTTTTTAGGCTCTTCATGTTTTACAACACCGCTTCATGCTCCTCCTATGTTTCAGACCGTTTAATCCTCCTCATGTATTTCACAACTTTCGAATCACTTCATATTTTTCACACCTTTTCAGGCTCTTCATGTTTTTGAACACCATTTCATGCTCCTCCTATGTTGCAGCCCGTTTCATTCTCCTCATATTTTTGACACGTTTTGAAGCTCTTCATATTTTTCACATCTTTTGAAGCTCTTCATATATTTCACACCTTTTCAGGCTCTTCATGTTTTTCAACACCAGTTCATGCTCCTCCTATTTTTTAGACCATTTAATGCTCCTCATCTATTTCACACCTTTTGAAGCTCTTCATATTTTTCACACCTATTCAGGCTCTTGATGTTTTTCAACACCGCTTCATTCTCCTCCTCTTTATCAGAACGTTTCATGCTCCTCATATTTTTGACACCTTTTGAAGCTCTTCATATATTTCACACCTTTTCAGGCTCTTCATGTTTTAGAACACCGCTTCATGCTCCTCCTAATTTTCAGACCGTTTAATGCTCCTCATGTATTTCACACCTTTTGAAGATATTCATATTTTTCACACCTTTTCAGGCTCTTGATGATTTTCAACACCGCTTCATTCTCCTCCTGTTTTTCAGACCTTTTCATGCTCATCTCATTTTGACACCTTTTGAAGCTCTTCATATTTTTCACACCTTTTGAAGCTCTTCATATTTTTCACACCTTTTGAAGCTCTTCATATTTTTCACACCTTTTCAGGCTCTTCATGATTTTCAACACCGCTTCATGCTCCTCCTATTTTTCAGACCGTTTCATGCTCATCTCATTTTTGATACCTTTTGAAGCTCTTCATATTTGTCACACTTTTTGAAGCTCTTCATATTTTTCATGTTTTTGAATCTCTTCATATTTTCACACCTTTTCAGGCTCTTCATGTTTTTCAACACCGCTTCATGCTCCTCCTATTTTTCAGACCGTTTCATGCTCATCTCATTTTGACAACTTTTGAAGCTCTTCATATTTTTCACACCTTTTGAAGCTCTTTATATTTTTCACACCTTTTCAGGCTCTTCTTGATTTTCAACATCGCTTCATGCTCCTCCTATTTTTCAGACCTTTTCATGCTCATCTCATTTTTGATACCTTTTGAAGCTCTTCATATTTGTCACACCTTTTGAACCTCTTCATATTTTTCATATTTTTGAAGCTCTTCATATTTTCACACCTTTTGAGGCTCTTCATGTTTTTCAACACCGCTTCATGCTCCTCCTTTTTTTCAGACCTTTTAATGCTCCTCATGTATTTCACACTTTTTCAGCTCCTCATATTTTTCACATCTTTTCAGGCTCTTCATGTTTTTGAACACCGCTTCATGCTCCTATATTTTTGAGACCGTTTCATGCTCCTCATATTTTTGACACCTTTTGAAGCTCTTCATATTTTTCACACCTTTTGAAGCTCTTCATATTTTTCACACCTTTTGAAGCTCTTCATATTTTTCACACCTTTTCAGGCTCTTCATGTTTTTCAACACCGCTTCATGCTCCTCCTATTTTTCAGACCATTACATGCACCTCATATTTTTCACACCTTTTGAAGCTCTTTATATTTTTCACACCTTTTCAATCTCTTCATGTTTTTGAACACCACTTCATGCTCTTCCTATTTTTCAGACCGTTACATACTCCTCAGATTTATGACACATTTTGAAGCTCTTCATATTTTTCACAAATTTTCAGGCTCTTCATGTTTTTAAACACCGCTTCATGCTCCTCCTATTTTTCAGAACGTTTCATGCTCCTCATATTTTCACACCTTTTGAAGCTCTTCATATTTTTCACACTTTTCAGGCTCTTGATGTTTTTCAACACCGCTTAATGCTTCGCCTATTTTTCAGGCCGTTTCATGCTCCTCATATTTTTGACACCTTTAGAAGCTCTTCGTATTATTCACACCTTTTCATGCTCTTCATGTTTTTGATCACCGCTTCATGCTCCTCTTATTTTTCAGACCGTTTCATGCTCCTCATGTATTTAACACCTTTTGAAGCTATACATATTTTCCACACCTTTTCAGACTGTTCATGTTTTTCAACACCGCTTCATGCTCCTCCTATTTTTCACCGTTTCATGCTCCTCATATTTTTCACACATTGTGAAGCTGTTCATATTTTTCACACCTTTTCAGGCTCTTCATGTTTTTCAACACCACTTCATGCTTCTCCTATTTTTCAGACCATTTCATGCACCTCATATTTTTCACATCTTTTGAAGCTCTTCATATTTTTCACACCTTTTCAGGCTATTCATGTTTTTGAACACCACTTCATGCTCTTCCTATTTTTCAGACCGTTACATACTCCTCAGATTTTTGACACATTTTGAAGCTCTTCGTATTTTTCACACCTTTTTAGGCTCTTCATGTTTTTCCAAACCGCTTCATGCTGCTCCTATTTTTCAGACCGTTTCATGCTCCTCATGTATTTCACACCTTTTGAAGCTCTTCATATTTTTCACACCTTTTCAGGCTCTTCATGTTTTTCAACACCAGTTCATGCTCCTCGTATTTTTCAGACCGTTTCATGCTCCTCATATTTTTGACACCTTTTGAAGCTCTTCATATTTTTCACAATTTTGAACCTCTTCATATATTTCACACCTTTTTAGGCTCTTCATGTTTTTCATCACCACTTCATACTTCTCCTATTTTTCAGACCGTTTCATGCTCATCTAATATTTGACACTTTTGAAGCTCTTCATATTTTTGACACCTTTTGAAGCTCTTCACATTTTTCACACCTTTTCAGGCTCTTCATGTTTTTGAACACCGTTTTATTCTCCTCCTATTTTTCAGACAGTTTCTTACTCCTCATATTTTTGACACGTTTTGAGGCTCTTCATATTTTTCACTCCTTTTCAGGCTCTTCATGATTTTGAACAACGTTTCATGATCCTCCTATTTTTCACAACGTTTCATGTTCCTCATAATTTTGACACCTTTTAAAGCTTTTCATATTTTTCACACCTTTTCAGGCTCTTCATGTTTTTCAACACCGTTTCATGCTGCTTCTATTTTTCAGATCGTTTCATGCTCCTCATATTTTTCACACCTTTTGAAGCTCTTCATATTTTTCACACCTTTTCAGGCTCTTCATGTTTTTCGACACCATTTCATGCCACATCTATCTTTCAGACCGTTTCATTCTTCTCATATTTTTGACACCATTTGAAGCTCTTCATATTTTTCACACCTTTCAGGCTCTTCATGTTTTTGAACACCGCTCATGATCCTCCAAAATTTCAGACCGTTTCATGCTCTTCATATTTTTGACAACTTTTGAAGCTCTTCATATTTTTCACACCTTTTCAGGCTCTTGATGTGATTCAACACCACTTCATGCTACTCTTGTTTTTCAGACCATTTCATGCTCCTCATATTTTTGACACCTTTAGAAGCTCTTCATATTTTTAACACCTTTTCAGGCTCTTCATGTTTTTGAACACCGCTTCATGCTCCTCCTATATTTCAGACCGTTTCATGCTCCTCATTTATTTCACACCTTTTGAAGCTCTTCATATTTTTCACACCTTTTCAGGCTCGTCATGTTTTTGAACACCGCTTCATGCTCCTCCTATTTTTCAGACCATTTCATGCTCCTCATATTTTTCACACCTTTTGAAGCTCTTCATATTTCTCACAGCTTTTCATGCTCTTCGTGTTTTTGAACATCATTTCATGCTCCTCCTATTTTGCAGACCGTTTCTTTCTCCTCATATTTTTAACACCTTTTGAAGCTCTTCATATATTTCACACCATTTCAGACTTTTCATTTTTCTCAACACCACTTCATGCTCTTCCTATTTTTCAGACCGTTTCATGCTCATCTCATTTTGACATCTTTTGATGCTCTTCATATTTTTCACATCTTTTGATGCTCTTCATATTTTTCATGCCTTTTCAGGCTTTTCATGATTTTCAACACACCTTCATGCTCCTCGTATTTTTCAGACCATTTCATGCTCATCTCATTTTTGACACCTTTTGAAGCTCTTCATATTTTTCACAACTTTGGAAGCTCTTCATATTTTTCACACGTTTTCAGTCTCTTCATGTTTTTCAACACCCTTTCTTGCTCTTCCTTTTTTCAGACCGTTTCTTACTCCTCATATTTTTGACACGTTTTGAATCTCGACATATTTTTCACACCATTTCAGGCTCTTCATGTTTTTCAACACCCTTTCTTGCTCTTCCTTTTTTCAGACCGTTTCATGCTCCTCATATTTTTGACACCTTTTGAAGCTCTTCATAATTTTCACACCTTTTCAAGCTCTTCATGTTTTTCAACACCACTTCATGCTCCTCGTATTTTTCAGACCGTTTCATGCCCCTAATAGTTTTGACACCTTTTGAAGCTCTTCATATTTTTCACACGTTTTCAGACTCTTCATGTTTTTGAACACCGCTTCATGCTCCTCCTATTTTCCAGACCGTTTCATGCTCCTCATATTTTTGACACATTTTGAAGCTCTTCATTTTTTTCACACCTTTTCAGGCTCTTCAGGTTTTTCAACAACACTTCATGCTCCTCCTATTTTTCAGACCGTTTCATCCTCCTCATATTTTTGACACCTTTAGAAGCTCTTCATTATTTCACAACTTTTCAGGCTCTTCTTGTGTTTCAGCACCACTTCATGCTCGTCGTATTTTTCAGACCTTTCATGCTCCTCATATTTTTGACACCTTTTGAAGCTCTTCATATTTTTCACACCTTTTCAGGCTCTTCATGTTTTGGAACACCGTTTCATGCTCCTCCTATTTTTCAGACCGTTTCATGCTCCTCATATTTTTGACACTTATTGAAGCTCTTCATATTTTTCACTCCTTTTCAGGCTCTTCATGTTTTTCAACACCACTTCATGGTCCTCCTATTTTTCAGACAGTTTCATGCTCATCTCGTTTTTGACACCTTTTGAAGCTTTTCAAATTTTTCACAACATTTCAGGCTCTTCATGTTTTTGAACACCGCTTCATGCTCCTCCTATTTTTCAGAGAGTTTCATGCACCTCGTGTATTTCACACCTTTTGAACCTCTTCATATTTTTCATGCATTTTCAGGCTCTTCATGTTTTGCAACACCACTTCATGGTCCTCCTATTTTTCAGACCGTTTCATGTTCATCTCATTTTTGAAACCTTTACAATCTCTTCATATTTTTCACAACTTTTCAGGCTCTTCATGTTTTTCAACACCACTTCATGCTCCTCCTATTTTTCAGACCGTTTCATGCTCATCTCATTTTTGACACCTTTTCAAACTTTTCATATTTTTCACACCTTATCAGGCTCTTCATGTTTTTGAACACCGCTTCATGCTTCTCCTATTTTTCACACCGTATACTGCTCCTCATATTTTTCACACCTATTGAAGCTCTTCATATTTTTCACACCTTTTCAGGCGCTTCATGTTTTTCCACACCACTTCATGCTTCTCCTATTTTTCAGAAAGGTTTCATGCTCCTCCTGAATTTCACACCTTTTGAAGCTATTCATATTTTTCACAACTTTTCAGGCTCTTCATGTTTCTGATCACCGTTTCATGCTCCTCCTATCTTTCAGACCGTTTCATGCTTCTCATATTTTTGACACCATTTGAAGCTCTTCATATTTTTCACACATTTTCAGGCACTTCATGTTTTTGAACACCGCTCATGATCCTCCAAAATTTCAGACCGTTTCATGCTCTTCATATTTTTGACACCTTTTGAAGCTCTTCATATTTTTCACACCTTTTCAGGCTCTTCATGTTTTTGAACACCGCTTCATGCTCCTCCTATTTTTCAGACCTATTCATGCTCCTCATATTTTTGACAACTTTTGAAGCTCTTCATATTTTTCACACCTTTTGAAGCTCTTCATATTTTTCACACCTTTTCAGGCTCTTCATGTTTTTCAACACCATTTCATGCCACATCTATCTTTCAGACCGTTTCATTCTTCTCATATTTTTGACACCATTTGAAGCTCTTCATATTTTTCACACCTTTTCAGGCGCTTCATGTTTTTCCACACCACTTCATGCTTCTCCTATTTTTCAGAAAGGTTTTATGCTCCTCCTGAATTTCACACCTTTTGAAGCTATTCATATTTTTCACAACTTTTCAGGCTCTTCATGTTTCTGATCACCGTTTCATGCTCCTCCTATCTTTCAGACCGTTTCATGCTTCTCATATTTTTGACACCATTTGAAGCTCTTCATATTTTTCACACATTTTCAGGCACTTCATGTTTTTGAACACCGCTCATGATCCTCCAAAATTTCAGACCGTTTCATGCTCTTCATATTTTTGACACCTTTTGAAGCTCTTCATATTTTTCACACCTTTTCAGGCTCTTCATGTTTTTGAACACCGCTTCATGCTCCTCCTATTTTTCAGACCTATTCATGCTCCTCATATTTTTGACAACTTTTGAAGCTCTTCATATTTTTCACACCTTTTCAGGCTCTTCACGTTTTTGAACAACGCTTCATGCTCCTCCTATTTTTCAGACCGTTTCATGCTCATCTAATTTTTGACACTTTTTGAAGCTCTTCATATTTTTCACACCTTTTGAAGCTCTTCATATTTTTCACACGTTTTCAGGCTCTTCATGTTTTTGAACACCGCTTCATGCTGCTTCTATTTTTCAGACCGTTTCATGCTCCTCATATTTTTGACACGTTTTGAAGCTCTTCATATTTCTCACACCTTTTCAGGCTCTTCATGATTTTGAACACAGCTTCATGCTCCTCCCATTTTTCAGACAGTTTCATGCTCCTCATATTATTGACACCTTTTGAATCTCTTCATATTTTTCACACCTTTTCAGGCTCTTCATGTTTTTCAACACCGCCTTATGCTCCTCCTTTTTTCAGACTTTTTCATGCTCCTCATGTAATTCACACCTTTTGAAGCTCTTTATATTTTTCACACCTTTTCAGGCTCTTCATGTTTTTCAACACCACTTCACGCTCCTCCTATTTTTCAGACCGTTTCATGCTCTTCTAATTTTTAACACCTTTTGAAACTCTTCATATATTTCACACCTTTTGAAGCTCTTCATATTTTTCACATTTTTGAAGCTCTTCATATTTTTCACACCTTTTCAGGCTCTTCATGTTTTTCCACACCGCTCATGATCCTCCAAATTTTCAGACCGTTTCAAGCTCTTCATATTTTTAACACCTTTTGAAGCTCTTCATATTTTTCACACCTTTTCAGGCGCTTCATGTTTTTCCACACCACTTCATGCTTCTCCTATTTTTCAGAAAGGTTTCATGCTCCTCCTGAATTTCACATCTTTTGAAGCTATTCATATTTTTCACAACTTTTCAGGCTCTTCATGTTTCTGATCACCGTTTCATGCTCCTCCTATCTTTCAGACCGTTTCATGCTTGTCATATTTTTGACACCATTTGAAGCTCTTCATATTTTTCACACGTTTTCAGGCACTTCATGTTTTTGAACACCGCTCATGATCCTCCAAATTTTCAGACCGTTTCAAGCTCTTCATATTTTTAACACCTTTTGAAGCTCTTCATATTTTTCACACCTTTTCAGGCGCTTCATGTTTTTCCACACCACTTCATGCTTCTCCTATTTTTCAGAAAGGTTTCATGCTCCTCCTGAATTTCACACCTTTTGAAGCTATTCATATTTTTCACAACTTTTCAGGCTCTTCATGTTTCTGATCACCATTTCATGCTCCTCCTATCTTTCAGACCGTTTCATGCTTCTCATATTTTTGACACCATTTGAAGCTCTTCATATTTTTCACACATTTTCAGGCACTTCATGTTTTTGAACACCGCTCATGATCCTCCAAAATTTCAGACCGTTTCATGCTCTTCATATTTTTGACACCTTTTGAAGCTCTTCATATTTTTCACACCTTTTCAGGCTCTTCATGTTTTTGAACACCGCTTCATGCTCCTCCTATTTTTCAGACCTATTCATGCTCCTCATATTTTTGACAACTTTTGAAGCTCTTCATATTTTTCACACCTTTTCAGGCTCTTCACGTTTTTGAACAACGCTTCATGCTCCTCCTATTTTTCAGACCGTTTCATGCTCATCTAATTTTTGACACTTTTTGAAGCTCTTCATATTTTTCACACCTTTTGAAGCTCTTCATATTTTTCACACGTTTTCAGGCTCTTCATGTTTTTGAACACCGCTTCATGCTGCTTCTATTTTTCAGACCGTTTCATGCTCCTCATATTTTTGACACGTTTTGAAGCTCTTCATATTTCTCACACCTTTTCAGGCTCTTCATGATTTTGAACACAGCTTCATGCTCCTCCCATTTTTCAGACAGTTTCATGCTCCTCATATTATTGACACCTTTTGAATCTCTTCATATTTTTCACACCTTTTCAGGCTCTTCATGTTTTTCAACACCGCCTTATGCTCCTCCATTTTTCAGACTTTTTCATGCTCCTCATGTAATTCACACCTTTTGAAGCTCTTTATATTTTTCACACCTTTTCAGGCTCTTCATGTTTTTCAACACCACTTCACGCTCCTCCTATTTTTCAGACCGTTTCATGCTCTTCTAATTTTTAACACCTTTTGAAACTCTTCATATATTTCACACCTTTTGAAGCTCTTCATATTTTTCACATTTTTGAAGCTCTTCATATTTTTCACACCTTTTCAGGCTCTTCATGTTTTTCCACACCGCTCATGATCCTCCAAATTTTCAGACCGTTTCAAGCTCTTCATATTTTTAACACCTTTTGAAGCTCTTCATATTTTTCACACCTTTTCAGGCGCTTCATGTTTTTCCACACCACTTCATGCTTCTCCTATTTTTCAGAAAGGTTTCATGCTCCTCCTGAATTTCACACCTTTTGAAGCTATTCATATTTTTCACAACTTTTCAGGCTCTTCATGTTTCTGATCACCGTTTCATGCTCCTCCTATCTTTCAGACCGTTTCATGCTTGTCATATTTTTGACACCATTTGAAGCTCTTCATATTTTTCACACGTTTTCAGGCACTTCATGTTTTTGAACACCGCTCATGATCCTCCAAATTTTCAGACCGTTTCAAGCTCTTCATATTTTTAACACCTTTTGAAGCTCTTCATATTTTTCACACCTTTTCAGGCGCTTCATGTTTTTCCACACCACTTCATGCTTCTCCTATTTTTCAGAAAGGTTTCATGCTCCTCCTGAATTTCACACCTTTTGAAGCTATTCATATTTTTCACAACTTTTCAGGCTCTTCATGTTTCTGATCACCATTTCATGCTCCTCCTATCTTTCAGACCGTTTCATGCTTCTCATATTTTTGACACCATTTGAAGCTCTTCATATTTTTCACACATTTTCAGGCACTTCATGTTTTTGAACACCGCTCATGATCCTCCAAAATTTCAGACCGTTTCATGCTCTTCATATTTTTGACACCTTTTGAAGCTCTTCATATTTTTCACACCTTTTCAGGCTCTTCATGTTTTTGAACACCGCTTCATGCTCCTCCTATTTTTCAGACCTATTCATGCTCCTCATATTTTTGACAACTTTTGAAGCTCTTCATATTTTTCACACCTTTTCAGGCTCTTCACGTTTTTGAACAACGCTTCATGCTCCTCCTATTTTTCAGACCGTTTCATGCTCATCTAATTTTTGACACTTTTTGAAGCTCTTCATATTTTTCACACCTTTTGAAGCTCTTCATATTTTTCACACGTTTTCAGGCTCTTCATGTTTTTGAACACCGCTTCATGCTGCTTCTATTTTTCAGACCGTTTCATGCCCTCATATTTTTGACACGTTTTGAAGCTCTTCATATTTCTCACACCTTTTCAGGCTCTTCATGATTTTGAACACAGCTTCATGCTCCTCCCATTTTTCAGACAGTTTCATGCTCCTCATATTATTGACACCTTTTGAATCTCTTCATATTTTTCACACCTTTTCAGGCTCTTCATGTTTTTCAACACCGCCTTATGCTCCTCCTTTTTTCAGACTTTTTCATGCTCCTCATGTAATTCACACCTTTTGAAGCTCTTTATATTTTTCACACCTTTTCAGGCTCTTCATGTTTTTCAACACCACTTCACGCTCCTCCTATTTTTCAGACCGTTTCATGCTCTTCTAATTTTTAACACCTTTTGAAACTCTTCATATATTTCACACCTTTTGAATCTCTTCATATTTTTCACATTTTTGAAGCTCTTCATATTTTTCACACCTTTTCAGGCTCTTCATGTTTTTCAACACCGCTCATGATCCTCCAAATTTTCAGACCGTTTCAAGCTCTTCATATTTTTAACACCTTTTGAAGCTCTTCATATTTTTCACACCTTTTCAGGCGCTTCATGTTTTTCCACACCACTTCATGCTTCTCCTATTTTTCAGAAAGGTTTCATGCTCCTCCTGAATTTCACACCTTTTGAAGCTATTCATATTTTTCACAACTTTTCAGGCTCTTCATGTTTCTGATCACCGTTTCATGCTCCTCCTATCTTTCAGACCGTTTCATGCTTCTCATATTTTTGACACCATTTGAAGCTCTTCATATTTTTCACACGTTTTCAGGCACTTCATGTTTTTGAACACTGCTCATGATCCTCCAAATTTTCAGACCGTTTCAAGCTCTTCATATTTTTAACACCTTTTGAAGCTCTTCATATTTTTCACACCTTTTCAGGCGCTTCATGTTTTTCCACACCACTTCATGCTTCTCCTATTTTTCAGAAAGGTTTCATGCTCCTCCTGAATTTCACACCTTTTGAAGCTATTCATATTTTTCACAACTTTTCAGGCTCTTCATGTTTCTGATCACCATTTCATGCTCCTCCTATCTTTCAGACCGTTTCATGCTTCTCATATTTTTGACACCATTTGAAGCTCTTCATATTTTTCACACATTTTCAGGCACTTCATGTTTTTGAACACCGCTCATGATCCTCCAAAATTTCAGACCGTTTCATGCTCTTCATATTTTTGACACCTTTTGAAGCTCTTCATATTTTTCACACCTTTTCAGGCTCTTCATGTTTTTGAACACCGCTTCATGCTCCTCCTATTTTTCAGACCTATTCATGCTCCTCATATTTTTGACAACTTTTGAAGCTCTTCATATTTTTCACACCTTTTCAGGCTCTTCACGTTTTTGAACAACGCTTCATGCTCCTCCTATTTTTCAGACCGTTTCATGCTCATCTAATTTTTGACACTTTTTGAAGCTCTTCATATTTTTCACACCTTTTGAAGCTCTTCATATTTTTCACACGTTTTCAGGCTCTTCATGTTTTTGAACACCGCTTCATGCTGCTTCTATTTTTCAGACCGTTTCATGCTCCTCATATTTTTGACACGTTTTGAAGCTCTTCATATTTCTCACACCTTTTCAGGCTCTTCATGTTTTGGCACACCGTTTCATGCTCCTCCTTTTTTTCAGACCGTTTCATGCTCCTCATATTTTGACACCTTTTGAAGCTCTTCATATTTTTCACACCTTTTCAGGCTCTTCATATTTTTCAACACAGCTTCAGCATCCTACTATTTTTCAGACCGTTTCAGGCTCCTCATATTTTTGACACCTTTTGAAGCTCTTCATGTTTTTCACACTTTTTCAGGGAATTAATGTCTTTCAAGACCGATTGATGGCCCTCCAGTTTTTCAGACTGTTTCATGCTCCTCATATTTTTGACATCTTTTGAAGCGCTGCATATATTTCACAACCTTTCAGGCTCTTCATGCTTTTCAACAGCGCTTCATGCTCCTCCTATTTTTCAGAACGTTCCATACTCCTAACATTTTTGACACCTTTTGAAGCTCTTCATATATTTCACACCTTTTCAGGCTCTTCATGTTTTTCAACACCGCTTCATGCTCCTCCAATTTTTCAGACCGTTTCATGCTCCTCATATTTTTGATACATTTTGAAGCTCTTCATATATTTCATACCTTTTCAGGCTCTTCATGTTTTTCAACACCACTTCATGCTCCTAACATTTTTGACACCTTTTGAAGCTCTTCATATATTTCACACCTTTTCAGACTCTTCATGTTTTTCAAACCTTTTCAGGCTCTTCAGGTTTTTCAACACTGCTTCTTGCTCCTCCTATTTTTCAAACCGTTTCATGCTCCTAATATTTTTAACACCTTTTCAGGCTCTTCATGTTTTTCAACACCGCTTCATGCTCCTCCTATCTTTCAGACCGTATCATGCTCCTCAAATTTTAACACCTTTTGAAGCTCTTCATATTTTTCACACCTTTTCAGACTCTTCATGTTTTTCAACACCGCTTCATGCTCCTCCTATTTTTGAGACCGTTTCTGCTCCTCATATATTTGATACATTTTGAAGCTCTTTATATTTTTCACACCTTTTCAGACTCTTCATGTTTTTCAACACCGCTTCTTGCTCCTCCTATTTTTCAGACCGTTTCATGCTCCTAATATTTTTGACACCTTTTGAAGCTCTTCATATTTTTCACACCTTTTCAAGCTCTTCATATTTTTGAACACCGTTTCATGCTCCTCCTATTTTTCAGACTGTCATGCTCCTCATTTTTTTGACACCTTTTGAAGCTCTTCATATTTTTCACACCTCTTCAGGCTGTTCATGTTTTTCAACACCGTTTCAGGTTCCTCCTATTTTTCAGACTTTTTCAAGCTTCTCATATTTCTGACACTTTTTGAAGCTCTTCATATTTTTCACACCTTTTCAGGCTCTTCATGTTTTGGCACACCGTTTCATGCTCCTCCTTTTTTTCAGACCGTTTCATGCTCCTCATATTCTGACACCTTTTGAAGCTCTTCATATTTTTCACACCTTTTCAGGCTCTTCATATTTTTCAACACAGCTTCAGCATCCTACTATTTTTAAGACCGTTTCATGCTCCTAATATTTTTAACACCTTTTCAGGCTCTTCATGTTTTTCACCACCGCTTCATGCTGCTCCTATTTATCAGACTGTTTCATTCTCTTCAAATTTTTCACACCTTTTGAAGCTCTTCATAATTTTCACACCTTTTCAGGCTCTTCATGTTTTTCAACACGGCTTCATGCTCCTCCTATTTTTCAGACTGTCATGCTCCTCATTTTTTTGACACCTTTTGAAGCTCTTCATATTTTTCACACCTCTTCAGGCTGTTCATGTTTTTCAACACCGTTTCAGGTTCCTCCTATTTTTCAGACTTTTTCATGCTTCTCATATTTCTGACACTTTTTGAAGCTCTTCATATTTTTCACACCTTTTCAGGCTCTTCATGTTTTGGCACACCGTTTCATGCTCCTCCTTTTTTTCAGACCGTTTCATGCTCCTCATATTTTGACACCTTTTGAAGCTCTTCATATTTTTCACACCTTTTCAGGCTCTTCATATTTTTCAACACAGCTTCAGCATCCTACTATTTTTCAGACCGTTTCAGGCTCCTCATATTTTTGACACCTTTTGAAGCTCTTCATGTTTTTCACACTTTTTCAGGGAATTAATGTCTTTCAAGACCGATTGATGGCCCTCCAGTTTTTCAGACTGTTTCATGCTCCTCATATTTTTGACATCTTTTGAAGCTCTTCATATTTTTGACACCATGTCAGGGTATTCATGTCTTTCAAGACCGCTTCATGCTCCTCCAAATTTTCAGACCTTTTCATGCTCCTCATATTTTTGACACCTTTTGAAGCTCTGCATATATTTCACAACCTTTCAGGCTCTTCATGCTTTTCAACAGCGCTTCATGCTCCTCCTATATTTCAGAACGTTCCATACTCCTAACTTTTTTGACACCTTTTGAAGCTCTTCATATATTTCACACCTTTTCAGGCTCTTCACGTTTTTCAACACCGCTTCATGCTCCTCCAATTTTTCAGACCGTTTCATGCTCCTCATATTTTTGATACATTTTGAAGCTCTTCATATATTTCATACCTTTTCAGGCTCTTCATGTTTTTCAACACCACTTCATGCTCCTAACATTTTTGACACCTTTTGAAGCTCTTCATATATTTCACACCTTTTCAGACTCTTCATGTTTTTCAAACCTTTTCAGGCTCTTCATGTTTTTCAACACTGCTTCTTGCTCCTCCTATTTTTCAAACCGTTTCATGCTCCTAATATTTTTAACACCTTTTCAGGCTCTTCATGTTTTTCAACACCGCTTCATGCTCCTCCTATCTTTCAGACCGTATCATGCTCCTCAAATTTTAACACCTTTTGAAGCTCTTCATATTTTTCACACCTTTTCAGACTCTTCATGTTTTTCAACACCGCTTCATGCTCCTCCTATTTTTGAGACCGTTTCTGCTCCTCATATATTTGATACATTTTGAAGCTCTTAATATATTTAACACCTTTTCAGGCTCTTCATGTTTTTGAACACCGCTTCATGCACCTCCTATTTTTCAGACTGTTTCATGCTCCTCATATTTTTGACACGTTTTGAAACTCTTTATATTTTTCACACCTTTTCAGACTCTTCATGTTTTTCAACACCGCTTCTTGCTCCTCCTATTTTTCAGACCTTTTCATGCTCCTAATATTTTTGACACCTTTTGAAGCTCTTCATATTTTTCACACCTTTTCAAGCTCTTCATATTTTTGAACACCGTTTCATGCTCCTCCTATTTTTCAGACTGTCATGCTCCTCATTTTTTTGACACCTTTTGAAGCTCTTCATATTTTTCACACCTCTTCAGGCTGTTCATGTTTTTCAACACCGTTTCAGGTTCCTCCTATTTTTCAGACTTTTTCATGCTTCTCATATTTCTGACGCTTTTTGAAGCTCTTCATATTTTTCACACCTTTTCAGGCTATTCATGTTTTGGCACACCGTTTCATGCTCCTCCTTTTTTTCAGACCGTTTCATGCTCCTCATATTTTGACACCTTTTGAAGCTCTTCATATTTTTCACACCTTTTCAGGCTCTTCATATTTTTCAACACAGCTTCAGCATCCTACTATTTTTCAGACCGTTTCAGGCTCCTCATATTTTTGACACCTTTTGAAGCTCTTCATGTTTTTCACACTTTTTCAGGGAATTAATGTCTTTCAAGACCGATTGATGGCCCTCCAGTTTTTCAGACTGTTTCATGCTCCTCATATATTTGACATCTTTTGAAGCTCTTCATATTTTTGACACCATGTCAGGGTATTCATGTCTTTCAAGACCGCTTCATGCTCCTCCAAATTTTCAGACCTTTTCATGCTCCTCATATTTTTGACACCTTTTGAAGCTCTGCATATATATCACAACCTTTCAGGCTCTTCATGCTTTTCAACAGCGCTTCATGCTCCTCCTATTTTTCAGAACGTTCCATACTCCTAACTTTTTTGACACCTTTTGAAACTCTTCATATATTTCACACCTTTTCAGGCTCTTCATGTTTTTCAACACCGCTTCATGCTCCTCCAATTTTTCAGACCGTTTCATGCTCCTCATATTTTTGATACATTTTGAAGCTCTTCATATATTTCATACCTTTTCAGGCTCTTCATGTTTTTCAACACCACTTCATGCTCCTAACATTTTTGACACCTTTTGAAGCTCTTCATATATTTCACACCTTTTCAGACTCTTCATGTTTTTCAAACCTTTTCAGGCTCTTCATGTTTTTCAACACTGCTTCTTGCTCCTCCTATTTTTCAAACCGTTTCATGCTCCTAATATTTTTAACACCTTTTCAGGCTCTTCATGTTTTTCAACACCGCTTCATGCTCCTCCTATCTTTCAGATCGTATCATGCTCCTCAAATTTTAACTCCTTTTGAAGCTCTTCATATTTTTCACACCTTTTCAGACTCTTCATGTTTTTCAACACCGCTTCATGCTCCTCCTATTTTTGAGACCGTTTCTGCTCCTCATATATTTGATACATTTTGAAGCTCTTAATATATTTAACACCTTTTCAGGCTCTTCATGTTTTTGAACACCGCTTCATGCACCTCCTATTTTTCAGACTGTTTCATGCTCCTCATATTTTTGACACCTTTTGAAACTCTTTATATTTTTCACACCTTTTCAGACTCTTCATGTTTTTCAACACCGCTTCTTGCTCCTCCTATTTTTCAGACCGTTTCATGCTCCTAATATTTTTGACACCTTTTGAAGCTCTTCATATTTTTCAAACCTTTTCAAGCTCTTCATATTTTTGAACACCGTTTCATGCTCCTCCTATTTTTCAGACTGTCATGCTCCTCATTTTTTTGACACCTTTTGAAGCTCTTCATATTTTTCACACCTCTTCAGGCTGTTCATGTTTTTCAACACCGTTTCAGGTTCCTCCTATTTTTCAGACTTTTTCATGCTTCTCATATTTCTGACACTTTTTGAAGCTCTTCATATTTTTCACACCTTTTCAGTCTCTTCATGTTTTGGCACACCGTTTCATGCTCCTCCTTTTTTTCAGACCGTTTCATGCTCCTCATATTTTGACACCTTTTGAAGCTCTTCATATTTTTCACACCTTTTCAGGCTCTTCATATTTTTCAACAAAGCTTCAGCATCCTACTATTTTTAAGACCGTTTCATGCTCCTAATATTTTTAACACCTTTTCAGGCTCTTCATGTTTTTCACCACCGCTTCATGCTGCTCCTATTTATCAGACTGTTTCATTCTCTTCAAATTTTTCACACCTTTTGAAGCTCTTCATAATTTTCACACCTTTTCAGGCTCTTCATGTTTTTCAACACCGCTTCATGCTCCTCCTATTTTTCAGACTGTCATGCTCCTCATTTTTTTGACACCTTTTGAAGCTCTTCATATTTTTCACACCTCTTCAGGCTGTTCATGTTTTTCAACACCGTTTCAGGTTCCTCCTATTTTTCAGACTTTTTCATGCTTCTCATATTTCTGACACTTTTTGAAGCTCTTCATATTTTTCACACCTTTTCAGGCTCTTCATGTTTTGGCACACCGTTTCATGCTCCTCCTTTTTTTCAGACCGTTTCATGCTCCTCATATTTTGACACCTTTTGAAGCTCTTCATATTTTTCACACCTTTTCAGGCTCTTCATATTTTTCAACACAGCTTCAGCATCCTACTATTTTTCAGACCGTTTCAGGCTCCTCATATTTTTGACACCTTTTGAAGCTCTTCATGTTTTTCACACTTTTTCAGGGAATTAATGTCTTTCAAGACCGATTGATGGCCCTCCAGTTTTTCAGACTGTTTCATGCTCCTCATATATTTGACATCTTTTGAAGCTCTTCATATTTTTGACACCATGTCAGTGTATTCATGTCTTTCAAGACCGCTTCATGCTCCTCCAAATTTTCAGACCTTTTCATGCTCCTCATATTTTTGACACCTTTTGAAGCTCTGCATATATATCACAACCTTTCAGGCTCTTCATGCTTTTCAACAGCGCTTCATGCTCCTCCTATTTTTCAGAACGTTCCATACTCCTAACTTTTTTGACACCTTTTGAAGCTCTTCATATATTTCACACCTTTTCAGGCTCTTCATGTTTTTCAACACCGCTTCATGCTCCTCCAATTTTTCAGACCGTTTCATGCTCCTCATATTTTTGATACATTTTGAAGCTCTTCATATATTTCATACCTTTTCAGGCTCTTCATGTTTTTCAACACCACTTCATGCTCCTAACATTTTTGACACCTTTTGAAGCTCTTCATATATTTCACACCTTTTCAGACTCTTCATGTTTTTCAAACCTTTTCAGGCTCTTCATGTTTTTCAACACTGCTTCTTGCTCCTCCTATTTTTCAAACCGTTTCATGCTCCTAATATTTTTAACACCTTTTCAGGCTCTTCATGTTTTTCAACACCGCTTCATGCTCCTCCTATCTTTCAGACCGTATCATGCTCCTCAAATTTTAACTCCTTTTGAAGCTCTTCATATTTTTCACACCTTTTCAGACTCTTCATGTTTTTCAACACCGCTTCATGCTCCTCCTATTTTTGAGACCGTTTCTGCTCCTCATATATTTGATACATTTTGAAGCTCTTAATATATTTAACACCTTTTCAGGCTCTTCATGTTTTTGAACACCGCTTCATGCACCTCCTATTTTTCAGACTGTTTCATGCTCCTCATATTTTTGACACCTTTTGAAACTCTTTATATTTTTCACACCTTTTCAGACTCTTCATGTTTTTCAACACCGCTTCTTGCTCCTCCTATTTTTCAGACCGTTTCATGCTCCTAATATTTTTGACACCTTTTGAAGCTCTTCATATTTTTCACACCTTTTCAAGCTCTTCATATTTTTGAACACCGTTTCATGCTCCTCCTATTTTTCAGACTGTCATGCTCCTCATTTTTTTGACACCTTTTGAAGCTCTTCATATTTTTCACACCTCTTCAGGCTGTTCATGTTTTTCAACACCGTTTCAGGTTCCTCCTATTTTTCAGACTTTTTCATGCTTCTCATATTTCTGACACTTTTTGAAGCTCTTCATATTTTTCACACCTTTTCAGGCTCTTCATGTTTTGGCACACCGTTTCATGCTCCTCCTTTTTTTCAGACCGTTTCATGCTCCTCATATTTTGACACCTTTTGAAGCTCTTCATATTTTTCACACCTTTTCAGGCTCTTCATATTTTTCAACACAGCTTCAGCATCCTACTATTTTTCAGACCGTTTCAGGCTCCTCATATTTTTGACACCTTTTGAAGCTCTTCATGTTTTTCACACTTTTTCAGGGAATTAATGTCTTTCAAGACCGATTGATGGCCCTCCAGTTTTTCAGACTGTTTCATGCTCCTCATATATTTGACATCTTTTGAAGCTCTTCATATTTTTGACACCATGTCAGGGTATTCATGTCTTTCAAGACCGCTTCATGCTCCTCCAAATTTTCAGACCTTTTCATGCTCCTCATATTTTTGACAACTTTTGAAGCTCTGCATATATATCACAACCTTTCAGGCTCTTCATGCTTTTCAACAGCGCTTCATGCTCCTCCTATTTTTCAGAACGTTCCATACTCCTAACTTTTTTGACACCTTTTGAAGCTCTTCATATATTTCACACCTTTTCAGGCTCTTCATGTTTTTCAACACCGCTTCATGCTCCTCCAATTTTTCAGACCGTTTCATGCTCCTCATATTTTTGATACATTTTGAAGCTCTTCATATATTTCATACCTTTTCAGGCTCTTCATGTTTTTCAACACCACTTCATGCTCCTAACATTTTTGACACCTTTTGAAGCTCTTCATATATTTCACACCTTTTCAGACTCTTCATGTTTTTCAAACCTTTTCAGGCTCTTCATGTTTTTCAACACCGCTTCATGCTCCTCCTTTTTTTCAGCCCGTATCATTCTGCTCATATTTTTGACATCTTTTGAAGCTCTTCATATATTTCACTCTTTTCAGGCTCTTCATGTTTTTCAACACCGTTTCATGCTCCTCCTATTTTTCAGACCATTTCATGCTCCTCATATTTTTGACACTTCTTGAAGCTCTTCATGTTTTTCACACCTTTTCAGGCTTTTCAAGTTTTTCAACACCGCTTTATGCTCCACCTATTTTTCAGACCGTATCATGCTCCTCATAATTTCCCCACCTTTTCAGACTCTTCATATTTTTGAACACCGCTTCATGCTCCTCCTATTTTTCAGGCCGTTTCATGCTCCTCATATTTTTGACACTTCTTGAAGGTCTTCATGTTTTTCACACCTTTTCAGGCTTTTCAAGTTTTTCAACACCGCTTCATGCGCCTCCTATTTTTCAGACTGTTTCAGGCTCCTAATATTGTTAACACCTTTTCAGGCTCTTCATATTTTTCAACACCGCTTCATTCTCCTCCTGTTTCTCAGAGCGTTTCAGGTTCCTCATATATTTCACGCCTTTTTAAACTCATCATATTTTTGAACACCACTTCATGCTCCTCCAATTTTTCAGACCGTTTCATGCTCCTAAAATTTTTGACACCTTTTGAAGCTCTTCATATATTTTACAACTTTTCAGGCTCTTCATATTTTTCAACACCGATTCATTCTCCTCCTGTTTTTCAGAGCGTTTCAGGTTCCTCATATATTTCACGCCTTTTTAAGCTCTTCATATATTTCACACCTTTTCAGGCTCTTCATGTTTTTCAACACCGCTTCATGCTCCTCCTATTTTTCAGACCGTTTCATGCTCTCATATTTTTGACACTTTTTCAAGCTCTTCATATTTTTCACACCTTTTCAGACTCTTCATGTTTTTCAACACCGCTTCATGCTCCTCCTATTTTTGAGACCGTTTCTGCTCCTCATATATTTGATACATTTTGAAGCTCTTAATATATTTAACACCTTTTCAGGCTCTTCATGTTTTTGAACACTGCTTCATGCACCTCCTATTTTTCAGACTGTTTCATGCTCCTCATATTTTTGACACATTTTGAAACTCTTTATATTTTTCACACCTTTTCAGACTCTTCATGTTTTTCAACACCGCTTCTTGCTCCTCCTATTTTTCAGGCCGTTTCATGCTCCTCATATTTTTGACACCTTTTGAAGCTCTTCATGTTTTTCACACCTTTTCAGGCTGTTCATGTTTTTCAACACCGCTTCATGCTCCTCCTTTTTTTCAGCCCGTATCATTCTGCTCATATTTTTGACATCTTTTGAAGCTCTTCCTATATTTCACTCTTTTCAGGCTCTTCATGTTTTTCAACACCGTTTCATGCTCCTCCTATTTTTCAGACCGTTTCATGCTCCTCATATTTTTGACACTTCTTGAAGCTCTTCATGTTTTTCACACCTTTTCAGGCTTTTCAAGTTTTTCAACACCGCTTCATGCTCCACCTATTTTTAAGACCGTATCATGCTCCTCATAATTTCCCCACATATTCAGACTCTTCATATTTTTGAACACCGCTTCATGCTCCTCCTATTTTTCAGGCCGTTTCATGCTCCTCATATTTTTGACACTTCTTGAAGCTCTTCACAATTTTCACACCTTTTCAGGCTTTTCAAGTTTTTCAACACCGCTTCATGCGCCTCCTATTTTTCAGACTGTTTCAGGCTCCTAATATTGTTAACACCTTTTCAGGCTCTTCATATTTTTCAACACCGCTTCATTCTCCTTCTGTTTCTCAGAGCGTTTCAGGTTCCTCATATATTTCATGCCTTTTTAAGCTCGTCATATTTTTGAACACCGCTTCATGCTCCTCCAATTTTTCAGACCGTTTCATGCTCCTATAATTTTTGACACCTTTTGAAGCTCTTCATATATTTTACAACTTCTCAGGCTCTTCATATTTTTCAACACCGATTCATTCTCCTCATGTTTTTCAGAGCGTTTCAGGTTCCTCATATATTTCACGCCTTTTTAAGCTCTTCATATATTTCACACCTTTTCAGGCTCTTCATGTTTTTCAACACCGCTTCATGCTCCTCCTATTTTTCAGACCGTTTCATGCTCTCATATTTTTGACACTTTTTCAAGCTCTTCATATTTTTCACACCTTTTCCGACTCTTCATGTTTTTCAACATCACTTCATGCTCCTCCGATTTTTTAGACCGTTTCTGCTCCTCATATATTTGATACATTTTGAAGCTCTTAATATATTTAACACCTTTTCAGGCTCTTCATGTTTTTGAACACCGCTTCATGCACCTCCTATTTTTCAGACTGTTTCATGCTCCTCATATTTTTGAAACATTTTGAAACTCTTTATATTTTTCACACCTTTTCAGACTCTTCATGTTTTTCAACACCGCTTCTTGCTCCTCCTATTTTTCAGACTGTTTCATGCTCCTCATATTTTTGACACCTTTTGCAGCTCTTCATATATTTCACTCTTTTCAGGCTCTTCATGTTTTTTAACACCGCTTCATGTTCCCTCTATTTTTCAGACCGTTTCATGCTCCTCATATTTTTGACACCTTTTGAAGCTCTTCATATGTTTCACACATTTTCAGGCTCTTCATGTTTGCAACACTGCTTCATGCTCCTCCTATTTTTTCAGACCGTTTCATGCTCCTCATATTTTTGACATCTTTTGAAGCTCTTCATATTTTTCACACCTTTTTAGGCTCTTCATGTTTTTGAACAACGCTTCATGCTCCTCCTAATTTTCAGACCATTTCATGCTCCTCATGTATTTCACACCTTTTGAAGCTCTTCATGTTTTTCAACACAGTTTCATACTCTTACTTTTTTTCAGACTGTTTCATGCACCTCTTATTTTTCAGACCGTTTCATGTTCTTCATATATGTGACACCTTTTGAAGCTCTTCATATTTTTCACACCTTTTCATGATCTTCATTTTATTCAACACCGTTTCATGCTCCTCATATTTTTGACACCTTTTAAAACACCTCATATTTTTCACACCTTTTCATGCTCTTCCTGATTTTCAACGCCGTCACATGTTCCGCCTATTTTTTGACCGTTTCATGCTACTCATATTTTTGACACCTTTTGCAGCTCTTTATGTTTTTCACACCCTTTCATGCTCTTCATGTTTTTCAACATCGTTTAATGGCCTACTATTTTTCAGAACGTTTCGTGGTCCTCCGATTTTTCAGACCGTTTCTTGCTCCTCATATTTTTGACACCTTTTGAAGCTCTTCATATTTTTCACACCTTTTCAGGCTCTTCATGTTTTTCAACACCACTTCATTCTCCTCCTATTTTTCAGAACATTTCATGCTCCTCATATTTTTCACACCTTTTGAAGCTCTTCATATTTTTCACACATTTTCAGGCTCTTCATGTTTTACAACTACGCTTCATGCTCCTCCTATATTTCAGACCGTTTCATGCTCCTCATATTTTTCACACCTTTGGAAGCTCTTCATATTTTTCACTCATTTTCAGGCTCTTCATATTTTTGAAAACCGCTTCATGCTCCTCCTATTTTTCTGACCGTTTCATGCTCCTCATACTTTTACACCTTTAGAAGCTCTTACTTAATATTTTTCACTGCCTTTCAGGCTCTTCATGTTTGTCAACACCGCTTCATGCTCCTCCAATTTTTCAGACCGTTTCATGCTCCTCATATTTTTGACACCTTTTGAAGCTCTTCATACTTTTCACACCTTATCAGGCTCTTCATTGTTTCAATACCATTTCATGCTCCTCCTATTTTTCAGACTGTTTCATGCTCTTCATATTCTGACAACTTTTGAAGCTCTTCATATTTTTGACACCTTTTGAAGTTCTTCATATTTTTCACACCTTTTCAGGCTCTTCATATTTTTGAACACTGCTTCATGCTCCTCCTATTTTCCAGACCGTTTCATGCTCCTCATATTTTTGACAGCTTTTGAAGCTCTTCATATTTTTCACACCTTTTCAGGCTCTTCATGTTTTTGAACACCGTTTCATGCTCCTCCTATTTTTTCACATTTTGAAGCTCTTCATATTTTTCACACATTTTCACGCTTTCCATGTTTTTCAACACCGTTTCCTGCTGCTCCTATTTTTCAGAACGTTTCATGCTACTGATATTTTTGAGACGATTTGAAGCTCTTCATATTTTTCACACCTTTTCAGGCTCTTCATGTTTTTCAACACCGCTTCATGCTCCTCCTATTTTTCAGACCGTTTCATGCTCCTAATATTTTTGACAACTTTTGAAGCTCTTCATATTTTTCACACCTTTTTAGGCTCTTCATGTTTTTGAACAACGCTTCATGCTCCTCCTACTTTTCAGACCGTTTCATGCTCCTCATGTATTTCACACCTTTTGAAGCTCTTCATGTTTTTCAACACAGTTTCATACTCTTATTTTTTTTCAGACTGTTTCATGCTCCTCTTATTTTTCAGACCGTTTCATGTTCTTCATATATGTGACACCTTTTGAAGCTCTTCATATATTTTATAACTTTTCAGGCTCTTCATATTTTTCAACACCGATTCATTCTCCTCCTGTTTTTCAGAGCGTTTCAGGTTCCTCATATATTTCACGCCTTTTTAAGCTCTTCATATATTTCACAGCTTTTCAGGCTCTTCATGTTTTTCAACACTGCTTCATGCTCCTCCTATTTTTCAGACCGTTTCATGCTCTCATATTTTTGACACTTTTTCAAGCTCTTCATATTTTTCACACCTTTTCATGCTCTTCCTGATTTTCAACGCCGTCTCATGTTCCTCCTATTTTTTGACCATTTCATGCTCCTCATATTTTTGACACCTTTTAAAACACCTCATATTTTTCACACCTTTTCATGCTCTTCCTGATTTTCAACGCCGTCTCATGTTCCTCCTATTTTTTGACCGTTTCATGCTCCTCATATTTTTGACACCTTTTGCAGCTCTTCATGTTTTTCACACCCTTTCATGCTCTTCATGTTTTTCAACACGGTTTCATGCTCCTCCTATATTTCAGACCGTTTCATGCTCCTCATGTTTTTGACACCTTTTGAAGTTCTTCATGTTTTTCAACACCATTTCATGCTCCTCCTATTTTTCACATCGTTTCAGGCTCCTCATATTGTTCAGACCGATCCATGGTCCTCATATTTTTCACACCTTTTGACGCTCCTCATATTTTTCAAAACCGTTTCATGCTCTTCCTACTTTTCAGAACGTTTCATGGTCCTCGTATTTTTTAGGCCATTTCGTGCTCATCATATTTTTGACACCTTTTGACGCTCATCATGTTTTTCACACCTTTTCATGCTCTTCATGTTTTTCAACACCGTTTAATGGCCTACTATTTTTCAGAACGTTTCGTGGTCCTCCGATTTTTCAGACCGTTTCTTGCTCCTCATATTTTTGACACCTTTTGAAGCTCTTCATATTTTTCACACCTTTTCAGGCTCTTCATGTTTTTCAACACCACTTCATTCTCCTCCTATTTTTCAGAACATTTCATGCTCCTCATATTTTTCACACCTTTTGAAGCTCTTCATATTTTTCACACATTTTCAGGCTCTTCATGTTTTACAACAACGCTTCATGCTCCTCCTATATTTCAGACCGTTTCATGCTCCTCATATTTTTCACACCTTTGGAAGCTCTTCATATTTTTCACACATTTTCAGGCTCTTCATATTTTTGAAAACCGCTTCATGCTCCTCCTATTTTTCTGACCTTTTCATGCTCCTCATACTTTGAAACCTTTAGAAGCTCTTACTTAATATTTTTCACTGCTTTTCAGGCTCTTCATGTTTTTCAACACCACTTCATGCTCCTCCAATTTTTCAGACCGTTTCATGCTCCTAATATTTTTGACACCTTTTGAAGCTCTTCATATTTTTCACACCTTATCAGGCTCTTTATTGTTTCAACACCATTTCATGCTCCTCCTATTTTTCAGACTGTTTCATGCTCCTCATATTATGACACCTTTTGAAGCTCTTCATATTTTTGACACCTTTTGAAGCTCTTCATATTTTTCACACCTTTTCAGGCTCTTCATGTTTTTGAACACCGTTTCATGCTCCTCCTATTTTTTCCACATTTTGAAGCTCTTCATATTTTTCACACATTTACAGGCTCTTCATGTTTTCAACACCGTTTCATACTCCTCCTATTTTTCAGATCGCTTCATGCTCCTCATATATTTGACACGTTTTGAAGCTCTTCATATTTTTCACAGCTTTTCATGCTCTTCATGTTTTTGAACACCGTTTGATGCTCCTCCTATTCTTCAGACCGTTTCATGCTCCTCATATTTTTCCCACCTTTTCAGGCGCTTCATAATTTTCATACCTTTTCAGGCTCTTCAAGTTTTCAACACGGATACATGCTCCTCCTATTTTTCAGGCCGTTTAATGCTCCTCATATTTTTCACACATTTTCAGGCTCTTCATGTTTTTCAACATTGCTTCATGCTCCTGCTATTGTTCAGACCGTTTCATGCTCCTCATATTTTTGACACCTTTTGAAGCTCTTCATATATTTCACTCTTTTCAGGCTCTTCATGTTTTTCAACACCGTTTCATGCTCCTCCTATTTTTCAGACCGTTTCATGCTCCTCATATTTTTGACACTTTTTGAAGCTCTTCATGTTTTTCACACCTTTTCAGGCTTTTCAAGTTTTTCAACACCGCTTCATGTGCCTCCTATTTTTCAGACCGTTTCAGGCTCCTAATATTGTTAACACCTTTTCAGGCTCTTCATATTCTTCAACACCGCTTCATTCTCCTACTGTTTCTCAGAGCGTTTCAGGTTCCTCATATATTTCACGCCTTTTTAAGCTCGTCATATATTTCACACCTTTTCAGGCTCTTCATATTTTTCAAAACCGATTCATTCTCCTCCTGTTTCTCAGAGCGTTTCAGGTTCCTCATATATTTCCCGCCTTTTTAAGCTCTTCATATATTTCACACCTTTTCAGGCTCTTCATATTTTTCAACACCGCTTCATGCTCCTCCAATTTTTCAGACTGTTTCATGCTCCTCATATTTTTGACACCTTTTGCAGCTCTTCATATATTTCACTCTTTTCAGGCTCTTCATGTTTTTTAACACCGCTTCATGTTCCCTCTATTTTTCAGACCGTTTCATGCTCCTCATATTTTTGACACCTTTTGAAGCTCTTCATATGTTTCACACATTTTCAGGCTCTTCATGTTTGCAACACTGCTTCATGCTCCTCCTATTTTTTCAGACCGTTTCATGCTCCTCATATTTTTGACATCTTTTGAAGCTCTTCATATTTTTCACACCTTTTTAGGCTCTTCATGTTTTTGAACAACGCTTCATGCTGCTCCTAATTTTCAGACCATTTCATGCTCCTCATGTATTTCACACCTTTTGAAGCTCTTCATGTTTTTCAACACAGTTTCATACTCTTACTTTTTTTCAGACTGTTTCATGCTCCTCTTATTTTTCAGACCGTTTCATGTTCTTCATATATGTGACACCTTTTGAAGCTCTTCATATTTTTCACACCTTTTCATGATCTTCATTTTTTTCAACACCGTTTCATGCTCCTCATATTTTTGACACCTTTTAAAATACCTCATATTTTTCACACCTTTTCATGCTCTTCCTGATTTTCAACGCCGTCACATGTTCCGCCTATTTTTTGACCGTTTCATGCTCCTCATATTTTTGACACCTTTTGCAGCTCTTTATGGTTTTCACACCCTTTCATGCTCTTCATGTTTTTCAACACCGTTTAATGGCCTACTATTTTTCAGAACGTTTCGTGGTCCTTCGATTTTTCAGACCGTTTCTTGCTCCTCATATTTTTGACACCTTTTGAAGCTCTTCATATTTTTCACACCTTTTCAGGCTCTTCATGTTTTTCAACACCACTTCATTCTCCTCCTATTTTTCAGAACATTTCATGCTCCTCATATTTTTCACACCTTTTGAAGCTCTTCATATTTTTCACACATTTTCAGGCTCTTCATGTTTTACAACTACGCTTCATGCTCCTCCTATATTTCAGACCGTTTCATGCTCCTCATATTTTTCACACCTTTGGAAGCTCTTCATATTTTTCACTCATTTTCAGGCTCTTCATATTTTTGAAAACCGCTTCATGCTCCTCCTATTTTTCTGACCGTTTCATGCTCCTCATACTTTGACACCTTTAGAAGCTCTTACTTAATATTTTTCACTGCCTTTCAGGCTCTTCATGTTTGTCAACACCGCTTCATGCTCCTCCAATTTTTCAGACCGTTTCATGCTCCTCATGTTTTTGACACCTTTTGAAGCTCTTCATACTTTTCACACCTTATCAGGCTCTTCATTGTTTCAATACCATTTCATGCTCCTCCTATTTTTCAGACTGTTTCATGCTCTTCATATTCTGACAACTTTTGAAGCTCTTCATATTTTTGACACCTTTTGAAGTTCTTCATATTTTTCACACCTTTTCAGGCTCTTCATATTTTTGAACACTGCTTCATGCTCCTCCTATTTTCCAGACCGTTTCATGCTCCTCATATTTTTGACACCTTTTGAAGCTCTTCATATTTTTCACACCTTTTCAGGCTCTTCATGTTTTTGAACACCGTTTCATGCTCCTCCTATTTTTTCACATTTTGAAGCTCTTCATATTTTTCACACATTTTCACGCTTTCCATGTTTTTCAACACCGTTTCCTGCTGCTCCTATTTTTCAGAACGTTTCATGCTACTGATATTTTTGAGACGATTTGAAGCTCTTCATATTTTTCACACCTTTTCAGGCTCTTCATGTTTTTCAACACCGCTTCATGCTCCTCCTATTTTTCAGACCGTTTCATGCTCCTAATATTTTTGACAACTTTTGAAGCTCTTCATATTTTTCACACCTTTTCAGGCTCTTCATGTTTTTGAACAACGCTTCATGCTCCTCCTACTTTTCAGACCGTTTCATGCTCCTCATGTATTTCACACCTTTTGAAGCTCTTCATGTTTTTCAACACAGTTTCATACTCTTATTTTTTTTCAGACTGTTTCATGCTCCTCTTATTTTTCAGACCGTTTCATGTTCTTCATATATGTGACACCTTTTGAAGCTCTTCATATTTTTCACACCTTTTCATGATCTTCCTGATTTTCAACGCCGTCTCATGTTCCTCCTATTTTTTGACCGTTTCATGCTCCTCATATTTTTGACACCTTTTGCAGCTCTTCATGTTTTTCACACCCTTTCATGCTCTTCATGTTTTTCAACACGGTTTCATGCTCCTCCAATTTTTCAGACCGTTTCATGCTACTAATATTTTTGACACCTTTTGAAGCTCTTCATATTTTTCACACCTTATCAGGCTCTTTATTGTTTCAACACCATTTCATGCTCCTCCTATTTTTCAGACTGTTTCATGCTCCTCATATTATGACACCTTTTGAAACTCTTCATATTTTTGACACCTTTTGAAGCTCTTCATATTTTTCACAGCTTTTCAGGCTCTTCATGTTTTTGAACACCGTTTCATGCTCCTCCTATTTTTTCCACATTTTGAAGCTCTTCATATTTTTCACACATTTACAGGCTCTTCATGTTTTCAACACCGTTTCATACTCCTCCTATTTTTCAGATCGCTTCATGCTCCTCATATATTTGACACGTTTTGAAGCTCTTCATATTTTTCACAGCTTTTCATGCTCTTCATGTTTTTGAACACCGTTTGATGCTCCTCCTATTCTTCAGACCGTTTCATGCTCCTCATATTTTTCCCACCTTTTCAGGCGCTTCATAATTTTCATACCTTTTCAGGCTCTTCAAGTTTTCAACACGGATACATGCTCCTCCTATTTTTCAGGCCGTTTCATGCTCCTCATATTTTTCACACATTTTCAGGCTCTTCATGTTTTTCAACATTGCTTCATGCTCCTGCTATTGTTCAGACCGTTTCATGCTCCTCATATTTTTGACACCTTTTGAAGCTCTTCATATATTTCACTCTTTTCAGGCTCTTCATGTTTTTCAACACTGTTTCATGCTCCTCCTATTTTTCAGACCGTTTCATGCTCCTCATATTTTTGACACTTCTTGAAGGTCTTCATGTTTTTCACACCTTTTCAGGCTCTTCATATTTTTGAACACCGCTTCATGCTCCTCCTATTTTTCAGGCCGTTTCATGCTCCTCATATTTTTGACACTTCTTGAAGGTCTTCATGTTTTTCACACCTTTTCAGGCTCTTCATATTCTTCAACACCGCTTCATTCTCCTACTGTTTCTCAGAGCGTTTCAGGTTCCTCATATATTTCACGCCTTTTTAAGCTCTTCATATATTTCACACCGTTTCAGGCTCTTCAGGTTTTTCAACACCGCTTCTTGCTCCTCCTATTTGTCAGACCGTTTCATGCTCCTCATAATTTTGACACCTTTTGACGCTCTTCATATTTTTCACAACTTTTCAGGATCTTCATGTTCTTCAACACCATTTGATGCTCCTCCTATTTTTCAGACCGTTTCATGCTCCTCATCTTTTTGACACCTTTTGTAGCTCTTCATATTTTTCACATCTTTTCAGGCTCTTCATGTTTTTGAATACCGTTTCATGCTCGTCATATTTTTTACACGTTTTGAAGCTCTTCATATATTTCACACCTTTTCAGGCTCTTCATGTTTTTCACAACCGCTTCATGCTCCACCTATTTTTAAGACCGTTTCATGCTCCTAAGATTTTTAACACCTTTTCAGGCTCTTCATGTTTTTCACCACCGCTTCATGCTGCTCCTATTTATCAGACTGTTTCATTCTCTTCAAATTTTTGACACCTTTTGAAGCTCTTCATAATTTTCACACCTTTTCAGGCTCTTCATGTTTTTCAACACCGCTTCATGCTCCTCCTATTTTTCAGACTGTCATGCTCCTCATTTTTTTGACACCTTTTGAAGCTCTTCATATTTTTCACACCTCTTCAGGCTGTTCATGTTTTTCAACACCGTTTCAGGTTCCTCCTATTTTTCAGACTTTTTCGTGCTTCTCATATTTTTGACACTTTTTAAAGCTCTTCATATTTTTCACACCTTTTCAGGCTCTTCATGTTTTGGCACACCGTTTCATGCTCCTCCGTTTTTTCAGACCGTTTCATGCTCCTCATATTTTGACACCTTTTGAAGCTCTTCATATTTTTCACACCTTTTCAGGCTCTTCATATTTTTCAACACAGCTTCAGCATCCTACTATTTTTCAGACCGTTTCAGGCTCCTCATATTTTTGACACCTTTTGAAGCTCTTCATGTTTTTCACACTTTTTCAGGGAATTAATGTCTTTCAAGACCGATTCATGGCCCTCCAGTTTTTCAGACTGTTTAATGCTCCTCATATTTTTGACATCTTTTGAAGCTCTTCATATTTTTGACACCATGTCAGGGTATTCATGTCTTTCAAGACCGCTTCATGCTCCTCCAAATTTTCAGACCTTTTCATGCTCCTCATATTTTTGACACCTTTTGAAGCTCTGCATATATTTCACAACCTTTCAGGCTCTTCATGCTTTTCAACAGCGCTTCATGCTCCTCCTCTTTTTCAGAACGTTCCATACTCCTAACTTTTTTGACACCTTTTGAAGCTCTTCATATATTTCACACCTTTTCAGGCTCTTCATGTTTTTCAACACCGCTTCATGCTCCTCCAATTTTTCAGACCGTTTCATGCTCCTCATATTTTTGATACATTTTGAAGCTCTTCATATATTTCATACCTTTTCAGGCTCTTCATGTTTTTCAACACCACTTCATGCTCCTAACATTTTTGACACCTTTTGAAGCTCTTCATATATTTCACACCTTTTCAGACTCTTCATGTTTTTCAAACCTTTTCAGGCTCTTCATGTTTTTCAACACTGCTTCTTGCTCCTCCTATTTTTCAAACCGTTTCATGCTCCTAATATTTTTAACACCTTTTCAGGCTCTTCATGTTTTTCAATACCGCTTCATGCTCCTCCTATCTTTCAGACCGTATCATGCTCCTCAAATTTTAACACCTTTTGAAGCTCTTCATATATTTCACACTTTTTCAGTCTCGTCATGTTTTTCAACACCGCTTCATGCTCCACCTATTTTTCAGACCGTTTCATGCTCCTAATATTTTTAACACCTTTTCAGGCTCTTCAAGTTTTTCAACACCGATTCATGACCCAACTATTTTTCAGATCGTTTCATGCTCCTCATATTTTTGACACCTTTTGAAGCTCTTCATATATTTCACTCTTTTCAGGCTCTTCATATTTTTCACACCTTTTCAGGCTCTTCAAGTATTTCAACACCGCTTCATGTTCCCTCTATTTTTCAGACCTTTTCATGCTCCTCATATTTTTGACAAATTTTGAAACTCTTCATATGTTTCACACGTTTTCATGCTCTTCATGTCTTTGAACACCTCTTCATGCTCCTCCTATTTTTCAGACCGTTTCATGCTCCACATATTTTTGACACGTTTTGAAGCTCTTCATATTTTTCACACCTTTTCAGACTCTTCATGTTTTTCAACACCGCTTCATGCTCCTCCTATTTTTGAGACCGTTTCTGCTCCTCATATATTTGATACATTTTGAAGCTCTTAATATATTTAACACCTTTTCAGGCTCTTCATGTTTTTGAACACCGCTTCATGCTCCTCCTGTTTTTCAGACTGTTTCATGCTCCTCATATTTTTGACACATTTTGAAACTCTTTATATTTTTCACACCTTTTCAGACTCTTCATGTTTTTCAACACCGCTTCTTGCTCCTCCTATTTTTCAGACCGTTTCATGCTCCTAATATTTTTGACACCTTTTGAAGCTCTTCATATTTTTCACACCTTTTCAAGCTCTTCATATTTTTGAACACCGTTTCATGCTCCTCCTATTTTTCAGGCCGTTTATGCTCCTCATATTTTTGACACCTTTTGAAGCTCTTCATGTTTTTCACACCTTTTCAGGCTCTTCATGTTTTTCAACACCGCTTCATGCTTCTCCTTTTTTTCAGCCCGTATCATTCTGCTCATATTTTTGACATCTTTTGAAGCTCTTCATATATTTCACTCTTTTCAGGCTCTTCATGTTTTTCAACACCGTTTCATGCTACTTCTATTTTTCAGACCGTTTCATGCTCCTCATATTTTTGACACTTCTTGAAGCTCTTCATGTTTTTCACACCTTTTCAGGCTTTTCAAGTTTTTCAACACGGCTTCATGCTCCACCTATTTTTCAGACCGTATCATGCTCCTCATAATTTCCCCACCTTTTCAGACTCTTCATATTTTTGAACACCGCTTCATGCTCCTCCTATTTTTCAGGCCGTTTCATGCTCCTCATATTTTTGACACTTCTTGAAGCTCTTCATGTTTTTCACACCTTTTCAGGCTTTTCCAGTTTTTCAACACCGCTTCATGCGCCTCCTATTTTTCAGACTGTTTCAGGCTCCTAATATTGTTAACACCTTTTCAGCCTCTTCATATTTTTCAACACCGCTTCATTCTCCTCCTGTTTCTCAGAGCGTTTCAGGTTCCTCATATATTTCACGCCTTTTTAAGCTCGTCATATTTTTGAACACCGCTTCATGCTCCTCCAATTTTTCAGACCGTTTCATGCTCCTAAAATTTTTGACACCTTTTGAAGCTCTTCATATATTTTACAACTTTTCAGGCTCTTCATATTTTTCAACACCGATTCATTCTCCTCCTGTTTTTCAGAGCGTTTCAGGTTCCTCATATATTTCACGCCTTTTTAAGCTCTTCATATATTTCACAGCTTTTCAGGCTCTTCATGTTTTTCAACACCGCTTCATGCTCCTCCTATTTTTCAGACCGTTTCATGCTCTCATATTTTTGACACTTTTTCAAGCTCTTCATATTTTTCACACCTTTTCATGCTCTTCCTGATTTTCAACGCCGTCTCATGTTCCTCCTATTTTTTGACCATTTCATGCTCCTCATATTTTTGACACCTTTTAAAACACCTCATATTTTTCACACCTTTTCATGCTCTTCCTGATTTTCAACGCCGTCTCATGTTCCTCCTATTTTTTGATCATTTCATGCTCCTCATATTTTTGACACCTTTTGCAGCTCTTCATGTTTTTCACACCCTTTCATGCTCTTCATGTTTTTCAACACGGTTTCATGCTCCTCCTATATTTCAGACCGTTTCATGCTCTTCATGTTTTTGACACCTTTTGAAGTTCTTCATGTTTTTCAACACCGTTTCATGCTCCTCCTATTTTTCACATCGTTTCAGGCTCCTCATATTTTTCAGACCCATCCATGGTCCTCATATTTTTCACACCTTTTGACGCTCCTCATATTTTTCAAAACCGTTTCATGCTCTTCCTACTTTTCAGAACATTTCATGCTCCTCGTATTTTTTAGGCCATTTCGTGCTCATCATATTTTTGACACCTTTTGACGCTCATCATGTTTTTCACACCTTTTCATGCTCTTCATGTTTTTCAACACCGTTTAATGGCCTACTATTTTTCAGAACGTTTCGTGGTCCTCCGATTTTTCAGACCGTTTCTTGCTCCTCATATTTTTGACACTTTTTGAAGCTCTTCATATTTTTCACACCTTTTCAGGCTCTTCATGTTTTTCAACACCACATCATTCTCCTCCTATTTTTCAGAACATTTCATGCTCCTCATATTTTTCACACCTTTTGAAGCTCTTCATATTTTTCACACATTTTCAGGCTCTTCATGTTTTACAACAACACTTCATTCTCCTCCTATATTTCGGAACGTTTCATGCTCCTCATATTTCTCACACCTTTGGAAGCTCTTCATATTTTTCACACATTTTCAGGCTCTTCATATTTTTGAAAACCGCTTCATGCTCCTCCTATTTTTCTGACCGTTTCATGCTCCTCATACTTTGACACCTTTAGAAGCTCTTACTTAATATTTTTCACTGCTTTTCAGGCTCTTCATGTTTTTCAACACCACTTCATGCTCCTCCAATTTTTCAGACCGTTTCATGCTCCTCATATTTTTGACACCTTTTGAAGCTCTTCATATTTTTCACACCTTATCAGGCTCTTCATTGTTTCAACACCATTTCATGCTCCTCCAATTTTTCAGACTGTTTCATGCTCCTCATATTATGACACCTTTTGAAGCTCTTCATATTTTTGACACCTTTTAAAACACCTCATATTTTTCACAGCTTTTCATGCTCTTCCAGATTTTCAACGCCGTCTCATGTTCCTCCTATTTTTTGACCGTTTCATGCTCCTCATATTTTTGACACCTTTTGCAGCTCTTCATGTTTTTCACACCCTTTCATGCTCTTCATGATTTTCAACACCGTTTAATGGCCTACTATTTTTCAGAACGTTTCATGGTCCTCCGATTTTTCAGACCGTTTCTTACTCCTCATATTTTTGACACCTTTTGAAGCTCTTCATATTTTTCACACCTTTTCAGGCTCTTCATGTTTTTCAACACCACTTCATTCTCCTCCTATTTTTCAGAACATTTCATGCTCCTCATATTTTTCACACCTTTTGAAGCTCTTCATATTTTTCACACATTTTCCGGCTCTTCATGTTTTACAACTACGCTTCATGCTCCTCCTATATTTCAGACCGTTTCATGCTCCTCATATTTTTCACACCTTTGGAAGCTCTTCATATTTTTCACACATTTTCAGGCTCTTCATATTTTTGAAAACCGCTTCATGCTCCTCCTATTTTTCTGAACGTTTCATGCTCCTCATACTTTGACACCTTTAGAAGCTCTTACTTAATATTTTTCACTGCCTTTCATGCTCTTCATATTCTGACAACTTTTGAAGCTCTTCATATTTTTGACACCTTTTGAAGTTCTTCATATTTTTCACACCTTTTCAGGCTCTTCATATTTTTGAACACTGCTTCATGCTCCTCATATTTTCCAGACCGTTTCAGGCTCCTCATATTTTTGACACCTTTTGAAGCTCTTCATATTTTTCACACCTTTTCAGGCTCTTCATGTTTTTGAACACCGTTTCATTCTCCTCCTGTTTTTTACACATTTTGAAGCTCTTCATATTTTTCACACATTTTCACGCTTTCCATGTTTTTCAACACCATTTCCTGCTGCTCCTATTTTTCAGAACGTTTCATGCTACTGATATTTTTGAGACGATTTGAAGCTCTTCATATTTTTCACACCTTTTCAGGCTCTTCATGTTTTTCAACACCGCTTCATGCTCCTCCTACTTTTCAGACCGTTTCATGCTCCTCATGTATTTCACACCTTTTGAAGCTCTTCATGTTTTTCAACACAGTTTCATACTCTTACTTTTTTTCAGACTGTTTCATGCTCCTCTTATTTTTCAGACCGTTTCATGTTTTTCATATATGTGACACCTTTTGAAGCTCTTCATATTTTTCACACCTTTTCATGATCTTCATTTTTTTCAACACCGTTTCATGCTCCTCATATTTTTGACACCTTTTAAAACACCTCATATTTTTCACACCTTTTCATGCTCTTCCTGATTTTCAACGCCGTCTCATGTTCCTCCTATTTTTTGACCGTTTCATGCTCCTCCTATTTTTCAGACCGTTTCATGCTCCTCTTATTTTTGACACCTTGAAAGCTCTTCATATATTTCCAACCTTTTCAGGTTCTTCATGTTTTTCAACACCATCTCATGCTCCTACTTTTTTTCAGACCGTTCCATGCTCCTCATATATTTGACACCTTTTGAAGATCTTCATATTTTTCGCCTTTTCAGGCTTTTCATGTTTTTGAACACCGTTTCATGCTCCTCATATTTTTGACACCTTTTGAACTCTTGATATATTTCACACCTTTTCATGCTCTTCATGTTTTTCAACACCGTCTCATGCTCCTCCTTTTTTTGAAACCTTTTGAAGCTCTTCATATATTTCACACCTTTTCAGGATCTTCATGTTTTTCAACACCGTCTCATGCTCCTCCTATTTTTTTTACCCGTTTCATGCGACTAATAATTTTGAAACCTTTTGAAGCTCTTCATATTTTTCACACCTTTTCATGCTCTTTATGTTTTTCAACACCGTTTCATACTCCTCCTATATTTCAGACCGTTTCATGATCCTCATATTTTTGACACCTTTTGAAGCTCTTCATATTTTTCACACCTTTTCAGGCTGTTCATGTTTTTCAATACCATTTCATGCTCCTCCTATCTTTCAGACCCATTCATGCTACTGATATTTTTGACACCTTTTGAAGCTCTTCATATTTTTAACAGCTTTTCAGGCTCTTCATTTTTTTCTACATCGTTTCATGCTCCTCCTATTTTTCAGACCGTTTCATGCTCCTCATATTTTTGACACCTTTTGGAGATTTTCATATATTTCACACTTTTTCAGGCTCTTCATGTTTTTCAACACCACTTCATGATCCTCCTACTTTTCAGACCGTTTCTTGCTCCTCTAATTTTTGACACCTTTTGAAGCTCTTCATATTTTTCACATCTTTTCAGGCTCTTCGTGTTTTTCAACACTGCTTCATGCTCCTCCTATTTTTCAGACCGTTTCATGCTACTCATAATTTTCACACCTTTTGAAGCTCTTCATATTTTTCACACATTTTCAGGCTCTTCAAGTTTTTCAACACCGCTTCATTCTCCTCCTATTTTTCAGACTGTTTCATGCTCCTCATATTTTTGACACCGTTTGAAGCTCTTCATATTTTTCACACGTTTTCAGGCTCTTCATGTTTTTCAACACCGCTTCTTGCTCCTCCTATTCTTCAGACAGTTTCATGCTCCTCATATTTTTCAGACTTTCTGAAACTCTTCAGATTTTTCACACCTTTTCAGGCTCTTCATGTTTTTGAACACCGTTTGATACTCCTCATAATTTTCAGGCCGTTTCATGCTCCTCATATTTTTGACACCTTTTGAAGCTCTTCACGTTTTTCAACACCGTTTCATGCTCCTCTTAATTTTCAGACCATTTGATCCTCCTCTTATTTTTCAGACCGTTTCATGCTCCTCATATTTTTGACACCTTTTGAAGCTCTTCATATTTTTCACACCTTTTCAGGCTCTTCATGTTTTTCAACACCATTTCATGCTCCTCATATTTTTGATAGCTTTTTAAGCTCTTCATATTTTTCACACCTTCTCAGGCTTTTCATGTTTCTGAACACCGTTTCATGCTAATCCTATTTTTCAGACCGTTTCACGCTCCTCATATTTTTGAAACCTTTTGAAGCTCTTCATATTTTTAACACCTTTTCAGGCTCTTCAAGTAATTCAACAACGTTTCATGCTCCTCCTATTTTTCAGACCCATTCATGCTCCTGATATTTTTGACACCTTTTGAAGCTCTTCATATTTTTCACACCCTTTGAGGTTCTTCATGTTTGTCAACATCTTTTCATGCCAATCCTATTTTTCAGACGGTTTCACGCTCCTCATATTTTTGACACCGTTTGAAGCTCTTCATATTTTTATCACCTTTTCAGGCTCTTAAAGTTTTTCAACAACGTTTCATGCTCCTCCTGTTTTTCAGACGTTTACATCCTCCTCATTTTCTTGAAACTTTTTGAAGCTTTTCATATTTTTCACATCTTTTCATGCTCTTCATGTTTTTCAACACGGTTTCATGCTCCTCCTGTTTTTCAGACCGTTTCATGCTCCTCGTATTTTTGACACTTTTTGAAGCTCTTCATATTTTTCAACACCGTTTCATGCTTGTCCTATTTTTCAGACCGTTTCATGGTCCTCATTATTTCAGACCGTTTCATGCTTCTCATATTTTTGACACCTTTTGAAGCTCTTCATATTTTTCACACCTTTTCAGGTTCTTCATGTTTTTCAACATCGTTTCATGCTCCTCCTATTTTTCAGACCTTTTCATGCTCCTCATATTTTTGACACCTTTGAAGCTCTCCATGATTTTCCAACCTTTTCAGGTTCTTCATGTTTTTCAACACCGTCTCATGCTCCTCCTATTTTTCAGACCGTTTCATGCTCCTCATATTTTTGACACCTCTTGAATCTCTTCATATTTTTCACACCTTTTCATGCTCTTCATGTTTTCATACAACGTTTCATGCTCCTCCCATTTTTCAGACCATTTCGTGCTCCTCATATTTTTCAGACCGTCTCATGCTCCTCTTATTTATGACAGCTTTTGAAGCTCTTCATATTTTTCACACTTTTTGAAGCTCTTCATGTTTTTCAACACCGTTTCATGCTCCTCCAATGTTTATGACCCTTTCATGCTCCTCTTATTTTTAACATCTTTTGAAGCTCTTCATATTTTTCATACCTTTTCAAGCAATTCATGTGTTCAACATCATTTTATGCTCCTCCTATTTTTCAGACCCTTTCATGCTCCTCATATTATTGACACCTTCTGAAGCTCTTCTTATTGTTCACAGCTTTTCAGGCTCTTCATGATTTTCAACACCGTTTCATGCTCCTCCTATTTTTCAGATGGTTTCAGGCTCCTCATATTTTTGACACCTTTTGAAGCTCTTCATGTTTTTCAACACCGTTTCATGCTCGTCCTATTTTTTAGACCGTTTCATGGTCCTCATATTTTTCTGACAGTTTCATGTTCCTCATATTTTTGACACCTTTGAAGCTCTTCATATTTTTCCAACGTTTTCAGGTTCTTCATGTTTTTACACCGTCTCATGCTTCTCCTATTTTTAAGACCGTTTCATGCTCCTCATATTTTTGGCACCTTTTGAAGATCTTCATATTTTTCACACTTTTAATGCGCTTCATGTTATTCAACACCGTTACATGCTCCTCATATTTTTGACACCTTTTGCAGCTCTTCAAATTTTTCACACCTTTTCAGGATCTTCATGTTTTTCAACACCGTCTCATGCTCCTCCTTCTTTTGAAACCTTTTGAAGCTCTTCATATATTTCACACCTTTTCAGGATCTTCATGTTTTTCAACACCGTCTCATGCTCCTCCTATTTTTTTTACCCGTTTCATGCGACTAATAATTTTGAAACCTTTTGAAGCTCTTCATATTTTTCACACCTTTTCATGCTCTTTATGTTTTTCAACACCGTTTCATACTCCTCCTATATTTCAGACCGTTTCATGATCCTCATATATTTGACACCTTTTGAAGCTCTTCATAATTTTCACACCTTTTCAGGCTGTTCATGTTTTTCAACACCATTTCATGCTCCTCCTATCTTTCAGACCCATTCATGCTACTGATATTTTTGACACCTTTTGAAGCTCTTCATATTTTTCACACCTTTTCAGGCTCTTCATTTTTTTCAACATCGTTTCATGCTCCTCCTATTTTTCAGACCGTTTCATGCTCCTCATATTTTTGACACCTTTTGGAGATTTTCATATATTTCACACTTTTTCAGGCTCTTCATGTTTTTCAACACCACTTCATGATCCTCCTATTTTTCAGACCGTTTCTTGCTCCTCTAATTTTTGACACCTTTTGAAGCTCTTCATATTTTTCTCACCTTTTGAAACTCTTCATATTTTTCACACCTTTTGAAGCTCTTCATATTTTTCACACCTTTTCAGGCTCTTCATGTTTTTGAACACCGTTTCATGCTCCTCCTATTTGTGACAACTTTTGAAGCTCTTCATATTTTTCTCACATTTTCAGGCTCTTCATGTTTTTGAACACCACTTCTTGCTCCTTAATTTTTCGAGATAGTTTCATGCTTCTCATATTTTTGAAACCTTTTGAAGCTCTTCATATTTTTCACACCTTTTAAGGCTCTGCATGCTTTTCAATACTGCTTCATGCTACTCCTATTTTTCAGACCGTTTCATGCTCCTCATATTTTTGACACCGTTTGAAGCTCTTCATATTTTTCACACCTTTTCAGGCTCCTCATGTTTTAAAAAACCGCTTCATTCTCCTCCTATTTTTCAGACCGTTTCATGCTCCTCATATTTTTGACACCTTTTGAAGCTCTTCATATTTTTCACAACTTTTCAGTTTCTTCATGTTTTTCAGTACCGCTTCATGCTCTTCCTATTTTTCAGACCGTTTCATGCTCCTCTTATTTTTCACACTTTCTGAAGCTCTTCAGATTTTTCACACCTTTACAGGCTCTATATGTTTTCAACACCATTTCATGCTCCTCCTATTTTTCAGACCGTTTCATGCTCCTCTCAATTTTGACACCTTTTGAAGCTCTTCATATTTTTCACACCTTTTCAGGCTCTTCATGTTTCTGAACACCGTTTCATGCTCCTCATATTTTTGACGCCTTTTGAAGCTCTTTATATTTTTCACACCTTTTCTGGCTCTTCATGTTTTTTAACAGCGCTTCATGCTCCTCCTATTTTTCAGACCATATCATGCTCCTCAAATTTTTCACACCTTTTGAAGCTCTTCACATTTTTCACACCTTTTTAGGCTCTTCATGTTTTTCAACAACGCTTCAAGCTCCTCCTATTTGTCTGACTGTTTCATGCTCCTCATATTTTTGACACATTTTGAAGCTCTTCATATTTTTCACACCTTTTCAGGCTCGTCATGTTTTTGAACACCTTTTCATGCTCCTCATCTTTTTGAAACCTTTAGAAGCTCTTCATATTTTTCACACCTTTTCAGGCTCTTCATGTTTTTCAACACCGCTTCATGCTCCTCCTATTTTCAGACCGTTTCATGCTCCTCTCATTTTTGACACCTTTTGAAGCTCTTCATATTTTTCACACATTTTGAAGCTCTTTATATTTTTTACCCTTTTTAAAGCTCTTCATATTTTTCAAAACTTTTCAGCCTCTTCATATTTTTGAACATCTTTTCAGGCTCTTCATTTTTTTCAACACGGCTTGATGCTCCTCCTATTTTTCAGACCATTTCATGCTCCTCATAATTTTGACACCTTTTGAAGCTTTTGATATTTTTCACACATTTTCAGGCTCTTCATGTTGTTCAACACCGCTTCATGCTCCTCCTAGTTTTCAGACTCTTTCATGCTCCTCATATTTTTGACACCTTTTGAAGCTCTTCATATTTTTCACACCTTTTCAGGCTCTTCATGTTTTTGAACACCACTTCTTGCTCCTTAATTTTTGGAGATAGTTTCATGCTTCTCATATTTTTGACACCTTTTGAAGCTCTTCATATTTTTCACACCTTTTAAGGCTCTGCATGCTTTTCAATACTGCTTCATGCTACTCCTATTTTTCAGACCGTTTCATGCTCCTCATATTTTTGACACCGTTTGAAGCTCTTCATATTTTTCACACCTTTTCAGGCTCCTCATGTTTTTCAAAAGCGCTTCATGCTCCTCCTATTTTTCAGACTGTTTCATGCTCCTCATATTTTTCACACCTTTTATGGCTCTTCGTATTTTTCACAGCTTTTCAGGCTCTTCGTGTTTTTCAACACTGCTTCATGCTCCTCCTATTTTTCAGACCGTTTCATGCTACTCATAATTTTCACACCTTTTGAAGCTCTTCATATTTTTTACAGATTTTCAGGCTCTTCTAGTTTTTCAACACCGCTTCATTCTCCTCCTATTTTTCAGACTGTTTCATGCTCCTCATATTTTTGACACCGTTTGAAGCTCTTCATATTTTTCACACGTTTTCAGGCTCTTCATGTTTTTCAACACCGCTTCTTGCTCCTCCTATTTTTCAGACAGTTTCATGCTCCTCATATTTTTCAGGCTTTCTGAAGCTCTTCAGATTTTTCACACCTTTTCAGGCTCTTCATGTTTTTGAACACCGTTTGATACTCCTCATAATTCTCAGGCCGCTTCTTGCTCCTCATATTTTTGACACCTTTTGAAGCTCTTCACGTTTTTCAACACCGTTTCATGCTCCTCTTAATTTTCAGACCATTTGATCCTCCTCTTATTTTTCAGACCGTTTCATGCTCCTCATATTTTTGACACCTTTTGAAGCTCTTCATATTTTTCACACCTTTTCAGTCTCTTCATGTTTTTCAACACCATTTCATGCTCCTCATATTTTTGATAGCTTTTTAAGCTCTTCATATTTTTCACACCTTCTCAGGCTTTTCATGTTTCTGAACACCGTTTCATGCTAATCCTATTTTTCAGACCGTTTCACGCTCCTCATATTTTTGAAACCTTTTGAAGCTCTTCATATTTTTAACACCTTTTCAGGCTCTTCAAGTAATTCAACAACGTTTCATGCTCCTCCTATTTTTCAGACCCATTCATGCTCCTGATATTTTTGACACCTTTTGAAGCTCTTCATATTTTTCACACCCTTTGAGGTTCTTCATGTTTGTCAACACCGTTTCATGCCAATCCTATTTTTCAGACGGTTTCACGCTCCTCATATTTTTGACACCGTTTGAAGCTCTTCATATTTTTATCACCTTTTCAGGCTCTTAAAGTTTTTCAACAACGTTTCATGCTCCTCCTGTTTTTCAGACGTTTACATCCTCCTCATTTTCTTGAAACTTTTTGAAGCTTTTCATATTTTTCACATCTTTTCATGCTCTTCATGTTTTTCAACACGGTTTCATGCTCCTCCTGTTTTTCAGACCGTTTCATGCTCCTCGTATTTTTGACACTTTTTGAAGCTCTTCATATTTTTCAACACCGTTTCATGCTTGTCCTATTTTTCAGACCATTTCATGCTCCTCATATTTTTGACACCGTTTGAAGCTCTTCATATTTTTCACACGTTTTCAGGCTCTTCATGTTTTTCAACACCGCTTCTTGCTCCTCCTATTTTTCAGACAGTTTCATGCTCCTCCTATTTTTCAGACCTTTTCATGTTCCTCATATTTTTGACACCTTTGAAGCCCTTCATGATTTTCCAACCTTTTCAGGTTCTTCATGTTTTTCAACACCGTCTCATGCTCCTCCTATTTTTCAGACCGTTTCATGCTCCTCATATTTTTGACACCTCTTGAATCTCTTCATATTTTTCACACCTTTTCATGCTCTTCATGTTTTCATACAACGTTTCATGCTCCTCCCATTTTTCAGACCATTTCGTGCTCCTCATATTTTTCAGACCGTCTCATGCTCCTCTTATTTATGACAGCTTTTGAAGCTCTTCATATTTTTCACACTTTTTGAAGCTCTTCATGTTTTTCAACACCGTTTCATGCTCCTCCAATGTTTATGACCCTTTCATGCTCCTCATATTTTTAACATCTTTTGAAGCTCTTCATATTTTTCATACCTTTTCAAGCAATTCATGTGTTCAACACCATTTTATGCTCCTCCTATTTTTCAGACCCTTTCATGCTCCTCATATTATTGACACCTTCTGAAACTCTTCTTATTCTTCACAGCTTTTCAGGCTCTTCATGATTTTCAACACCGTTTCATGCTCCTCCTATTTTTCAGACCGTTTCATGCCCCTCATATATTTGACACCTTTTGAAGCTCTTCATATTTTTCACACCTTTTCTGGCTCTTCATGTTTTTCAACACCGATTCATGCTCCTCCTATTTTTCAGACCGTTTCATGTTCCTGACATTTTTGATACCTTTTGAAAGTCTTCATATTTTTCACACCTTTTCAGGCCCTTCATGTTTTTGAACAACGTTTCATGCTCCTCATATTTTTCACACCCTTTGAAGCTCTTCATATATTTCACACCTTTTCAGGCTCTTCATGTTTTTCAACACGGCTTCATGCTCCTCTTATTTTTCAGACCGTTTCATGCTCCTCATATTTTTGACACCTTTTAAAGCTCTTCATATTTTTCACACCTTTTCAGGCTCTTAATGTTTTCCAACACCGCTTCATGCTCCTCCTATTTTTCAGACTGTTTCATGCTCCTCATATTTTTGACACCTTTTGAAAGTCTTCATATTTTTCACACCTTTTCAGGCTCTTCCATTTTTCAACACCACTTAATGCTCCTCCTATTTTTCAGACCGTTTCATGCTCCTCTCATTTTTGACACCTTTTAAAGCTCTTCATGTTTTTCACATCTTTTGAAGCTCTTCATATTTTTCAACATATTGAAGCTCTTCATATTTTACACACATTTTCAGGCTCTTCATGTTTTTGAACACCGCTTCATGATCCTCCTATTTTTCAGACAGTTTCATGCTCCTCATATTTTTGGCACCTTTTGAAGCGCTTCATATTTTTCACACCTGTTTAGGATCTTCATGTTTTTGAACACTGTTTCATGCTCCTCCTACATTTGACACATTTTGAAGATCTTCATATTTTTCACACCATTTCACGCTCTTCATGTTTTTCAACACCAATTCATGCTCCTCCAATTTGTCACACCATTTCAATCTCCTCATATTTTTGACACCTTTTGAAACTCTTCATATATTTCACTCTTTTCAGGCTCTTCATGTTTTTCAACACCGCTTCATGCTCCTCCTATATTTTAGAACTTTTCATGCTCCTCATATTTTTGATACCTTTTGAAGCTCTTCATATATTTCACACAGTTTCAGGCTCTTCATGTTTTTCAACACCGCTTCATGCTCCTCTTATTTTTCTGACCATTTCATGCTCCTCGTACTTTTGACACCTTTTGAAGCTCTTCATATTTTTCACCCCTTCAGGCTCTTCATGTTCTTTAACACCTTTTCATGCTCCTCTCATTTTTGACACCTTTTGAAGCTCTTCATGTTTTTCACATCTTTTGAAGCTCTTCACATTTTTCAACCTATTGAAGCTCTTCATTTTTTACACACCTTTTGAAGCTCTTCATATTTTTCACACGTTTTCAGGCTCTTGATGTTTTTTAACACCGTTTCATGCTCCATTTATTTTTTAGACCGTTTCATGCTCCTCATATTTTTGACACCATTTGAAGCTCTTCATATTTTTTACACATTTTCAGGCACTTCATGATTTTCAACACCACTTCATGCTCCTCCTTTTTTTCAGACCGTTTCATGCTCCTCTCATTTTTGACACCTTTTGAAGCTCTTCATGTGTTTCACATCTTTTGAAGCTCTTCATATTTTTCAACCTATTGAAGCTCTTCATATTTTACACACCTTTTGAAACTCTTCATATATTTCACACCTTTTCAGGCTATTAATGTTTTTCAACACCAGTTCATGCTCCTCCTATATTTCAGTCGTTTCATGCTCCTCGCATTTTTGACACCTTTTGAACCTCTTCATATATTTCACACCTTTTCAGGCTCTTCATGTTTTTCAACACCGCTTCATGCTCCTCCTATTTTTCAGACCGTTTCATGCTCATCTTATTTTTGTCACATTTGGAAGCTATTCATATTTTTCACACCTTTACTGGCTCTTCATGTTTTTGAAAACCGTTTCATGCTCCTCCTATTTGTGACACTTTTGAAGCTCTTCATATTTTTCACACCTATTCAGGCTCTTCATATTTTTCAACACCGTTTGATGCTCGTCCTATTTTTCAGACCGTTTCATGCCCCTCATAATTTTGACACCTTTTGAAAGTCTTCATATTTTTCACATCATTTCAAGCCCTTCATGTTTTTGAACAACATTTCATGCTCCTCCTATTTTTCAGACCGTTTCATGCTCCTCATATTTTTGACACCCTTTGAAGCTCTTCATATATTTCACACCTTTTCAGGCTCTTCATGTTTTTCAAAACCGCTTCATGCTCCTCCTATTTTTCAGATCGTTTCATGATCTTCATATTTTTCACAGCTTTTGAAAGTCTTCATATTTTTCACACATTTTCAGGCTCTTCATGTTTTTGAACTACGTTTCACGCTCCTCCTATTTTTCAGACCGTTTCATGCCCCTCATATTTTTGACACAATTTGAAGCTCTTCATATTTTTCACACCTTTTCAGGCTTTTTTTTTTTTCAACACCGCTTCATGCTCCTCCTATTTTTTAGACCGTTTCATGCTCCTCATATTTTTGAACACATTTTGAAGCTCTTCATATTTTTCACACCTTTTCAGGCTCTTAATATTTTTCAACACCGCTTCATGCTCCTCCTATTTTTCAGACCGTTTCATGCTCCTCATATTTTTGACAACTTTTGAAGTCTTCATATTTTTCACACCTTTTCAGGCTCTTAATATTTTTCAACACCGCTTCATGCTCCTCCTATTTTTCTGACCGTTTCATGCTCCTCATATTTTTGACACTTTTTCAAGCTCCTCATACTTTTCACACCTTTTCAGGGTCTTCATGTTTTTCAACACCGTTTCATGTTCCTCATCTTTTTGAAACCTTTTGAAGCTCTTCATATTTTTCACCGCTTTTCAGGCTCTTCATGTTTTTGAACACCGCTTCATGCTCCTCCTATTTTTCAGACCGTTTCATGCTCCACATATTTTTGGCACCTTTTGAAGCTCTTCATATTTTTCACACCTTTTCCGTCTCTTCATGATTTGAACACTGTTTCATGTTCCTCCTATATTTGACACCGTTTTAAGCTCTTCATATTTTTCACCGCTTTTCAGGCTCTTCATGTTTTTGAACACTGTTTCATGCTCCTCTTATATTTGACACATTTTGAAGCTCTTCATATTTTTCACACCATTTCAAAAACTCTCACTGTTTGCAGATGACATGATCCTCTACATAGAAAACCCTAAAGACTCTACCAGAAAATTACTAGAGCTAATCAATGAATATAGTAAAGTTGCAGGATATAAAATTAACACACAGAAATCCCTTGCATTTCTATATACTAACAATGAAAAAACAGACAGAGAAATTAAGGAAACAATACCATTCACCATTGCAACAAAAAGAATAAAATACTTAGGAGTATATCTACCTAAAGAAACAAAGGACCTATACATAGAAAACTATAAAACACTGATGAAAGAAATCAAAGAGGACACAAACAGATGGAGAAACATACCGTGTTCATGGATTGGAAGAATTAATATTGTCAAAATGGCTATTCTACCCAAAGCAGTCTATAGATTCAATGCAATCCCTATCAAGCTACCAACGGTATTTTTCACAGAACTAGACCAAAGAATTTCACAATTTGTATGGAAATACAAAAAACCTCGAATAGCCAAAGTAATCTTGAGAAAGAAGAATGGAGCTGGAGGAATCAACCTGCCTGACTTCAGACTCTACTACAAAGCCACAGTCATCAAGACAGTATGGTACTGGCACAAAGACAGAAATATAGATCAATGGAACAGAATAGAAAGCCCAGAGATAAATCCACGAACCTATGGACACCTTATCTTTGACAAAGGAGGCAAGGATATACAATGGAAAAAAGACAACCTCTTTAACAAGTGGTGCTGGGAAAACTGGTCAACCACTTGTAAAAGAATGAAACTAGAACACTTTCTAACACCATACACAAAAATAAACTCAAAATGGATTAAAGATCTAAATGTAAGACCAGAAACTATAAAACTCCTAGAGGAGAACATAGGCAAAACACTCTCCGACATAAATCAAAGCAAGATCCTCTATGACCCACCTCCCAGAATATTGGAAATATAAGCAAAACTAAACAAATGGGACCTAATGAAACTTAAAAGCTTTTGCACTACAAAGGAAACTATAAGTAAGGTGAAAAGACAGCCCTCAGATTGGGAGAAAATAATAGCAAATGAAGAAACAGACAAAGGATTAATCTCAAAAATATACAAGCAACTCCTGCAGCTCAATTCCAGAAAAATAAATGACCCAATCAAAAAATGGGCCAAAGAACTAAACAGACATTTCTCCAAAGAAGACATACAGATGGCTAACAAACACATGAAAAGATGCTCAACATCACTCATTATTAGAGAAATGCAAATCAAAACGCTCTTCATTTTTTATCACCGTTTCATGCTCCTCCTATTTTTCAGACCGTTTAATGCTCCACATGTATTTCACACCTTTTGAAGCTCCTCATATTTTTCACACCTTTTCAGCCTCTTCATGTTATTGAACACGGCTTCATGCTCCTCCTATTTTTCAGACCGTTTCATGCTCCTCATATTTTTGACACCTTTTGAAGCTCTTCATATTTTTCACACCTTTTCAGGCTCTTCAGTTTTTTTCAACACCACTTCATGCTCCTCCTATTTTTCAGACCGTTTAATCCTCCTCATGTATTTCACACTTTTTGAAGCTCTTCATATTTTTCACACCTTTTGAAGCTCTTCATATTTTCACACGTTTTCAGGCTCTTCATGTTTTTCAACACCGCTTCATGCTCCTCCTATTTTTCAGACCGTATCATGCTCCTCATATTTTTCACACCTTTTGAAGATCTTCATATTTTTCACACCTTTTCAGGCTATTCATGTTTTTGAACACCACTTCATGCTCCTTCTATTTTTCAGAGAGTTTCATGCTCCTCATGTATTTCACACCTTTTGAAGCTCTTCATATTTTTCACACCTTTTCAGGCTCTTTAGGTTTTCTAACACCGCTTCATGCTCCTCCTATTTTTCAATAGGTTTCATGTTCCTCATATTTTTGACACTTTTTGAAGCTCTTCATATATTTTACTCCTTTTCAGGCTCTTCATGTTTTTGAACACCGCTTCATGCTCCTCCTTTTTCAGACAGTTTCATGCTCCTCATATTTTTGACACGTTTTGAAGTTATTCATATTTTTCACACCTTTTCAGGCTCTGCATTTTTTTGAACACAGTTTCATGCTCCTCATATTTTTCACACCTTTCAGGCTCTTCATGTTTTTGAACACCATTTCATGCTCCTCCTATTTTTCAGACGGTTTCATGCTCCTCATAACTTTGACACCTTTTGTAGCTCTTCATATTTTTGACACCTTTTCAGTTTCTTCAGGTTTTTTAACACGGCTTCATGCTCCTCGTATTTTTCAGACCGTTTCATGCTCCTCATATTTTTCACACTTTTTCATGCTCTTCATATTTTTCACATCTTTTCATGCTCTTCATGTTTCTCAACACCGTTTCATGCTCTTCAGGTTTTTGAACACGGCTTCATGCTCCTCGTATTTTTCAGACCATTTCATGCTCCTCATAATTTTGACACTTTTTGAAGCCCTTCATATTTTTCATACCTTTTCAGGCTCTTAATGTTTTGGAACACCGCTTCATGCTCCTCATATTTTTCAGACCGTTTCATGCTCCTCATATTTTTAACCCTATTGAAGCTCTTCATATTTTTCACAGCTTTTCAGGATCTTCAGTTTTTTGAACACGGCTTCATGCTCCTCGTATTTTTCAGACCGTTTCATGCTCCTCATATATTTCACACCGTTTGAAGTTCTTCATATTTTTCACACGTTTTCAGGCTCTTCAGGTTTTTGAACACCGCTTCATGCTCCTCCTATTTTTCAGAACTTTTCATGCTCCTCATATTTTTGACACGTTTTGAAACACTTCATATTTTTCACACCTTTTCAGGCTCTTCATATTTGTGAACACTGCTTCATGCTCCTCCTATTTTCATACGGTTTCATGCTCCTCATATTTTTGACACCTTTTGAAGCTCTTCATATTTTTCACACCTTTTCAGGCTCTTCATGTTTTTCAACACCGCTTCATGCTCCTCCTATTTTTCAGACCGTTTCATGCTCCATATATTTTTGGCACCTTTTGAAGCTCTTCATATTTTTCACAGCTTTTCAGGCTCTTCATATTTTTGAACACTGTTTCATTCTCCTCTTATATTTGACACATTTTGAAGCTCTTCATATTTTTCACACCATTTCACGCTCTTCATTTTTTATCACCGTTTCATGCTCCTCCTATTTTTCAGACCGTTTAATGCTCCACATGTATTTCACACCTTTTGAAGCTCCTCATATTTTTCAAACCTTTTCAGGCTCTTCTTGTTTTTGAACACCGCTTCATGCTCCTCCTATTTTTCAGACCGTTTAATGCTCCACATGTATTTCACACGTTTTGAAGCTCCTCATATTTTTCATAACTTTTCAGGCTCTTCATGTATTTGAATACCGCTTCATGATCCTCCTATATTTCAGACCGTTTCGTGCTCCTCATATTTTTGACACTTTTTGAAGCTCCTCATATTTTTCACACATTTTGAAGCTCTTCATATATTTCACACCATTTCAGGCTCTTCATGTTTTTCAACACCACTTCATTCTCCTCCTATTTTTAGACCGTTTCATTCTCCTCATATTTTTGACACCTTTTGAAGCTCTTCATATTTTTTGCACATTTTCAGGCTCTTCTTGTTTTTCAACACCTCTTCATGCTCCTCCTATTTTTCAGACCGTTTCATGCTCCTCTTATTTTTGACACCTTTTGAAGCTCTTCATATTTTTTCACACCTTTTCAGGCTATTCCTGTTTTTGAACACCGTTTCATGCTATTCCTATTTTTCAAACTGTTTCATGGTCCTCATATTTATTACACCTTTTGAAGCTTTTCATATTTTTCACACCTTTTCAGGCTCTTCTTGTTTTTCAACACAGCTTCATTCTCCTCCTATTTTACAGACCGTTTCATGCTCCTCATATTTTTGACACCTTTTGAAGGTCTTCATATTTTTCACACTTTTCAGGCTCTTCATTTATTTGAAAACCGCCTCATGCTCCTCCTATTTTTCAGACCGTTTCATGTCCAAATGTATTTCACACCTTTTGAAGCTCTTTTTATTTTTCAAAACTTTTCAGGCTCTTCATGTGTTTGATCAGCATTTCATGCTCCTCCTATTTTTCAGACCGTTTCATACTCCTCATATTTTTGACAACTTTTGAAGCTCTTCATATTTTTCACACCTTTTCAGGCTCTTCATATTTTTGAACACCCCTTCATGCTCCTCCTATTTTTCAGCCGTTTCATTCTCTTCATATTTTTGACACCTTTTGAAGCTCTTCATATATTTCACACCTTTTCAGGCTCTTCTTTTTTTTCCACACCACTTCATGCTCGTCCTATTTGTCAGACCGTTTCATGCTCATTTCATTTTTGACCCCTTTTGAAGCTCTTCATATTTTTCACACCTTTTGAAGCTCTTCATATTTTCCACACGTTTTCAGGCTCTTCATGTTTTTGAACACCGCTTCATGCTCCTCATATTTTTCAGACCGTTTCGTGCTCCTCATATTCTTGACACCTTATGAAGCTCTTTAAATTTTTCACACCTTTTCAGGCTCTTCATTTTTGAACACCGGTTCATGCTCCTCCTATATTTCAGACAGTTTCATTCTCCTCATAGTTTTCACACCTTTTGAAGCTCTTCATATTTTTCACACCTTTTCAGGCTCTTCATGTTTTTCAACACCGCTTCATGCTTCTCCTATTTTTCAGATCGTTTCATGCTCATCTCATTCTTGACACCTATTGAAGCTTTTCATATTTTTGACAACTTTTCAGGCTCTTCATGTTTTTGAACACCGATTCATGCTCCTCCTATTTTTCAGACCGTATCATGCTCCTCATATGTTTTAACACCTTTTGTAGCTCTTCATATTTTTCACGCCTTTTCAGGCTCTTCATGTTTTTGAACACCTCTTCATGCTCCTCCTATTTTTCAGACCGTTTCATGCTCCTCATATTTTTGACACCTTTTGAAGCTCTTCATATTTTTCACAACTTTTCAGGCTCTTCATGTTTTTGAACACCGCTTCATGCTCCTCCTAATATTCAGACCGTTTCAGGCTCCTCATATTTTTGACGCCTTTTAAAGCTCTTCATATATTTCACACCTCTTCAGGCTCTTCATGTTTTTAACACCACTTCATGTCCTCCTATTTTTCAGACCTTTTCATGCTCATCTCATTTTTGACACCTTTTGAAGCTCTTCATATTTTTCACACCTTTTGAAGCTCTTCATATTTTTTCACACGTTTTCAGGCTCTTCAGGTTTTTCATCACCGCTTCATGCTCCTCCTAATTTTCAGACCGTTTCATGCTCCTAATATTTTTGACACTTTTTGAAGCTCTTCATATTTTTCACACTTTTCAGGCTCTTCCTGTTTTTCAACACCACTTCATGCTTCTCCTATTTTTCAGACCTTTTCATGCTCCTCATATTTTTCACACCTTTAGACGCTCTTCATATTTTTCACACCTTTTCAGGCTCTCCATTTTTTTCAGCACCTCTTCATGCTCCTCGTATTTTTCAGACCGTTTCTTGCTCCTCATATTTTTGACACTTTTTGAAGCTCCTCATATTTTTCACACATTTTGAAGCTCTTCATATATTTCACACGATTTCAGGCTCTATATGTTTTTCAACACCACTTCATTCTCCTCCTATTTTTAGACCGTTTCATTCTCCTCATATTTTTGACACCTTTTGAAGCTCTTCTTATATTTCACACCTTTTCAGGGTCTTCATGTTTTTAACACCACTTCATGCTCCTCCTATTTTTCAGACCATTTCCTGCTCTTCGATTTTTGACACCTTTTGAAGTTCTTCATATTTTTCACACCTTTTGAAGCTCTTAATATTTTTCACATGTTTTCAGGCTCTTCACGTTTTTAACAACGCTTCATGCTCCTCCTATTTTTCAGACCGTTTCATGCTCCTCATATATTTGACACGTTTTGAAGCTCTTCATATTTTTCACACCTTTTCAGGCTCTTCATTTTTTCCACACCACTTCATGCTTCTCCTATTTTTCAGCCCATTTCATGCTCATGATGTATTTCAAAACTTTTGAATCTCTTCACATTTTTCACACCTTTTCAGGCTCTTCATGTTTTTGATCACTGTTTCATGCACCTCCTATTTTTCAAACCGTTTCATGCTCCTCATATTTTTTCACATCTTTTGAAGCTCTTCATATTTTTCACACCTTTTCAGGCTCTTCATGTTTTTCAACATCGCTTCATGCTCCTCATATTTTTCAGACCGTTTTGTGCTCCTCATATTTTTGACACCTTTTGAAGCTCTTCATATATTTCAAACCTTTTCTGGCTCTTCTTTTTTTTAACACCACTTCATGCTCCTCCTATTTTTCAGACCGTTTCGTGCTCCTCATATTTTTGACACCTTTTGAAGCTCTTCATATATTTCACACCTTTTCAGGCTCTTCTTTTTTTTCAACAAGACTTCATGCTCCTCCTATTTTTCAGACCGTTTCATGCGCATCGCATTTTTGACACCTTTTGAATCTCTTCATATTTTTTCACACATTTTGAGGCTCTTCATGTTTTTCAACACCGCTTCATGCTCCTCCTATTATTCAGACTGTTTCATGCTCCTCATATTTTTGACACCTTTTGAAGCTCTTCATATTTTTCACACCTTTTCAGGCTCTTCAGGTTTTTGAACACCGCTTCATGCTCCATCCTATTTTTCAGACCGTTTCATGCTCCTCATATTTTTGACACCTTTAGAAGCTCTTCATGTTTTTCAACACTGCTTCATGCTCCTCCTATATTTCAGACCGTTTCATGCTCCTCATATTTTTGACACTTTTTGAAGCTCTTCATATTTTTCACACCTTTTCAGGCTCTTCACGTTTTGATCACCATTTCATGCTCCTTTATTTTTCAGACCTTTTCATGCTCATCTCATTTTTGACACCTTTTGAAGCTCTTCATATATTTCACACATTTTCAAGCTCTTCATTTTTTTCAACACAGTTTCATGCTGCTTCTATTTTTCAGACCGTTTCATGCTCCTCATATTTTTCACACCTTTTGAATCTCTTCATATTTTTCACCCCTTTTCAGGCTATTCATGTTTTTGAACACCGCTTCTCTCTCCTCCTATTTTTCAGACCGTTTCATGCTCATCTCATTTTTGACACCTTTTGTAGCTCTTCATATTTTACACGTTTTCAGGCTCTTCATGTTTTTCAACACCGTTTCTTGATCCTCCCATTTTTCAGACCGCTTCATTCTCCACATATTTTGACACCTTTTGAAGCTCTTCATATATTTCACACCTTTACAGGCTCTTCTTTTTTTTCAACACCACTTCATGCTCCTCCTATATTTCAGACCGTTTCATGCTCATCTCATTTTTGACAGCTTTTGAAGCTCTTCATATTTTTCACCCCCTTTGAAGCTTTTCATATTTTTGACACCTTTTCATGCTCTTCATGTATTTCAACACCGCTTCATGTTTCTCCTATTTTTCAGACGGTTTCTTGCTCCTCATATTTTTGACACATTTTGAAGCTCTTCATATTTTTGACACCTTTTCATGCTCTTCATGTTTTCAACACCGATTCATGCTCCTCCTATTTTTCAGACCGTTTCATGCTCCTCCTATTTTTCAGACGGTTTCTTGCTCCTCATATTTTGACACCTTTTGAAGCTCTTCATATTTTTCACACCTTTTCAGGCTCATCATGTTTTTCAACACTGCTTCATGCTCCTCCTTTATTTCAGACAGTTTCATTCTGTTCCTATTTTTGACACCTTTTAAGCTCTTCATATATTTCACACCTTTTCTAGCTCTTCATGTTTTTGAACACTGCTTCATGCTCCTCCTCTTCTTCTGACCGTTTCATGCTCCTCGTATTTTTGACACCTTTTGAAGCTCTTCATATATTTCACACCTTTTCAGGCTCTTTATTTTTTTCAACACCACTTCATGCTCCTCCTATATTTCAGACCGTTTCATGCTCATCTCATTTTTGACACCTTTTGAAGCTCTACATATTTTTCACAAGTTCTCAGGCTCCTCATGTTTTTCAACACCGCTTCATGCTTCTCCTCTTTTTCAGACCGTTTCATGCTCCTCATGTATTTCACACCTTTTGAAGCTCTTCATATTTTTCACACCTTTTCATGCTCTTCACTGTTTGATCACCATTTCATGCTCCTTTATTTTTCAGACCTTTTCATGCTCATCTCATTTTTGACACCTTTTGAAGCTCTTCATATATTTCACACATTTTCAAGCTCTTCATTTTTTTTCAACACAGTTTCATGCTGCTTCTATTTTTCAGACCGTTTCATGCTCCTCATATTTTTCACACCTTTTGAATCTCTTCATATTTTTCACCCCTTTTCAGGCTATTCATGTTTTTGAACACCGCTTCTCTCTCCTCCTATTTTTCAGACCGTTTCATGCTCATCTCATTTTTGACACCTTTTGTAGCTCTTCATATTTTACACGTTTTCAGGCTCTTCATGTTTTTCAACACCGTTTCTTGATCCTCCTATTTTTCAGACCGCTTCATTCTCCACATATTTTGACACATTTTGAAGCTCTTCATATATTTCACACCTTTACAGGCTCTTCTTTTTTTTCAACACCACTTCATGCTCCTCCTATATTTCAGACCGTTTCAAGCTCATCTCATTTTTGACAGCTTTTGAAGCTCTTCATATTTTTCACCCCCTTTGAAGCTCTTCATATTTTTGACACCTTTTGAAGCTCTTCATATTTTTCACACCTTTTCAGGCTCCTCATGTTTTGAACACCGTTTTATGCTCCTACTATTTTTCAGACCGTTTCATGCTCCTCATATTTTTGAAACCTTTTGAAGCTCTTCATATTTTTCACACCTTTTGAGGCTCTTCATGTTTTTGAACACCGTTTCTCGCTCCTCCTATTTTTCAAACCGTTTCATGCTCATCTCATTTTTGACACCTTTTGTAGCTCTTCATATTTTTCACACGTTTTCTGGCTCTTCATGTTTTTCAACACCGTTTCTTGATCCTCCTATTTTTCAGACCGTTACATGCTCATCTCATCTTTAACACCTTTAGAAGCTTTTCATATTTTTCACAAGATTTCATGCTCTTCAGGTTTTTCAACACCGCTTCATGCTCCTCTTATTTTTCAGACCGTTTCATGCTCCTCATATTTTTGACACCTTTTGAAGCTCTTCATATTTTTCACAATTTTTCAGGCTCTTCATGTTTTTGAACACCGCTTCATGCTCCTCCTATTTTTCAGACCGTTTCATGCTCCTCATATTTTTGATACCTATTGAAGCTCTTCATATTTGTCATATCTTTTCAGGCTCTCCATGTTTTTGAACACCGCTTCATGCTCCTCTTATTTTTTAGACCGTTTCATGCTCATTTCATTTTTGACACCTTTTGAAGCTCTTCATATTTTTCACACCTTTTCAAGCTCTTCATGTTTTTCAACACCGTTTCATGCTCCTCCTATTTTTCAGACCGTTTCGTGCCCCTCATACTTTTGACACCTTTTGAAGCTCTTCATATATTTCACACCTTTTCAGGCTCTTCTTTTTTTTCAACAAGACTTCATGCTCCTCCTATTTTTCAGACCGTTTCATGCGCAGGGCATTTTTGACACCTTTTGAATCTCTTCATATTTTTCACACCTTTTGAAGCTCTTCATATTTTTCACACCTTTTCAGGCTCTTCATGTTTTTCAACAGCGCTTCATGCTCCTCCTATTATTCAGACCGTTTCATGCTCCTCATATTTTTGACACCTTTTGAAGCTCTTCATATTTTTCACACCTTTTCACGCTGTTCATGTTTTTCAACACCGCTTCATGCTCCTCCTATATTTCAGACCGTTTCATGCTCTTCATATTTTTGACACCTTTTGAAGCTCTTCATATATTTCTCACCTTTTCAGGCTCTCCTTTTTTTTTCAACACCACTTCATGCTCCTCCTTTTTTTCAGACCGTTTCACGCTCATCTCATATTTGACACCTTTTGAAGCTCTTCATATTCTTCACACCTTTTGAAGCTCTTCATATTTTTTCACACGTTTTCAGGCTCTTCATGTTTTTCAACACCGCTTCATGCTCCTCCTGTTTTTCAGACCGTTTCATGCTCCTCATATTTTTGACACCTTTTGAAGCTCTTCATATTTTTCACACTTTTCAGGCTCTTCATGTTTTCCAACACCACTTCATGCTCCTCCTATTTTTCAGACCTTCATGCTCCTCTTATTTTTGACACCTTTAGAAGCTCTTCATATTTTTCACACGTTTTCAGGCTCTTCACGTTTTTCAACAACGCTTAATGCTCCTCCTATTTTTCAGACCGTTTCATGCTCGTCATATATTTGACACGTTTCGAAGCTCTTCATGTTTTTCACACCTTTTCAGGCTCTTCATGTTTTTGAACACCGTTTCATGCTATTCCTATTTTTCAAACTGTTTCATGGTCCTCATATTTGTTACACCTTTTGAAGCTATTCATATATTTCACACCTTTTCAGGCTCTTCTTGTTTTTCAACACAGCTTCATTCTCCTCCTATTTTACAGCCCGTTTCATGCTCCTCATGTTTTTGACACCTTTTGAAGCACTTCATATTTTTCACACTTTTCAGGCTCTTCATGTATTTGAAAACCGCCTCATGCTCCTCCTATTTTTCAGACCGTTTCATGTCCAAATGTATTTCACACATTTTGAAGCTCTTTATATTTTTCAAAACTTTTCAGGCCCTTCATGTGTTTGATCAGCATTTCATGCTCCTCCTATTTTTCAGACCGTTTCATGCTCCTCATATTTTTGACACCTTTTGAAGCTCTTCATATTTTTCACACCTTTTGAAGCTCTTCATATTTTCCACACGTTTTCAGGCTCTTCATGTCTTTGAACACCGCTTCATGCTCCTCAAATTTTTCAGACCGTTTCGTGCTCCTCATATTCTTGACACCTTATGAAGCTCTTCATATTTTTCACACCTTTTCAGGCTCTTCATGTTTTTGAACACCGCTTCATGCTCCTCCTATATTTCAGACCGTTTCATTCTTCTCATAGTTTTCACACCTTTTGAAGCTCTTCATATTTTTCACAACTTTTCAAGCTCTTCATGTAATTGAACACCGCTTCATGCTCCTCCTATTTTTCATACCGTTTCATGCTCCTCATATTTTTGACACCTTTTGAAGCTCTTCATATTTTTCACACCTTTTCAGGCTCTTGATGTTTTTCAACACTGCTTCATGCTTCTCCTATTTTTCAGATTGTTTCATGCTCATCTCATTTTTGACACCTTTTGAAGCTTTTCATATTTTTGACAACTTTTCAGGCTCTTCATGTTTTTGAACACCGCTTCATGCTCCTCCTATTTTTCAGACCATATCAGGCTCCTCATATTTTTTAACACCTTTTGAAGCTCTTCATATTTTTCACGGCTTTTCAGGCTCTTCATTTTTTTGAACACCTCTTCATGCTCCTCTTATTTTTCAGACCGTTTCATGCTCATCTCATTTTTGACACCTTTTGAAGCTCTTCATATATTTCACACATTTTCAAGCTCTTCATTTTTTTTCAACACAGTTTCATGCTGCTTCTATTTTTCAGACCGTTTCATGCTCCTCATATTTTTCACACCTTTTGAATCTCTTCATATTTTTCACCCCTTTTCAGGCTATTCATGTTTTTGAACACCGCTTCTCTCTCCTCCTATTTTTCAGACCGTTTCATGCTCATCTCATTTTTGACACCTTTTGTAGCTCTTCATATTTTACACGTTTTCAGGCTCTTCATGTTTTTCAACACCGTTTCTTGATCCTCCTCTTTTTCAGACCGCTTCATTCTCCACATATTTTGACACCTTTTGAAGCTCTTCATATATTTCACACCTTTACAGGCTCTTCTTTTTTTTCAACACCACTTCATGCTCCTCCTATATTTCAGACCGTTTCATGCTCATCTCATTTTTGACAGCTTTTGAAGCTCTTCATATTTTTCACCCCCTTTGAAGCTCTTCATATTTTTGACACCTTTTGAAGCTCTTCATATTTTTCACACCTTTTCAGGCTCCTCATGTTTTGAACACCGTTTTATGCTCCTACTATTTTTCAGACCGTTTCATGCTCCTCATATTTTTGAAACCTTTTGAAGCTCTTCATATTTTTCACACCTTTTGAGGCTCTTCATGTTTTTGAACACCGTTTCTCGCTCCTCCTATTTTTCAAACCGTTTCATGCTCATCTCATTTTTGACACCTTTTGTAGCTCTTCATATTTTTCACACGTTTTCTGGCTCTTCATGTTTTTCAACACCGTTTCTTGATCCTCCTATTTTTCAGACCGTTACATGCTCATCTCATCTTTAACACCTTTAGAAGCTTTTCATATTTTTCACAACATTTCATGCTCTTCAGGTTTTTCAACACCGCTTCATGCTCCTCTTATTTTTCAGACCGTTTCATGCTCCTCATATTTTTGACACCTTTTGAAGCTCTTCATATTTTTCACAATTTTTCAGGCTCTTCATGTTTTTGAACACCGCTTCATGCTCCTCCTATTTTTCAGACCGTTTCATGATCCTCATATTTTTGATACCTTTTGAAGCTCTTCATATTTGTCATATCTTTTCAGGCTCTCCATGTTTTTGAACACCGCTTCATGCTCCTCTTATTTTTTAGACCGTTTCATGCTCATTTCATTTTTGACACCTTTTGAAGCTCTTCATATTTTTCACACCTTTTCAAGCTCTTCATGTTTTTCAACACCGTTTCATGCTCCTCCTATTTTTCAGACCGTTTCGTGCCCCTCATATTTTTGACACCTTTTGAAGCTCTTCATATATTTCACACCTTTTCAGGCTCTTCTTTTTTTTCAACAAGACTTCATGCTCCTCCTATTTTTCAGACCGTTTCATGCGCAGGGCATTTTTGACACCTTTTGAATCTCTTCATATTTTTCACACCTTTTGAAGCTCTTCATATTTTTCACACCTTTTCAGGCTCTTCATGTTTTTCAACAGCGCTTCATGCTCCTCCTATTATTCAGACCGTTTCATGCTCCTCATATTTTTGACACCTTTTGAAGCTCTTCATATTTTTCACACCTTTTCACGCTGTTCATGTTTTTCAACACCGCTTCATGCTCCTCCTATATTTCAGACCGTTTCATGCTCTTCATATTTTTGACACCTTTTGAAGCTCTTCATATATTTCACACCTTTTCAGGCTCTCCTTTTTTTTTCAACACCACTTCATGCTCCTCCTTTTTTTCAGACCGTTTCACGCTCATCTCATATTTGACACCTTTTGAAGCTCTTCATATTCTTCACACCTTTTGAAGCTCTTCATATTTTTTCACACGTTTTCAGGCTCTTCATGTTTTTCAACACCGCTTCATGCTCCTCCTGTTTTTCAGACCGTTTCATGCTCCTCATATTTTTGACACCTTTTGAAGCTCTTCATATTTTTCACACTTTTCAGGCTCTTCATGTTTTTCAACACCACTTCATGCTCCTCCTATTTTTCAGACCTTCATGCTCCTCTTATTTTTGACACCTTTAGAAGCTCTTCATATTTTTCACACGTTTTCAGGCTCTTCACGTTTTTCAACAACGCTTAATGCTCCTCCTATTTTTCAGACCGTTTCATGCTCGTCATATATTTGACACGTTTCGAAGCTCTTCATGTTTTTCACACCTTTTCAGGCTCTTCATGTTTTTGAACACCGTTTCATGCTATTCCTATTTTTCAAACTGTTTCATGGTCCTCATATTTGTTACACCTTTTGAAGCTATTCATATATTTCACACCTTTTCAGGCTCTTCTTGTTTTTCAACACAGCTTCATTCTCCTCCTATTTTACAGCCCGTTTCATGCTCCTCATGTTTTTGACACCTTTTGAAGCACTTCATATTTTTCACACTTTTCAGGCTCTTCATGTATTTGAAAACCGCCTCATGCTCCTCCTATTTTTCAGACCGTTTCATGTCCAAATGTATTTCACACATTTTGAAGCTCTTTATATTTTTCAAAACTTTTCAGGCCCTTCATGTGTTTGATCAGCATTTCATGCTCCTCCTATTTTTCAGACCGTTTCATGCTCCTCATATTTTTGACACCTTTTGAAGCTCTTCATATTTTTCACACCTTTTGAAGCTCTTCATATTTTCCACACGTTTTCAGGCTCTTCATGTCTTTGAACACCGCTTCATGCTCCTCAAATTTTTCAGACCGTTTCGTGCTCCTCATATTCTTGACACCTTATGAAGCTCTTCATATTTTTCACACCTTTTCAGGCTCTTCATGTTTTTGAACACCGCTTCATGCTCCTCCTATATTTCAGACCGTTTCATTCTTCTCATAGTTTTCACACCTTTTGAAGCTCTTCATATTTTTCACAACTTTTCAAGCTCTTCATGTAATTGAACACCGCTTCATGCTCCTCCTATTTTTCATACAGTTTCATGCTCCTCATATTTTTGACACCTTTTGAAGCTCTTCATATTTTTCACACCTTTTCAGGCTCTTGATGTTTTTCAACACTGCTTCATGCTTCTCCTATTTTTCAGATTGTTTCATGCTCATCTCATTTTTGACACCTTTTGAAGCTTTTCATATTTTTGACAACTTTTCAGGCTCTTCATGTTTTTGAACACCGCTTCATGCTCCTCCTATTTTTCAGACCATATCAGGCTCCTCATATTTTTTAACACCTTTTGAAGCTCTTCATATTTTTCACGGCTTTTCAGGCTCTTCATTTTTTTGAACACCTCTTCATGCTCCTCCTATTTTTCAGACCGTTTCATGCTCATCATATTTTTGACAACTTTTGAAGCTCTTCATATTTTTCACAACTTTTCAGGCTCTTCATGTTTTTGAACACCGTTTCTCGCTCCTCCTCTTTTTCAAACCGTTTCATGCTCATCTCATTTTTGACACCTTTTGTAGCTCTTCATATTTTTCACACGTTTTCTGGCTCTTCATGTTTTTCAACACCGTTTCTTGATCCTCCTATTTTTCAGACCGTTACATGCTCATCTCATCTTTAACACCTTTAGAAGCTTTTCATATTTTTCACAACATTTCATGCTCTTCAGGTTTTTCAACACCGCTTCATGCTCCTCTTATTTTTCAGACCGTTTCATGCTCCTCATATTTTTCACACCTTTTGAAGCTCTTCATATTTTTCACAATTTTTCAGGCTATTCATGTTTTTGAACACCGCTTCTCTCTCCTCCTATTTTTCAGACCGTTTCATGCTCATCTCATTTTTGACACCTTTTGTAGCTCTTCATATTTTACACGTTTTCAGGCTCTTCATGTTTTTCAACACCGTTTCTTGATCCTCCTATTTTTCAGACCGCTTCATTCTCCACATATTTTGACACATTTTGAAGCTCTTCATATATTTCACACCTTTACAGGCTCTTCTTTTTTTTCAACACCACTTCATGCTCCTCCTATATTTCAGACCGTTTCAAGCTCATCTCATTTTTGACAGCTTTTGAAGCTCTTCATATTTTTCACCCCCTTTGAAGCTCTTCATATTTTTGACACCTTTTGAAGCTCTTCATATTTTTCACACCTTTTCAGGCTCCTCATGTTTTGAACACCGTTTTATGCTCCTACTATTTTTCAGACCGTTTCATGCTCCTCATATTTTTGAAACCTTTTGAAGCTCTTCATATTTTTCACACCTTTTGAGGCTCTTCATGTTTTTGAACACCGTTTCTCGCTCCTCCTATTTTTCAAACCGTTTCATGCTCATCTCATTTTTGACACCTTTTGTAGCTCTTCATATTTTTCACACGTTTTCTGGCTCTTCATGTTTTTCAACACCGTTTCTTGATCCTCCTATTTTTCAGACCGTTACATGCTCATCTCATCTTTAACACCTTTAGAAGCTTTTCATATTTTTCACAACATTTCATGCTCTTCAGGTTTTTCAACACCGCTTCATGCTCCTCTTATTTTTCAGACCGTTTCATGCTCCTCATATTTTTGACACCTTTTGAAGCTCTTCATATTTTTCACAATTTTTCAGGCTCTTCATGTTTTTGAACACCGCTTCATGCTCCTCCTATTTTTCAGACCGTTTCATGCTCCTCATATTTTTGATACCTTTTGAAGCTCTTCATATTTGTCATATCTTTTCAGGCTCTCCATGTTTTTGAACACCGCTTCATGCTCCTCTTATTTTTTAGACCGTTTCATGCTCATTTCATTTTTGACACCTTTTGAAGCTCTTCATATTTTTCACACCTTTTCAAGCTCTTCATGTTTTTCAACACCGTTTCATGCTCCTCCTATTTTTCAGACCGTTTCGTGCCCCTCATATTTTTGACACCTTTTGAAGCTCTTCATATATTTCACACCTTTTCAGGCTCTTCTTTTTTTCAACAAGACTTCATGCTCCTCCTATTTTTCAGACCGTTTCATGCGCAGGGCATTTTTGACACCTTTTGAATCTCTTCATATTTTTCACACCTTTTGAAGCTCTTCATATTTTTCACACCTTTTCAGGCTCTTCATGTTTTTGAACACCGCTTCATGCTGCTTCTATTTTTCAGACGCTTTCATTCTCCTCATATTTTTGACACTGTTAGAAGCTCTTCATATTTTTCACACCTTTTCAGGCTCTTCATGTTTTTCAACAGCGCTTCATGCTCCTCCTATTATTCAGACCGTTTCATGCTCCTCATATTTTTGACACCTTTTGAAGCTCTTCATATTTTTCACACCTTTTCACGCTGTTCATGTTTTTCAACACCGCTTCATGCTCCTCCTATATTTCAGACCGTTTCATGCTCTTCATATTTTTGACACCTTTTGAAGCTCTTCATATATTTCACACCTTTTCAGGCTCTCCTTTTTTTTTCAACACCACTTCATGCTCCTCCTTTTTTTCAGACCGTTTCACGCTCATCTCATATTTGACACCTTTTGAAGCTCTTCATATTCTTCACACCTTTTGAAGCTCTTCATATTTTTTCACACGTTTTCAGGCTCTTCATGTTTTTCAACACCGCTTCATGCTCCTCCTGTTTTTCAGACCGTTTCATGCTCCTCATATTTTTGACACCTTTTGAAGCTCTTCATATTTTTCACACTTTTCAGGCTCTTCATGTTTTTCAACACCACTTCATGCTCCTCCTATTTTTCAGACCTTCATGCTCCTCTTATTTTTGACACCTTTAGAAGCTCTTCATATTTTTCACACGTTTTCAGGCTCTTCACGTTTTTCAACAACGCTTAATGCTCCTCCTATTTTTCAGACCGTTTCATGCTCGTCATATATTTGACACGTTTCGAAGCTCTTCATGTTTTTCACACCTTTTCAGGCTCTTCATGTTTTTGAACACCGTTTCATGCTATTCCTATTTTTCAAACTGTTTCATGGTCCTCATATTTGTTACACCTTTTGAAGCTATTCATATATTTCACACCTTTTCAGGCTCTTCTTGTTTTTCAACACAGCTTCATTCTCCTCCTATTTTACAGCCCGTTTCATGCTCCTCATGTTTTTGACACCTTTTGAAGCACTTCATATTTTTCACACTTTTCAGGCTCTTCATGTATTTGAAAACCGCCTCATGCTCCTCCTATTTTTCAGACCGTTTCATGTCCAAATGTATTTCACACATTTTGAAGCTCTTTATATTTTTCAAAACTTTTCAGGCCCTTCATGTGTTTGATCAGCATTTCATGCTCCTCCTATTTTTCAGACCGTTTCATGCTCCTCATATTTTTGACACCTTTTGAAGCTCTTCATATTTTTCACACCTTTTGAAGCTCTTCATATTTTCCACACGTTTTCAGGCTCTTCATGTCTTTGAACACCGCTTCATGCTCCTCAAATTTTTCAGACCGTTTCGTGCTCCTCATATTCTTGACACCTTATGAAGCTCTTCATATTTTTCACACCTTTTCAGGCTCTTCATGTTTTTGAACACCGCTTCATGCTCCTCCTATATTTCAGACCGTTTCATTCTTCTCATAGTTTTCACACCTTTTGAAGCTCTTCATATTTTTCACAACTTTTCAAGCTCTTCATGTAATTGAACACCGCTTCATGCTCCTCCTATTTTTCATACCGTTTCATGCTCCTCATATTTTTGACACCTTTTGAAGCTCTTCATATTTTTCACACCTTTTCAGGCTCTTGATGTTTTTCAACACTGCTTCATGCTTCTCCTATTTTTCAGATTGTTTCATGCTCATCTCATTTTTGACACCTTTTGAAGCTTTTCATATTTTTGACAACTTTTCAGGCTCTTCATGTTTTTGAACACCGCTTCATGCTCCTCCTATTTTTCAGACCATATCAGGCTCCTCATATTTTTTAACACCTTTTGAAGCTCTTCATATTTTTCACGGCTTTTCAGGCTCTTCATTTTTTTGAACACCTCTTCATGCTCCTCCTATTTTTCAGACCGTTTCATGCTCATCATATTTTTGACAACTTTTGAAGCTCTTCATATTTTTCACAACTTTTCAGGCTCTTCATGTTTTTGAACACCGTTTCTCGCTCCTCCTCTTTTTCAAACCGTTTCATGCTCATCTCATTTTTGACACCTTTTGTAGCTCTTCATATTTTTCACACGTTTTCTGGCTCTTCATGTTTTTCAACACCGTTTCTTGATCCTCCTATTTTTCAGACCGTTACATGCTCATCTCATCTTTAACACCTTTAGAAGCTTTTCATATTTTTCACAACATTTCATGCTCTTCAGGTTTTTCAACACCGCTTCATGCTCCTCTTATTTTTCAGACCGTTTCATGCTCCTCATATTTTTCACACCTTTTGAAGCTCTTCATATTTTTCACAATTTTTCAGGCTATTCATGTTTTTGAACACCGCTTCTCTCTCCTCCTATTTTTCAGACCGTTTCATGCTCATCTCATTTTTGACACCTTTTGTAGCTCTTCATATTTTACACGTTTTCAGGCTCTTCATGTTTTTCAACACCGTTTCTTGATCCTCCTATTTTTCAGACCGCTTCATTCTCCACATATTTTGACACATTTTGAAGCTCTTCATATATTTCACACCTTTACAGGCTCTTCTTTTTTTTCAACACCACTTCATGCTCCTCCTATATTTCAGACCGTTTCAAGCTCATCTCATTTTTGACAGCTTTTGAAGCTCTTCATATTTTTCACCCCCTTTGAAGCTCTTCATATTTTTGACACCTTTTGAAGCTCTTCATATTTTTCACACCTTTTCAGGCTCCTCATGTTTTGAACACCGTTTTATGCTCCTACTATTTTTCAGACCGTTTCATGCTCCTCATATTTTTGAAACCTTTTGAAGCTCTTCATATTTTTCACACCTTTTGAGGCTCTTCATGTTTTTGAACACCGTTTCTCGCTCCTCCTATTTTTCAAACCGTTTCATGCTCATCTCATTTTTGACACCTTTTGTAGCTCTTCATATTTTTCACACGTTTTCTGGCTCTTCATGTTTTTCAACACCGTTTCTTGATCCTCCTATTTTTCAGACCGTTACATGCTCATCTCATCTTTAACACCTTTAGAAGCTTTTCATATTTTTCACAACATTTCATGCTCTTCAGGTTTTTCAACACCGCTTCATGCTCCTCTTATTTTTCAGACCGTTTCATGCTCCTCATATTTTTCACACCTTTTGAAGCTCTTCATAATTTTCACCCCTTTTCAGGCTATTCATGTTTTTGAACACCGCTTCTCTCTCCTCCTATTTTTCAGACCGTTTCATGCTCATCTCATTTTTGACACCTTTTGTAGCTCTTCATATTTTACACGTTTTCAGGCTCTTCATGTTTTTCAACACCGTTTCTTGATCCTCCTATTTTTCAGACCGCTTCATTCTCCACATATTTTGACACATTTTGAAGCTCTTCATATATTTCACACCTTTACAGGCTCTTCTTTTTTTTCAACACCACTTCATGCTCCTCCTATATTTCAGACCGTTTCAAGCTCATCTCATTTTTGACAGCTTTTGAAGCTCTTCATATTTTTCACCCCCTTTGAAGCTCTTCATATTTTTGACACCTTTTGAAGCTCTTCATATTTTTCACACCTTTTCAGGCTCCTCATGTTTTGAACACCGTTTTATGCTCCTACTATTTTTCAGACCGTTTCATGCTCCTCATATTTTTGAAACCTTTTGAAGCTCTTCATATTTTTCACACCTTTTGAGGCTCTTCATGTTTTTGAACACCGTTTCTCGCTCCTCCTATTTTTCAAACCGTTTCATGCTCATCTCATTTTTGACACCTTTTGTAGCTCTTCATATTTTTCACACGTTTTCTGGCTCTTCATGTTTTTCAACACCGTTTCTTGATCCTCCTATTTTTCAGATCGTTACATGCTCATCTCATCTTTAACACCTTTAGAAGCTTTTCATATTTTTCACAACATTTCATGCTCTTCAGGTTTTTCAACACCGCTTCATGCTCCTCTTATTTTTCAGACCGTTTCATGCTCCTCATATTTTTGACACCTTTTGAAGCTCTTCATATTTTTCACAATTTTTCAGGCTCTTCATGTTTTTGAACACCGCTTCATGCTCCTCCTATTTTTCAGACCGTTTCATGCTCCTCATATTTTTGATACCTTTTGAAGCTCTTCATATTTGTCATATCTTTTCAGGCTCTCCATGTTTTTGAACACCGCTTCATGCTCCTCTTATTTTTTAGACCGTTTCATGCTCATTTCATTTTTGACACCTTTTGAAGCTCTTCATATTTTTCACACCTTTTCAAGCTCTTCATGTTTTTCAACACCGTTTCATGCTCCTCCTATTTTTCAGACCGTTTCGTGCCCCTCATATTTTTGACACCTTTTGAAGCTCTTCATATATTTCACACCTTTTCAGGCTCTTCTTTTTTTCAACAAGACTTCATGCTCCTCCTATTTTTCAGACCGTTTCATGCGCAGGGCATTTTTGACACCTTTTGAATCTCTTCATATTTTTCACACCTTTTGAAGCTCTTCATATTTTTCACACCTTTTCAGGCTCTTCATGTTTTTGAACACCGCTTCATGCTGCTTCTATTTTTCAGACGCTTTCATTCTCCTCATATTTTTGACACTGTTAGAAGCTGTTCATATATTTCACACCTTTTCAGGCTCTTCATGTTTTTCAACACCGCTTCATGCTCCGCCTATTTTTCAGACCGTTTCATGCTTCTCATATTTTTGACACCTTTTGAAGCTCTTCATATTTTTCACAACTTTTCAGGCTCTTCATGTTTTTGAACACCGCTTCATGCTCCTCCTATTTTTCAGACCGTTTCATGCTCCTCATATTTTTGACACCTTTTGAAGCTCTTCATATTTTTCACACCTTTTCAGGCTCTTCATGTTTTTGAACACCGCTTCATGCTCCTCTTATTTTTCCGACCGTTTCATGCTCATCTCATTTTTGACACCTTTTGAAGCTCTTCATATTTTTCACACCTTTTCAGGCTCATCATGTTTTTCAACACCGTTTTATGATCCTCCTATTTTTAAGACCTTTTCATGCTCATCTCATTTTTGACAACTTTTGAAGCTTTTCATGTTTTTAACAAATTTTCAGGCTCTTCATGTTTTTGAACCCCGCTTCATGGTCCTCTTATTTTTCAGAGAGTTTCATGCTCCTCATGTATTTCACACCTTTTGAAGCTCTTCATATTTTTCACACCTTTTCAGGCTCTTCATGTTTTTGAACACTGGTCCATGCTCCTCCGTTTTTTCAGAACGTTTCTTGATCCTCATATTTTTGACACTTTTTGAAGCTCTTCATATTTTCCACACCTTTTCAGGTTTTTCATATTTTTGAACACCCCTTCATGATCCTCCTATTTTTCACACCATTTCATGCTCCTCATATTTTTGACACCTTTTGAAGCTCTTCATATTTTTCACACCTTCAGGCTCTTCATGTTTTTCAACACCACTTCATGCTCTTCCTATTTTTCCGACCGATTCATGCTCCTCATATTTTTCTCACCTTTAGAAGCTCTTCATATTTTTCACACCTTTTCAGGCTCTTCATGTTTTTCAACACAGCTTCTTGCTCCTCCTATTTTTCAGACTCTTTCATTCTCCTCATATTTTTGACACTGTTAGAAGCTGTTCATATATTTCACACCTTTTCAGGCTCTTCATGTTTTTCAACACCGTTACATGATCCTCCTATTTTTCAGACCGTTTCATGCTCATCTCATTTTTGACACCTTTTGAAGCTCTTCATATTTCTCACAACTTTTTAGGCTCTTCATATTTTTGAACACCGCTTCATGCTCCTCCTATTTTTCAGAGAGTTTTATGCTCCTCATGTATTTCACATCTTTTGAACCTCTTCATATTTCTCACAACTTTTTAGGCTCTTCATGTTTTTCCACACCACTTCATGCTTCTCCTATTTTTCGTCCTGTTTCATGCTCCTCATGTTTTATACACCTTTTGAAGCTCTTCATATTTTTCACACCTTTTCAGGCTCTTCATGTTTTTCAACACCACTTCTTGCTTCTCCTATTTTTCAGACCGTTTCATGCTCCTCATGTATTTCACAACTTTTGAAGCTCTTCATAATTTTCACACGTTTTCAGTCTCTTCATGTTTTTGAACACCATTTCATGCCGCTTCTATTTTTCAGACCGTTTCATGCTCCTCATATTTTTCACACCTTTTGAAGCTCTTCATATTTTTCACACCTTTACAGGCTCTTCATGTTTTTGAACACCGCTTCATGATCCTCCTATTTTTCAGACCATTTCATGCTCTTCATATTTTGACACCTCTTGAAGCTCTTCATATTTTTCACACCTTTTCAGGCTCTTCATGTTTTTCCACACCACTTCATTCTTCTCCTATTTTTCAGACCATTTCATGCTCCTCATGAATTTCACACATTTTGAAGCTCTTCATATTTTTCACACCTTTTCAGGCTCTTCATGTTTTTTTTCGCCGTTTCATGCTCCTATTTTTCAGACCGTTTCATGCTCCTCGTATTTTTGACACCTTTTGAAACTCTTCATATTTTTCACAAGTTTTCAGGCTCTTCATCATTTTGAACACCGCTTCATGATCCTACTATTTTTAAGACCGTTTCATGCTGTTCATATTTTTGACACATTTTGACGCTCTTCATATTTTTCACACCTTTTGAGGCTCTTCATGTTTTTCAACACTGTTTCATGCTGCTTCTCTATTTCAGACCTTTTCATGCTCCTCATATTTTTTACACCTTTTGAAGCTCCTCATATTTTTAACACCTTTTCAGGCTCTTTTTTTTTTGAACACCGCATCATGCTCCTCCTAATTTTCAGACCGTTTCATCCGCCTCATATTTTTCACACCTTTTGAAGCTCTTCATATTTTTCACACCTTTTCAGGCTCTTCATGTTTTTGAACACAGCTTCATGCTACACCTATTTTTCAGACCGTTTCATGCTCCTCATATTTTTCACACCTTTTGAAGCTCCTCATATTTTTCACACATTTTCAGGCTTTTTATGTTTTTCAACACCGTTACATGATCCTCCTATTTTTCAGACCGTTTCATGCTCATCTCATTTTTGACCCCTTTTGAAGCTTTTCATATTTTACACAACTTTTTAGGCTCTTCATGTTTTTCAACACCGCTTCATGCTCCTCTTATTTTTCAGACCGTTTCATGCTCATCTCATTTTTGACACCTTTTGAAGCTCTTCATATTTCTCTCAACTTTTTAGGTTCTTCATGTTTTTGACACCGCTTCATGCTCCTCCTATTTTTCAGAGAGTTTCATGCTCCTCATGTATTTCACATCTTTTGAAGCTCTTCTTATTTCTCACAACTTTTTAGGCTCTTCATATTTTTCCACACCACTTCATGCTTCTCCTATTTTTCGGCCTGTTTCATGCTCCTCATGTATTTCACACCTTTTGAAGCTCTTCATATTTTTCACACCTTTTCAGGCTCTTCATGTTTTTAATCACCGTTTCATGCTCCTCATATTTTTGACACCTTTTGATGGTCTTCATATATTTCACACCTTTTCAGGCTCTTCATGGTTTTCAAGACCGCTTCATGCTCCTCCTATTTTTCAGACCGTTTCATGCTCCTCATAATTTTGACACCTTTTGAAGCTCTTCATATTTTTCACACCTCTTTATGGTCTTCATTTTTTCAACACCGTCTCATGCTCCTCCTATTTTTTGACTGTTTCATGCTCCTCATATTTTTGACACCTTTTGAAGTTCTTCATATATTTCACACCTTTTCAGGCTCTTCATGTTTTTCAACACCGCTTCATGCTCCTCCTATTTTTCAGACCGTTTCATGCTCCTCATATTTTGGACACCTTTTGAATCTCTTCCTATATTCACACCTTTTCATGCTCTTCATGTTTTTCATCACCGTTTCATGCTCCTCATCTGTTTCATACCTTTTGAAGCTCTTTATATTCTTCACAGTTTTTCAGGCTTTTCATGTTTTTGAACACTGTTTTATGCTCCTCATATTTTTGACACCGTTTGAAGCCCTTCATATATTTCACACCTTTTCAGGCTGTTCATGTTTTTCAACACCACTTCGTGCTCCTCCTATTTTTCAGACCATTTCATGCTCCTCATGTTTTTCACACCTTTTGAAGCTCCTCATATATTTCACACCTTTTGAAGCTCTTCATGTTTTTCACACCTTTTCAGGCTCTTCATGTTTATGAACACCGTTTCTTTCTCCTCCATTTTTCAAACCGTTTCATGCTCCTCATATTTTTGACACCTTTTGAAGCTCTTCATATTTTTCACACCTTTTCAGGCTCTTCATATTTTTCAACACTGCTTCATGCTTCTCCTATTTTACATACCGTTTCATGCTCCTCATATTATTGACACCTTTTTTAAGCTCTTCATATTTTTCAAACATTTTCAGGCTCTTCATGTATTTGAACACCACTTTATGCCCCTCCTATTTTTCAGACCGTTTCATGCTCCTCATATTTTTGACATCCTTTGAGGCTCCTCATATAGTTCACACCTTTTCAGGCTCTTCATGTTTTTCCACACCGCTTCATGCTCCTCCTATTTTTCTGACCGTTTCATGCTCCTCATATTTTTGACACGTTTTGAAGCTCTTCATATTTTTAACACCTTTTCAGGCTCTTCATGTTTTTGAACACCGCTTCATGCTCCTCCTATTTTTCAGATCGTTTCATGCTCCTCATATTTTTGACACCTTTTGAAGCTCTTCATATTTTTCACAGCTTTTCAGGCTCTTCATGTTTTTCAACACCGCTTCATGCTCCTCCTATTTTTCAGACCGTTCCACGGTCCTCATATTTTTGACACCTTTTGAAGCTCTTCATGTTTTTCAACACCGTTTCATACTCTTACTTTTTTTCAGACCGTTTCATTCTCCTCCTATTTTTCAGACCGTTTCATGCTCCTCATCTGTTTCACACCTTTTGAAGCTCTTTATATTCTTCACAGTTTTTCAGGCTTTTCATCTTTTTGAACACTGTTTCATGCTCCTCATATTTTTGACACCTTTTGAAGCTCTTCATGTATTTCACACCTTTTCAGGCTCTTCATGTATTTCAACACCACTTCCAGCTCCTTCTAATTTACATACAGTTTCATGATGCTCATATTTTTGACACCTTTTGAAGCTCTTCATATTTTTCACACCATTTCAGGCTCTTCATGTTTTTCAACACCACTTCCAGCTCCTTCTAATTTACATACAGTTTCATGCTGCTCATATTTTTGACACCTTTTGAAGCTCTTCATATTTTTCACACCATTTCAGGCTCTTCATGTATTTCAACACCACTTCCAGCTCCTTCTAATTTACATACAGTTTCATGCTGCTCATATTTTTCACACCTTTTGAAGCTCTATACATTTATCGCAACTTTTCAGGCTTTTCATGATTTTAACACCGTTTCATGCTCCTCATATTTTTGACACCTTTTGAAGGTCTTCATATATTTCACACCTTTTCAGGCTCTTCATGTTTTTCAACACCGCTTCATGCTCCTCCTATTTTTCAGACCGTTTCATGCTCCTCACATTTTTGACACCTTTTGAAGCTCTTCATGTTATTCACAACTTTTCAGGCTCTTCATGTTTTTCAACACCGCTTCATGCTCCTCCAATTTTTCAGACCGTTCCATGTTCCTCATGTTTTTCACACCTTTTGAAGCTTCTCATATATTTCACACCTTTTGAACCTCTTCATGTTTTTCACACCTTTTGAAGCTCTTCATATGTTTCACACCTTTTCAGGCTCTTCATGTTTTTCAACACCATTTCATGCTCCTCCTATTTTTCAGACCGTTCATGCGACTAATTTTTTTCACTCCTTTTGAAGCGCTTCTTATATATCACACCTTTTCAGGCTCTTCATGTTTTTGAACACCGCTTTATGCTCCTCCTATATTTCCGACCATTTCATGCTCCTCATCTGTTTCACACCTTTTGAAGCTCTTTAAATTCTTCACAGTTTTTCAGGCTTTTCATGTTTTTGAACACTGTTTTATGCTCTTCATATTTTTGACACCTTTTGAAGGTCTTCATATATTTCACACCTTTTCAGGCTCTTCATGTTTTTCAACACCGCTTCATGCTCCTCCTATTTTTCAGACCGTTTCATGCTCCTAATATTTTTGACACCTTTTGTTGCTTTTCGTATTTTTCACACCTTTTCGTACTCTTCATGTTTTTCAACACTGTTTCATGCTCCTCCTATTTTTCAGACCGTTTCATGCTGCTCATATTTTTGACACCTTTTGAAGCTCTTCATATTTTTCACACCATTTCAGGCTCTTCATGTTTTTCAACACCACGTCATTCTCCTCCTATTTTTCAGACCGTTTATTGCTCCTCATATTTTTCACACCTTTTGAAGCTCTATACATTTATCGCAACTTTTCAGGCTTTTCATGATTTTAACACCGTTTCATGCTCCTCATATTTTTGAGACCTTTTGAAGGTCTTCATATATTTCACACCTTTTCAGGCTCTTCATGTTTTTCAACACCGCTTCATGCTCCTCCTATTTTTCAGACCGTTTCATGCTCCTCATATTTTTGACACCATTTGAAGCTCTTCATATTTTTCACACCTCTTCATGCTCTTCAAGTTTTTCAACACCATGTCATGCTCCTCCTATTTTTCAAACTGTTTCATGGTCCTCATATTTTTGACACCTTTTGAAGCTCTCCATATATATCACACCTTTTCAGACTCTTCATCTTTTTCAACACCGGTTCATGCTCCTCCTATTTTTCAGACCGTTTCATGCTCCTCATATTTTTGACACCTTTTGAAGCTCTTCATATTTTTCACTCTTTTTCTGGGTTCATGTTTTTGAACACCGCTTCATGCTCCTCCTATATTTCAGACCGTTTCATGCTCCTCATATTTTTCACAGCTTTTAAAGCTCTTTATATTTTTCACCCCTTTTCATGATTTTCATGTTTTTGAACACCGTTTCATGCTCCTCATATTTTTGACACCTTTTGAAGTTCTTCATATATTTCACACCTTTTCAGGAATTCATGTTTTTCAAAACCACTTCATGCTCCTCCTATATTTCAGTCCGTTTCATTCTCCTCATATGTTTCACATCTTTTGTAGCTCTTTATTATTTTTCACACCTTTTCAGGCTCTTCATTTTTTGGAACACCGTTTCATGCTCCTCCTATTTTACAGATGTTTCATGCTCCTCATATTTTTGACACCTTTTGAAGCTCTTCATATTTTTCACAACTTTTCAGGCTGTTCATGTTTTCAACACGGCTTCATGCTCCTCCTATTTTTCAGACCGTTTCATGCTCCTCATATTTTTGACACCTTTTGAAGCTCTCAATATTTTTCACACCTTTTCAGCCTCTTCATGTTTTTCAACCCTGCTTCATGCTCCTCCTATTTTTCAGACCTTTCATGCTCCTAATATTTTTCACACTTATTGAAGCTCTTCATATATATCACACCTTTTCAGGCTCTTCATGTTTTTGAACACCGCTTCATGCTTCTCCTATATTTCAGACCGATTCATGCTCCTCATATTTTTGACACATTTTGAAGCTCTTCAAATATTTCACACATTTTCAGGCTGTTCATGTTTTTCAATACCGCTTCATGCTCCTCCTCTTTTTCAGACCGTTTCTTGCTCCTCATATTATTGACACCTTTTGGAGCTCTTCATATTTTTCACACCTTTTCAAGCTCTTCATGTTTTTGAACACCGCTTACTGCTCCTCCTATATTTCAGACCGATTCATGCTCCTCATATTTTTGACACATTTTGAAGCTCTTCATATATTTCACACCTTTTCAGCTCCTCAGGTTTTTCAGCACCACTTCATGCTCCTCCTATTTTTCAGACCATTTCATGTTCCTCATCTGTTTCACACCTTTTGAAGCTCTTTATATTCTTTAGGTTATCAGGCCTTTCATGCTTTTGAACACTGTTTCATGCTCCTTATATTTTTGACACCTTTTGAAGCTCTTCATGTATTTCACACCTTTTCAGGCTCTTCATGTATTTCAACACCGCTTCAGGCTTCTCCTATTTTTCAGACCGTTTCATGCTCCTAATATTTTTGACACCTTTTGAAGCACTTCATATTTTTCACACCATTTCAGGCTCTTCATGTTTTTCAACACCACTTCATTCTCCTCCTATTTTTCAGACCGTTTATTGCTCCTCATATTTTTCACACCTTTTGAAGCTCTATATATTTATCTCAACTTTTCAGGCTTTTCATGTTTTTAACACCGTTTCATGCTCCTCATATTTTTGACACCTTTTGATGGTCTTCATATATTTCACACCTTTTCAGGCTCTTCATGGTTTTCAAGACCGCTTCATGCTCCTCCTATTTTTCAGACCGTTTCATGCTCCTCATAATTTTGACACCTTTTGAAGCTCTTCATATTTTTCACACCTCTTTATGGTCTTCATTTTTTCAACACCGTCTCATGCTCCTCCTATTTTTTGACTGTTTCATGCTCCTCATATTTTTGACACCTTTTGAAGTTCTTCATATATTTCACACCTTTTCAGGCTCTTCATCTTTTTGAACACCATTTCATGCTCCTCCTATTTTTCAGACCGTTTCATTCTCCTACAATTTTTCGGACAGTGTCGTGCTCCTCATATTTTTGACACCTTTTGAATCTCTTCCTATATTCACACCTTTTCATGCTCTTCATGTTTTTCATCACCGTTTCATGCTCCTCATCTGTTTCATACCTTTTGAAGCTCTTTATATTCTTCACAGTTTTTCAGGCTTTTCATGATTTTGAACACTGTTTTATGCTCCTCATATTTTTGACACCATTTGAAGCCCTTCATATATTTCACACCTTTTCAGGCTGTTCATGTTTTTCAACACCGCTTCGTGCTCCTCCTATTTTTCAGACCATTTCATGCTCCTCATCTGTTTCACACCTTTTGAAGCTCTTTATATTCTTCACAGTTTTTCAGGCTTTTCATCTTTTTGAACACTGTTTCATGCTCCTCATATTTTTGATACCTTTTGAAGCTCTTCATGCATTTCACACCTTTTCAGGCTCTTCATGTATTTCAACACCACTTCCAGCTCCTTCTAATTTACATACAGTTTCATGCTGCTCATATTTTTGACACCTTTTGAAGCTCTTCATATTTTTCACACCATTTCAGGCTCTTCATGTTTTTCAACACCACTTCATTCTCCTCCTATTTTCCAGACCGTTTATTGCTCCTCATTTTTTTCACACCTTTTGAAGCTCTATACATTTATCGCAACTTTTCAGGCTTTTCATGATTTTAACACCGTTTCATGCTCCTCATATTTTTGACACCTTTTGAAGGTCTTCATATATTTCACACCTTTTCAGGCTCTTCATGTTTTTCAACACCGCTTCATGCTCCTCCTATTTTTCAGACCGTTTCATGCTCCTCATATTTTTGACACCTTTTGAAGGTCTTCATATATTTCACAACTTTTCAGGCTCTTCATGTTTTTCAACACTGCTTCAGGCTCCTCCAATTTTTCAGACCGTTCCATGTTCCTCATTATTTGGACACCGTTTGAAGCTATTCATATATTTCACACATTTTCAGGGTCTTCATGATTCTGATCACCACATCATGCTCCTTGTATTTTTCAGACCGTTTCATGCTCCTCATATTTTGGACACCGTTTCAAGCTCTTCATATATTTCACACATTTTCAGGCTCTTCATGATTCTGAACACCGCATCATGCTCCTGGTATTTTTCATACCGTTTAATGCTCCTCATATTTTTGACACGTTTTGAACCTCTTCATATTTTTCACACCTTTTCAGGCTCTTCATGTTTTTCAACACCGTTTCATGCTCCTCCTATTGTTCAGACCGTTTCATACTCCTCATATTTCTGACACCGTTTGAAGCTCTTCATATTTTTACACCTTTTGACCTCTTCCTATTTTTCACACGTTTTCGGGCTCCTCATGTTTTTCAACATCGCTCTATGCTCCTCCTGTTTTTCAAACCGTTTCATGCTCCTCATATTTTGGACACCGTTTGAAGCTCTTCATATATTTCACACATTTTCAGGCTCTTCATGATTCTGAACACCGCATCATGCTCCTTGTATTTTTCAGACCGTTTCATGCTCCTCATATTTTTGACACCTTTTGAAGCTCTTCAAATTTTCACACCTTTTCAGGCTCTTCATGTTTTTGAACAGTCTTTCATGCTCCTTCTATTTTTCAGACCGTTTCTAGCTCCTCATATTTTTGACACATTTTAGAGCTCTTCATATATTTCACACCTTTTCAGGCTCTTCATTTTTTTGAACACCGCTTCATGCTCCTCCCATTTTTCAGAGTGTTTCATGCTCCTCATATTTTTGACACTTTTGAAGCTCTTGATATTTTTCACACCTTTTCAGGCTCTTCACGTCTTTCAACACCGTTTCATGCTCCTCCTATTTTTCAGACCGTTACATGCTCCTCATATTTTTGACATCTTTTGAAGCTCTTCATATTTTTCACACCTTTTCAGGCTCTTCATGTTTTGAACACCGCTTCATGCTACTCCTATTTTTGACACATTTTCAAGCTCTTCATATTTTTCAATCCTTTCATGCTCTTCATGTTTTTCATAACCGTTCCATTCTCCTCCTATTTTTCAGACTGTTTCATGCTCCTCATATTTTTGACATCTTTTGAAGCTCTTCATATTTTTCAAACCTTTTGTAGCTCTTCATATTTTTCACACCATTTCAGGCTCTTCATGATTTTCAACACCACTTCATGCTCCTCCTATTTTTCAGATCGTTTCATGCTTCTCATATTTTTCACACCTTTTCAAGGTCTTCATGTTTTCAACACCGTTTCATGCTCCTCCTATTTTTCAAACCGTTTCATGCTCCTCATGTATTTCACACCTTTTGAAGCTCTTCATATTTTTCACACCTTTTCAGGCTCTTCATGTTTCTGAACACCGTTTCAGTCTTCTCCTATTTTTCAGACCGTTTCATGCTCCTCATATATTTCACACCTTTTGAAGCTCTTCATATTTTTCACAGCTTTTCAGGCTCTTCATGTTTTTGAACACTGCTTCATGCTCCTCCTATGTTTAAGATCGATTCATGATCCTCATATTTTTGACACCTTTTGAAGTTCTTCATATTTTTCACACCTTTTCAGGCTCTTCATGTTTTTCAACACTGCTTCATGCTCCTCCTATTTTTCAGACCGTTTCATGCTCTTCATATTTTTCACACCTTTTGAAGCTCTTCATATTTTTCACACCTTTCAGGCTCTTCATGTTTTAGAACACGGTTTCATGCTCCTCCTATTTTTCAGACCATTTCATGCTCCTCATATTTTTGACACTTTTTAAGCTCTTCATATTTTTCACACATTTTCAGGCTCTTCAAGTTTTTGAACAACGCTACATGCTACTCCTATTTTTGACACCTTTTGAAGCTCTTCATATTTTTCAATCCTTTTCATGCTCTTCATGTTTTTCAACACTGTTTCATGCTCCTCCTATTTTTCAGACTGTTTCATGCTCCTCATATTTTTGACATCTTTTGAAGCTCTTCATATTTTTCAAACCTTAGAGCTGTTCATATTTTTCACACCTTTTCGTGCTTTTCATGTTTTTCAACACCGCCTCATGCTCCTCCTATTTTTCAGACCGATTCATGCTCCGCATATTTTTGACACCTTTTGAAGCTCATCATATTTTTCACACCTTTTCAGGCTCTTCATGTTTCTAAACACGGCTTCATGCCCCTCATATTTTTCAGACCATTTCATGCTTCTCGTATTGCAGACACCTTTTAAGCTCTTCATATTTTTCACACCTTTTCAGGCTCTTTATGATTTTGAACAGCGTTTCATGCTCCTCATATTTTTCAGAACGTTTCGTGCTACTCCTGTTTTTGATACGTTTTGAAGCTCTTCATGTTTTTCAAACCGTTTCATGCTCTTCATGTTTTTCAACACCTCCTCATGCTCCTCCTATTTTTCAGACTGTTTCATGCTCCTCATATATTTGACACCTTTTGAAGCTCTTCATATTTTTAACGCCTTTTAAGGCTCTTCTTGTTTTTCAACACCGCTTCATGCTCCTCCTATTTTTCAGACCATTTCATGCTCCTAATATTTTTGACACCTTTTGAATCTCTTCATATTTTTCACACCTTTTCAGGCTCTTCATGTTTTTCAACACCACTTCATTCTCCTCCTATTTTTCAGACCGTTTCATGCTCCTCATATTTTTGACACCTTTTGAAGCTCATCATATTTTTAACACCTTTTCAGGCTCTTCATGTTTTTCAACACCGCTTCATGCTCCTCCTATTTTTCAGACTGTTTCATGCTCCTCATATTTTTGACACTTTTTGAAGCCTTTCATGATTTTCACACCTTTCAGCTCTTCATGTTTTTGAACACCTTTTCATGCTCCTCCTATTTTTCAGACCATTTCATGCTCCTCATATTTTTGACACCTTTTGAAGCTCTTCATATATTTCACCCCTTTTCAGGCTCTTCATGATTTTGAACAGCGCTTCATGCTCCTCCTATTTTTCAGACCGTTTCATGCTCCTCATATTTTTGCTACGTTTTGAAGGCTTCATATTATTCACACCTTTCAGGCTCTTCATGTTTTTGAACACCCTTCAATGCTCAACCTATTTTTCAGACCATTTCATGTTCCTCATATTTTTGAAACCTTTTAAGCTCTTCATATTTTTAACACAATTTCAGGATCTTCAAGTTTTTGAACACTGCTTCATGCTACTCCTATTTTTCACACCTTTTGAAGCTCTTCATATTTTTCAATCCTTTTCATGCTCTTCAAGTTTTTCAACAACGTTTCATGCTCCTCCTATTTTTCAGACCAGTTCATGCTCCTCATATTTTTGACACATTTTTGAAACTCTTGATATTTTTCACACCTTTTCAGGCTCTTCATGTTTTTCAACACCGTTTCATGCTCCTCCTATTTTTCAGAATGTTTCATGCTCCTCCTATTTTTGACACATTTTTGTAGCTCTTGATATTTTTCACACCTTTTCAGGCTCTTCACGTCTTACAACACCGTTTCATGCTCCTACTATTTTTCAGACCGTTTCATGCTCCTCCTATTTTTGACACCTTTTGAAGCTCTTCATATTTTTCACACGTTTTCAGGTTCTTCTTGTTTTTGAACAAAGCTTCATGCTCCTCCTATTTTTCACACCTATTGAAGCTCTTCATATATTTCACACCTTTTCAAGCTCTTCATGTGTTTGAACACCGCTTCATGCTCCTCCTATTTATCACATCTTTTGAAGCTCTTCATATATTTCACACCTTTTCAAGCTCTTCATGTTTTTCAACACCGCTTCATTCTACTCCTATTTTTCAGAACTTTTCATGCTCCTCATATTTTTGACATCGTTTGAAGCTCTTCATATATTTCACACTTTTTCAGGCTCTTCATGTTTCTGAACACCGTTTCATGCTCCTCATATTTTTACATGTTTTGAAACTCTTCATATTTTTCACACCTTTTCAGCCGCTTCAGGTTTTCAACACCGTTTCATGCTCCTAATATTTTTCAGACCGTTTCATGCTCCTCATATTTTTGACACCTTTTGAAGCTCTTCATATTTTTCACACCTTTTCAGTATCTTCAAGTTTTTGAACACCACTTCATGCTCCTCCTGTTTTTCAGACCGTTTCATGCTCCTCATATTTTTGACAACTTTTGAAGCTCTTCTTATTTTTCACACCTTTTCTGGCTTTTCATGTTTTTCAACACCGCTTCATGCTCCTCCTATTTTTCAGACCGTTTCATTCTCATTATATTATTGACAAGTTTTGAAGCTCTTCATATTTTTAACACCTTTTCAGGCTCTTCATGTTTTTGAAGACCGTTTCATGCTCCCCCTAATATTCAGAGCGTTTTATGCTCCTCATATTTTTGACACCTTATGAAGTTCTTCATATATTTCACACCTTTTCAGGCTGTTTATGTTTTTTAACACCGCTTCATGCTGCTCCTATTTTTCAGACCGTTTCATGCTCCTCATATATTTGACACTTTTTGAAGTTCTTCATATATTTCACAACTTTTCAGGCTCTTCTTTTTTTCAACACCGATTCTTGCTCCTCCTATTTTTCAGACCGTTTCATGTTCCTCATATTTTTGACAACTTTTTAAGCGCTTCATGTTTTTCACACCTTTTCAGGCTCTTCACTTTTCAACACCGCTTCATGCTCCTCCTATTTTCCAGACCGTATCATGCTCCTCATACTTTTGAAAACTTTTGAAGCTCTTCATATATTTCACACCTTTTCAGGCTCTTCATGTTTTGAAACACCGTTTCATGCTCCTCCTATTTTTCAGACCGTTTCATGCTCCTCCTATTTTTCAGACAGTTTCATGCTCCTCATATATTTGACTCCTTTTGAAGCTCTTCATATTATTCACACCTTTTCAGGCTCTTCATGTTTTCCAACACCACTTCATGCTCTTCCTATTTTTCAAACTGTTTCATGCTCCTCCTATTTTTGACACCTTTTGAACCTCTTCATATATTTCACACCTTTTCAGGCTATTCATGTTTTTCAACACCGCTTCATGCTCCTCCTATTTTTCAGACCGTTTCATGCTCCTTATATTTTTGACTTCTTTTGAAGCTCTTCATATATTTCACTCCTTTTTAGGCTCTTCGTGTTTTTCAACACCGTTTCATGCTCCTCCTATTTTTCAGAACGCTTCATGCTCCTCATATTTTTGACACCTTTTGAAGCTCTTCATATTTTTCACTCCTTTTTAGGCTCTTCGTCTTATTCAACACCGTTTCATGCTCCTCCTATTTTTCAGAACGCTTCATGCTCCTCATATTTTTGACACCTTTTGAAGCTCTTCATATTTTTCACACCATTTCAGGCTCTTCATGTTTCTGAACACCGTTTCATGCTCCTCATATTTTTACATGTTTTGAAACTCTTCATATTTTTCACACCTTTTCAGGCTCTTCATATTTTTCAACACCGCTTCATGCTCCTCCTATTTTTCAGACCGTTTCATGCTTCTTATATTTTTGACTTCTTTTGAAGCTCTTCATATATTTCACTCCTTTTTAGGCTCTTCATGTTTTTCAACACCGCTTCATGCTCTTCCTATTTTTAAGACAGTTTCATGCGCATCATAATTTTGAAACCTTTTGAAGCTCTTCATATTTTTCACACATTTTCAGTCTCTTCATGTTTTTCCACACAGTTTCAGGCTGCTCCTATTTTTCAGACCGTTTCATGCTCCTTATATATTTGACACCTTTTGAAGCTCCTCATATTTTTCACTCCTTTTTAGGCTCTTCGTGTTTTTCAACACCGTTTCATGCTCCTAATATTTTTCAGACCGTTTCATGCTCCTCATATTTTTGACACCTTTTGAAGCTCTTCATATTTTTCACACCTTTTCAGGCTCTTAATGATTTTGAACACCGTTTCATTTTCCTCCTATTTTTCAGACCGTTCCATGCTCCTCATATTTTTTACACCTTTTGAAGCTCTTCATATTTTTCACACCTTTTCAGTATCTTCAAGTTTTTGAACACCGCTTCATGCTCCTCATATTATTCACACCTTCTGAAGCTCTTCATATTTTTCACAACTTTTCAGGCTCTTCATGTTTTTCAACACCACTTCATGCTCCTCCTATTTTTCAGACCGTTTCATGCTCCTCATATTTTTCACAGCTTTTCAGCCTCTTAATGATTTTGAACACCGTTTCATTTTCCTCCTATTTTTCAGACCGTTTCATGCTCCTCATATTTTTCACAGCTTTTCAGGCTCTTCATGTTTTTGAACACCGTTTCATGCTCCTCCTATTTTTCATACCGTTTCATGCTCCTCATATTTTTGCCACTTTTTGAAGCTCTTCATATTTTTCACACCTTTTCATGCTCTTCATGTTTTTCAACACCGTTTCATGCTCCTCCTATTTTCATACTGTTTCCTGCTCCTCATATTTTTGACACCTTTTCAGGCTCTTAATGACTTTGAACACCGTTTCATACTCCTCTTATTTTTCAGACAGTTTCATGCTCCTCATATATTTGACACCTTTTGAAGCTCTTCATATTTTTAACACCTTTTCGGGCACTTGATGTTTTTGAACACTACTTCATGCGCCTCCTATTTTTCAGACCGTTTCATGCTCCTCATATTTTTTCACCTTTTGAAGCTCTTCATATGTTTCACACATTTTCAGACCCTTCATGTTTTTCAACACCGCTTTATGCTGCACCTATTTTTCAGAACAGTTTCATGCTCCTCATATTTTTGACACTTTTTGAACCTCTTCATATTTTTCACACCTTGTCAGGCTCTTCATGTTTTTGAACACCGCTTCATGCTCCACATATTTTTAAGACCGTTTCATGCTCCTCCTATTTTTCACACATTTTCAGGCTCTTCATGTTTTTGAACACCATTTCATGCTTCTCATATTTATGACACCTTTTGAAGCTCTTCATGTATTTCACTCCTCTTCAGGCTCTTCGTGGTTTTCAACACCATTACATGCTCCTCCTATTTTTCAGACCATTTCATGCTCCTCATATTTTTGACACCTTTTGAAGCTCTTCATATTTTTCAAACCTTTTCAGGCTCTCCATGTTTTTCAGCACCATTTGATGCTCCTCCTATTTTCAGACTGTTTCATGCTCCTAATATTTTTCACACCTTTTCAGGCTATTCATTTTTTTCAACTCCACTTCATGATCCTCCTATTTTTCAGACCGTTTCATGTTCCTCCTATTTGTGACACTTTTGAATCTCTTCATATATTTCACACCTTTCCAGGCTCTTCATGTTTTTCAACACCGCTTCATGCTCCTCCTATTTTTGAGACCGTATCATGCTCCTCATATTTTTGACACATTTTGAAGCTCTTCATGTTTTTCAACTCCGCTTCATGCTCCTTGTCTTTTTGACACCTTTTGAAGCTCTTCATATTTTTCACTCCTTTTTAGGCTCTTCGTCTTATTCAACACCGTTTCATGCTCCTCCTATTTTTCAGAACGCTTCATGCTCCTCATATTTTTGACACCTTTTGAAGCTCTTCATATTTTTCACACCATTTCAGGCTCTTCATGTTTCTGAACACCGTTTCATGCTCCTCATATTTTTACATGTTTTGAAACTCTTCATATTTTTCACACCTTTTCAGGCTCTTCATATTTTTCAACACCGCTTCATGCTCCTCCTATTTTTCAGACCGTTTCATGCTTCTTATATTTTTGACTTCTTTTGAAGCTCTTCATATATTTCACTCCTTTTTAGGCTCTTCATGTTTTTCAACACCGCTTCATGCTCTTCCTATTTTTAAGACAGTTTCATGCGCATCATAATTTTGAAACCTTTTGAAGCTCTTCATATTTTTCACACATTTTCAGTCTCTTCATGTTTTTCCACACCGTTTCAGGCTGCTCCTATTTTTCAGACCGTTTCATGCTCCTTATATATTTGACACCTTTTGAAGCTCCTCATATTTTTCACTCCTTTTTAGGCTCTTCGTGTTTTTCAACACCGTTTCATGCTCCTAATATTTTTCAGACCGTTTCATGCTCCTCATATTTTTGACACCTTTTGAAGCTCTTCATATTTTTCACACCTTTTCAGGCTCTTAATGATTTTGAACACCGTTTCATTTTCCTCCTATTTTTCAGACCGTTCCATGCTCCTCATATTTTTTACACCTTTTGAAGCTCTTCATATTTTTCACACCTTTTCAGTATCTTCAAGTTTTTGAACACCGCTTCATGCTCCTCATATTATTCACACCTTCTGAAGCTCTTCATATTTTTCACAACTTTTCAGGCTCTTCATGTTTTTCAACACCACTTCATGCTCCTCCTATTTTTCAGACCGTTTCATGCTCCTCATATTTTTCACAGCTTTTCAGCCTCTTAATGATTTTGAACACCGTTTCATTTTCCTCCTATTTTTCAGACCGTTTCATGCTCCTCATATTTTTCACAGCTTTTCAGGCTCTTCATGTTTTTGAACACCGTTTCATGCTCCTCCTATTTTTCATACCGTTTCATGCTCCTCATATTTTTGCCACTTTTTGAAGCTCTTCATATTTTTCACACCTTTTCATGCTCTTCATATTTTTCAACACCGTTTCATGCTCCTCCTATTTTCAGACTGTTTCCTGCTCCTCATATTTTTGACACCTTTTCAGGCTCTTAATGACTTTGAACACCGTTTCATACTCCTCTTATTTTTCAGACAGTTTCATGCTCCTCATATATTTGACACCTTTTGAAGCTCTTCATATTTTTAACACTTTTTCGGGCACTTCATGTTTTTGAACACTACTTCATGCGCCTCCTATTTTTCAGACCGTTTCATGCTCCTCATATTTTTTCACCTTTTGAAGCTCTTCATATGTTTCACACATTTTCAGACCCTTCATGTTTTTCAACACCGCTTTATGCTGCACCTATTTTTCAGAACAGTTTCATGCTCCTCATATTTTTGACACTTTTTGAACCTCTTCATATTTTTCACACCTTGTCAGGCTCTTCATGTTTTTGAACACCGCTTCATGCTCCACATATTTTTAAGACCGTTTCATGCTCCTCCTATTTTTCACACATTTTCAGGCTCTTCATGTTTTTGAACACTATTTCATGCTTCTCATATTTATGACACCTTTTGAAGCTCTTCATGTATTTCACTCCTCTTCAGGCTCTTCGTGGTTTTCAACACCGCTTCATGCTCCTCCTATTTTTCAGACCATGTCATGCTCCTCATATTTTTGACACCTTTTGAAGCTCTTCATATATTTCACACCTTTTCAGGCTCTTCATGTTTTTGAACAATGCTGCATGCTCCTACTATGTTTCAGATCGTTTCATGCTCCTCATATTTTTGACACTTTTTGAAGCTCTTCATATTTTTTACCCCTTTTCAGGCTCTTCATGTTTTTCACACCTTTTCAGGCTCTTCATGTTTTGCAACACCCCTTCATGCTCTTCCTATTTTTCGGACCCTTTGAAATTCCTCCTATTTTTGACACGTTTTTAAGTTCTTCATATTTTTCACACCATTTCAGGTTCTTCATGTTTTTGAACGCCGTTTCATGCTCCTCATATTTTTCAGACTGTTTCATGATCCTCATATTTTTGACACCATTTGAAGCTCTTCATATATTTCACACATTTTCAGGCTCTTCATGTTTTCACACCTTTTCAGGCTCTTCATGTTTTGCAACACCGCTTCATGCTCCTCCTATTTTTCAGACCGTTTCATCCTCTTCATATTTTTAACAATTTTGAAGCTCTTCATGTATTTCACACCTTTTCAGGCTCTTCATGTTTTTCAACACCGCTTCTTACTCCTCCTATTCTTCAGACCTTTTCATGCTCCTCATATTTTTGAAACCTTTTGAAGCTCTTCATATATTTCACACCTTTTCAGGCTCCTCATGTTTTTCAACACTGCGTCATGCTCCTCCTGTTTTTCAGACCGTTTCATGCTCCTCATATTTTTGACACCTTTTGAAGCTCTTCTTATTTTTCACACCTTTTCAGGCTTTTCATGTTTTTCAACACCGCTTCATGCTCCTCCTATTTTTCAGACCGTTTCATTCTCATTATATTATTGACAAGTTTTGAAGCTCTTCATATTTTTAACACCTTTTCAGGCTCTTCATGTTTTTGAAGACCGTTTCATGCTCCCCCTAATATTCAGAGCGTTTTATGCTCCTCATATTTTTGACACCTTTTGAAGCTCTTCATATATTTCACACCTTTTCAGGCTGTTTATGTGTTTTAACACCGCTTCATGCTGCTCCTATTTTTCAGACCGTTTCATGTTCCTCATATTTTTGACAACTTTTGAAGCGCTTCATGTTTTTCACACCTTTTCAGGCTCTTCACATTTCGACACCGCTTCATGCTCCTCCTATTTTTCAGACCGTATCATGCTCCTCATACTTTCGAAAACTTTTGAAGCTCTACATATGTTTCACACCTTTTCAGGCTCTTCATGTTTTGCAACACCGTTTCATGCTCCTTCTATTTTTCAGACCGTTTCATGCTCCTCCTATTTTTCAGACAGTTTCATGCTCCTCATATATTTGACTCCTTTTGAAGCTCTTCATATTATTCACACCTTTTCAGGCTCTTCATGTTTTTCAACACCACTTCATGCTCTTCCTATTTTTCAAACTGTTTCATGCTCCTCCTATTTTTGACACCTTTTGAACCTCTTCATATATTTCACACGTTTTCAGGCTCTTCATGTTTTTCAACACCGCTTCATGCTCCTCCTATTTTTCAGACCGTTTCATGCTCCTTATATTTTTGACTTCTTTTGAAGCTCTTCATATATTTCACTCCTTTTTAGGATCTTCGTGTTTTTCAACACCGTTTCATGCTCCTCCTATTTTTCAGAACGCTTCATGCTCCTCATATTTTTGACACATTTTGTAGCTCTTCATATATTTCACACCTTTTCAGGCTCTTCATGTTTTTCCACACCGCTTCATGCTCTTCCTATTTTTAAGACAGTTTCATGCGCATCATAATTTTGAAACCTTATGAAGATCTTCATATTTTTCACACATTTTCTGTCTCCTCATGTTTTTCCACACCGTTTCAGGCTGCTCCTATTTTTCAGACCGTTTCATGCTCCTTATATATTTGACACCTTTTGAAGCTCTTCATATTTTTCACTCCTTTTTAGGCTCTTCGTCTTATTCAACACCGTTTCATGCTCCTCCTATTTTTCAGAATGCTTCATGCTCCTCATATTTTTACATGTTTTGAAACTCTTCATATTTTTCACACCTTTTCAGGCTCTTCATATTTTTCAACACCGCTTCATGCTCCTCCTATTTTTCAGACCGTTTCATGCTCCTTATATTTTTGACTTCTTTTGAAGCTCTTCATATATTTCACTCCTTTTTAGGCTCTTCGTGTTTTTCAACACCGTTTCATGCTCCTCCTATTTTTCAGAACGCTTCATGCTCCTCATATTTTTGACACATTCTGAAGCTCTTCATATATTTCACACCTTTTCAGGTTCTTCATGTTTTTCCACACCGCTTCATGCTCTTCCTATTTTTAAGACAGTTTCATGCGCATCATAATTTTGAAACCTTATGAAGCTCTTCATATTTTTCACACATTTTCTGTCACTTCATGTTTTTCCACAACATTACAGGCTGCTCCTATTTTTCAGACCGTTTCATGCTCCTTATATATTTGACACCTTTTGAAGCTCTTCATATTTTTCACTCCTTTTTAGGCTCTTCGTCTTATTCAACACCGTTTCATGCTCCTCCTATTTTTCAGAATGCTTCATGCTCCTCATAATTTTACATGTTTTGAAACTCTTCATATTTTTCACACCTTTTCAGGCTCTTCATATTTTTCAACACCGCTTCATGCTCCTCCTATTTTTCAGACCGTTTCATGCTCCTTATATTTTTGACTTCTTTTGAAGCTCTTCATATATTTCACTCCTTTTTAGGCTCTTCGTGTTTTTCAACACCGTTTCATGCTCCTCCTATTTTTCAGAACGCTTCATGCTCCTCATATTTTTGACACATTCTGAAGCTCTTCATATATTTCACACCTTTTCAGGCTCTTCATGTTTTTCAACACCGCTTCATGCTCTTCCTGTTTTTAAGACAGTTTCATGCGCATCATATTTTTGAAACCTTTTGAAGCTCTTCATATTTTTCACACATTTTCAGTCTCTTCATGTTTTTCCACACCGTTTCAGGCTGCTCCTATTTTTCAGACCGTTTCATGCTCCTTATATATTTGACACCTTTTGAAGCTCTTCATATTTTTCACTCCTTTTCAGGCTCTTCGTGTTTTTCAACACCGTTTCATGCTCCTAATATTTTTCAGACCGTTTCATGCTCCTCATATTTTTGACACCTTTTGAAGCTCTTCATATTTTTCACACCTTTTCAGGCTCTTAATGATTTTGAACACCGTTTCATTTTCCTACTATTTTTCAGACCGTTTCATGCTCCTCATATTTTTGACACCTTTTGAAGCTCTTCATATTTTTCACACCTTTTCAGTATCTTCAAGTTTTTGAACACCGCTTCATGCTCCTCATATTATTCACACCTTCTGAAGCTCTTCATATTTTTCACAACTTTTCAGGCTCTTCATGTTTTTCAACACCACTTCATGCTCCTCCTATTTTTCAGACGGTTTCATGCTCCTCATATTTTTCACAGCTTTTCAGCCTCTTAATGATTTTGAACACCGTTTCATTTTCCTCCTATTTTTCAGACCGTTTCATGCTCCTCATATTTTTCACAGCTTTTCAGGCTCTTCATGTTTTTGAACACCGTTTCATTTTCCTCCTATTTTTCAGACCGTTTCATGCTCCTCATATTTTGACACCTTTTTAATCTCTTCATATTTTTGACACCTTTTCATGCTCTTCATGTTGTTCAACACCGTTTCATACTCCTCTTATTTTTCAGAATGTTTCGTGCTCCTCATATTTTGACACCTTTTGAAGCTCTTCACATTTTTCACATCTTTTCAGTATCTTCAAGTTTTTGAACACCGTTTCATGCTCCTCCTATTTTTCAGACCGTTTCCTGCTCCTCATATTTTGACAACTTTTGGAGCTCTTCATATTTTTCACACCTTTTCAGGCTCTGCATGTTTTGAACACTCCTTCATGCTCCTCCTATGTTTCAGACCGTTTCATGCTCCTCATATTTTTTCACCTTTTGAAGCTCTTCATATGTTTCACACATTTTCAGACCCTTCATGTTTTTCAACACCGCTTTATGCTGCACCTATTTTTCAGAACAGTTTCATGCTCCTCATTTTTTTGACACTTTTTGAACCTCTTCATATTTTTCACACCTTGTCAGGCTCTTCATGTTTTTGAACACCGCTTCATGCTCCACATATTTTTAAGACCGTTTCATGCTCCTCATATTTTTCACACATTTTCAGGCTCTTCATGTTTTTGAACACCATTTCATGCTTCTCATATTTATGACACCTTTTGAAGCTCTTCATGTATTTCACTCCTCTTCAGGCTCTTCGTGGTTTTCAACACCATTACATGCTCCTCCTATTTTTCAGACCATTTCATGCTCCTCATATTTTTGACACCTTTTGAAGCTCTTCATATTTTTCAAACCTTTTCAGGCTCTCCATGTTTTTCAGCACCATTTGATGCTCCTCCTATTTTCAGACTGTTTCATGCTCCTAATATTTTTCACACCTTTTCAGGCTATTCATTTTTTTCAACTCCACTTCATGCTCCTCCTATTTTTCAGACCGTTTCATGTTCCTCCTATTTGTGACACTTTTGAATCTCTTCATATATTTCACACCTTTCCAGGCTCTTCATGTTTTTCAACACCGCTTCATGCTCCTCCTATTTTTGAGACCGTATCTTGCTCCTCATATTTTTGACACATTTTGAAGCTCTTCATGTTTTTCAACTCCACTTCATGCTCCTTCTATTTTTGACACTTTTTGAAGCTCTTCATATTTTTCACACATTTTCAGGCTCTTCATGTTTTTCAACACCGTTTTATGCTCCTCCTATTTTTAAGACCGTTTCATGCTTCTTATATTTTTGACACCTTTTGAAGCTCTTCATATATTTCACACCTTTTCAGGCTCTTCATGTTTTGCAACACCCCTTCATGCTCTTCCTATTTTTCGGACCCTTTGAAACCTCTCCTATTTTTGACACGTTTTTAAGTTCTTCATATTTTTCACACCATTTCAGGTTCTTCATGTTTTTGAACGCCGTTTCATGCTCCTCATATTTTTGACACCATTTGAAGCTCTTCATATATTTCACACATTTTCAGGCTCTTCATGTTTTTGAACACCATTTCATGCTTCTCATATTTTTGACACCTTTTGAAGTTCTTCATGTATTTCACTCCTCTTCAGGCTCTTCGTGGTTTTCAACACCATTACATGCTCCTCCTATTTTTCAGACCGTTTCATGCTCCTCATATTTTTGACACCTTTTGAAGCTCTTCATATTTTTCAAACCTTTTCAGGCTCTCCATGTTTTTCAGCACCATTTGATGCTCCTCCTATTTTTCAGACCGTTTCATGCTCCTCATATTTTTGACACCTATTGAAACTCTTCATATATTTTACACCTTTTGAGGCTCTTCATCTTTTTCACACCTTTTCAGGCTCTTCATGTTTTTCACAACTTTTCAGGCTCTTCATGTTTTTCACACCTTTTCAGGCTCTTCATGTTTTTCAACACCGTTTCATGCTCCTTCTATTTTTCAGACTGTTTCATGTTCCTCATATTTTTGACACCCTTGAAGCTCTTCATATATTTCACACCTTTTCAGGCTCTTCATGGTTTTGAACACCGCTTCATGCTCCTCGTATTTTTCAGACTGTTTCGTACTCCTCATATTTATGACACGTTTTGAAACTCTTCATATATTTCACACCTTTTCAGCCTCTTCATGTATTTCAACACCACTCATGCTCCTCCGATTTTTCAGACCGTTTCATGCTCCTCATATTTTTGACACGTTTTGAAGCTCTTAATATTTTTCACACCTTTTCAGGCTCTTCATGTTTTTCAACACCGCTTCATGCTACTCCTATTTTTCAGACCGTTTCGTGCTCCTCATATTTTTGACACCTTTAGAAGCTCTTCATATATTTCACACCTTTTCAGGCTCTTCATGTTTTTCAACAACGCTTCATGCTCCTCATATTTTTGACACCTTTTGCAGCTCGTCATATATTTCACTTCTTTTCAGGATCTTCATGTTTTTCAACACCGCTTCATGCTCCTCATATTTTTGACACATTATGAAGCTTTTCATATATTTCACACCTTTTCAGTCTCTTCATGTTTTTCAACACCACTTCCTTCTCCACCTATTTTTCAGATCGTTTCTTGCTCCTCATACTTTTGACAACTTTTGAAGCTCTTCAAATTTTTCACACCTTTTGAACCTCTTCATATATTTCACACCTTTTCAGGCTCTTCATGTTTGTCACACCTTTTCAGGCTCTTCATGTTTTTCAACACCGCTTCATGCTCCTCCTATTTTTCAGACCGTTTCATGCTCCTCATATTTTTGATACCGTTTGAAGCTCTTCATATATTTCACACCTGTTGAGGCTCTTCATGTTTTTCACACCTTTTCAGGCTCTTCATGATTTTCACAACTTTTCAGGCTCTTCATGTTTTTCAACACCGCTTCATGCTCCTCCAATTTTTCAGAACGTTTCAGGCTCCTCATATTTTTGACAGCTATTGAAGTGCTTCATATATTTCACACCTTTTCAGGCTCTTCATGCTTTTCAACACCGCATCATGCTCCTCCTATATTTCAGAGCGTTTCATGGTCCTCAAATTTTTGACATCTTTTGAAGCTCTTCGTTTATTTCACACCTTTTCAGGAATCATGTTTTTCAAAACGGCTTCATGCTCCTCCTATTTTTCAGACCGTTTCATGCTCCTCATATTTTTCACACCTTTTGAAGCTCTTCGTATTTTTCACACCTTTTCAGGCTCTTCATGTTTTTCAGCACCGCTTCATGCTAATCCTATTTTTCAGACCATTTCATGCTCCTCATATTTTTGACACCTTTTGAACTCTTCATAATTTTCAGACCTTTTAAGGCTCTTCATGTTTTTTACACCGTTTCATGCTCCTCCTATTTTTCAGACCGTTTCATGCTCCTCATATTTTTGACACCTTTTGACGCTCTTCCTATATTTCACACCTTTTCAGGCTCTTCATGGTTTTGAACACGGCTTCATGTTCCTCCTGTTTTTCAAACTGTTTCATGCTCCTCATATTTTTGACACCATTTGAAACTCTTCATATATTTCACAACTTTTCAGGCTCTTCATGTTTTTCACACCCTTTCAGACTCTTCATGTTTTTCACATCTTTTCAGGCTCTTCATGTTTTTCAACACCGCTTCATGCTCCTCCTATTTTTCAGAACGTTTCAGGCTCCTCATATTTTTGACAGCTATTGAAGCGCTTCATATATTTCACTCCTTTTCAGACTCTTCATGCTTTTCAACACCGCATCATGCTCCTCCTATATTTCAGAGCGTTTCATGGTCCTCAAATTTTGACACCTTTTGAAGCTCTTCATTTATTTCACACCTTTTCAGGCTCTTCATGTTTTTTACACCGTTTCATGCTCCTCCTATTTTTCAGATCGTTTCATTCTCCTCATATTTTTGACACCTTTTGAAGCTCTTCGTATATTTCACACCTTTTCAGGCTCTTCATGGTTTTGAACACGCCTTCATGTTCCTCCTATTTTTCAAACTGTTTCATGCTCTTCAAATTTTTGACACCTTTTGAAGCTCTTCATTTATTTCACACCTTTTCAGGCTCTTCATGTTTTTTACACCGTTTCATGCTCCTCCTATTTTTCAGATCGTTTCATGCTCCTCATATTTTTGACACCTTTTGAAGCTCTTCGTATATTTCACACCTTTTCAGGCTATTCATGGTTTTGAACTCGACTTCATGTTCCTCCTATTTTTCAAACTGTTTCATGCTCCTCATATTTCTGACACCTTTTGAAACTCTTCATATTTTTCACACCTTTTCAGGCTCTTCGTGTTTTTCAATACCTTTTCATGCTCCTACTATTTTTTAGACTGTTTCATGCTCCTCATATTTTGACACCTTTTGAAGCTCTTCTTATTTTTCACATATTTTCAGGCTCTTCATGTTTTCAACACCGCTTCATGCATCTCCTATTTTTCAGATTGTATCATGCACCTCATATTTTTTACAGCTTTTGAAGCTCTTCATATATTTCACACCTTTTCAGGCTCTTCATGTTTTTGAACAACGCGTCATGCTTTTCCTATTTTTCACACTGTTTCATGCACCTCATATTTTTGACACGTTTTGAAGCTCTTCATATTTTTCACACCTTTTCAGGCTCTTCATGGTTTTGAACACGGTTTCATGCTCCTTCTATTTTTCAACCGTTTCATGTCCTCATATTTTTGACACCTTTTGAAGCTCTTCATATTTTTTACACCTTTTCAGGCTCTTCATGTTTTCAACACCACTTCTTGCTCCTCCTATTTTTCAGACCATTTCTTTCTCCTCATATTTTTGACACCTTTTGAAGCTCTTCATATTTTTCACACCTTTTGCAGCTCTTCATATTTCTCACAGCTTTTCAGGCTCTTCATTTTTTATTAACACCAGTTCATGCTCCTCCTTTTTTTCAGACCATTTTTAGGTCCTCATATATTTGACAACTTTTGAAACTCTTCATATTTTTCACACCTTTTCAGGCTCTTCATATTTTTGATCACCGCTTCATTCTCCTCCTATTTTTCAGACCGTTTCCTGCTCGTCATATTTTTGACACCTTTTGAAGCTCTTCATATATTTCACACATTTTCAGGCTCTTCATGTTTTTCAATACCACTTCATGCTCGTCTTTTTTTTTCAGACCTTTTCATGCTCCTCAAATTTTTCACACCTTTGGAAGCTCTTCATATATTTCACACCTTTTCAGGCTCTTCATGTATTTCAACACCACTCATGCTCCTCCTATTTTTCAGACCGTTTCATGCTCCTCATGTTTTGGACAGCTTTTGAAGCTCTTTATATTTTTCAAAACTTTTCACGCTCTTCATGTTTTTCAACACCGTTTCAGGCTCCTCCTATTTTTTCAGACCGTTTCATGCTCCTCATATTTTTGACACCTTTTGAAGCTCTTCATATACTTTACACATTTTCAGGCTCTTCATGTTTTTCAACACAACCTTATGCTCCTTTTTTTTTTTTTTCAGACCGTTTCATGCTCGTCATATTTTTGACACCTTTTTAAGCTCTTCATTTATTTCACACATTTTCAGGCTCTTCATGTTTTTCAATATCACTTCATGCTCCTCTTTTTTTTTCAGACCTTTTCATGCTCCTCATATTTTTCACACCTTTTGAAGCTCTTCATATTTTTCACACCTTTTCAGGCTCTTCATGGTTTTGAACACCGCTTCCTGCTCCTCCTATTTTTCAGACTGTTTCATGCTCCTCATATTTTGACACCTTCTGAAGCTCTTCATATTTTTCACACCTTTTCAGGCTCTTCACGTTTTTCAACACCGCTTCCTGCTCCTCCTATTTTTCAGACCGTTTCATGTTCTTCATATTTTTGACACCTTTTGAAGCTCCTCATATTTTTCACACCTTTTCAGGATCTTCATTTTTTTCAACACCACTTCATGCTCCTCCTATTTTTCAGACCGTTTCATGCTCCTCATATTTTTGACACCTTTTGAAGCTCTTCATGTTTTTCACACTTTTTCAGGCTCCTCATGGTTTTGAACACCGCTTCATGCTCCTCGTATTTTTCAGACTGTTTCGTACTCCTCATATTTATGACACGTTTTGAAACTCTTCATATATTTCACACCTTTTCAGCCTCTTCATGTATTTCAACACCACTCATGCTCCTCCGATTTTTCAGACCGTTTCATGCTCCTCATATTTTTGACACGTTTTGAAGCTCTTAATATTTTTCACACCTTTTCAGGCTCTTCATGTTTTTCAACACCGCTTCATGCTACTCCTATTTTTCAGACCGTTTCGTGCTCCTCATATTTTTGACACCTTTAGAAGCTCTTCATATATTTCACACCTTTTCAGGCTCTTCATGTTTTTCAACAACGCTTCATGCTCCTCATATTTTTGACACCTTTTGCAGCTCGTCATATATTTCACTTCTTTTCAGGATCTTCATGTTTTTCAACACCGCTTCATGCTCCTCATATTTTTGACACATTATGAAGCTTTTCATATATTTCACACCTTTTCAGTCTCTTCATGTTTTTCAACACCACTTCCTTCTCCACCTATTTTTCAGATCGTTTCTTGCTCCTCATACTTTTGACAACTTTTGAAGCTCTTCAAATTTTTCACACCTTTTGAACCTCTTCATATATTTCACACCTTTTCAGGCTCTTCATGTTTGTCACACCTTTTCAGGCTCTTCATGTTTTTCAACACCGCTTCATGCTCCTCCTATTTTTCAGACCGTTTCATGCTCCTCATATTTTTGATACCGTTTGAAGCTCTTCATATATTTCACACCTGTTGAGGCTCTTCATGTTTTTCACACCTTTTCAGGCTCTTCATGATTTTCACAACTTTTCAGGCTCTTCATGTTTTTCAACACCGCTTCATGCTCCTCCAATTTTTCAGAACGTTTCAGGCTCCTCATATTTTTGACAGCTATTGAAGTGCTTCATATATTTCACACCTTTTCAGGCTCTTCATGCTTTTCAACACCGCATCATGCTCCTCCTATATTTCAGAGCGTTTCATGGTCCTCAAATTTTTGACATCTTTTGAAGCTCTTCGTTTATTTCACACCTTTTCAGGAATCATGTTTTTCAAAACGGCTTCATGCTCCTCCTATTTTTCAGACCGTTTCATGCTCCTCATATTTTTCACACCTTTTGAAGCTCTTCGTATTTTTCACACCTTTTCAGGCTCTTCATGTTTTTCAGCACCGCTTCATGCTAATCCTATTTTTCAGACCATTTCATGCTCCTCATATTTTTGACACCTTTTGAACTCTTCATAATTTTCAGACCTTTTAAGGCTCTTCATGTTTTTTACACCGTTTCATGCTCCTCCTATTTTTCAGACCGTTTCATGCTCCTCATATTTTTGACACCTTTTGACGCTCTTCCTATATTTCACACCTTTTCAGGCTCTTCATGGTTTTGAACACGGCTTCATGTTCCTCCTGTTTTTCAAACTGTTTCATGCTCCTCATATTTTTGACACCATTTGAAACTCTTCATATATTTCACAACTTTTCAGGCTCTTCATGTTTTTCACACCCTTTCAGACTCTTCATGTTTTTCACATCTTTTCAGGCTCTTCATGTTTTTCAACACCGCTTCATGCTCCTCCTATTTTTCAGAACGTTTCAGGCTCCTCATATTTTTGACAGCTATTGAAGCGCTTCATATATTTCACTCCTTTTCAGACTCTTCATGCTTTTCAACACCGCATCATGCTCCTCCTATATTTCAGAGCGTTTCATGGTCCTCAAATTTTGACACCTTTTGAAGCTCTTCATTTATTTCACACCTTTTCAGGCTCTTCATGTTTTTTACACCGTTTCATGCTCCTCCTATTTTTCAGATCGTTTCATTCTCCTCATATTTTTGACACCTTTTGAAGCTCTTCGTATATTTCACACCTTTTCAGGCTCTTCATGGTTTTGAACACGCCTTCATGTTCCTCCTATTTTTCAAACTGTTTCATGCTCTTCAAATTTTTGACACCTTTTGAAGCTCTTCATTTATTTCACACCTTTTCAGGCTCTTCATGTTTTTTACACCGTTTCATGCTCCTCCTATTTTTCAGATCGTTTCATGCTCCTCATATTTTTGACACCTTTTGAAGCTCTTCGTATATTTCACACCTTTTCAGGCTATTCATGGTTTTGAACTCGACTTCATGTTCCTCCTATTTTTCAAACTGTTTCATGCTCCTCATATTTCTGACACCTTTTGAAACTCTTCATATTTTTCACACCTTTTCAGGCTCTTCGTGTTTTTCAATACCTTTTCATGCTCCTACTATTTTTTAGACTGTTTCATGCTCCTCATATTTTGACACCTTTTGAAGCTCTTCTTATTTTTCACATATTTTCAGGCTCTTCATGTTTTCAACACCGCTTCATGCATCTCCTATTTTTCAGATTGTATCATGCACCTCATATTTTTTACAGCTTTTGAAGCTCTTCATATATTTCACACCTTTTCAGGCTCTTCATGTTTTTGAACAACGCGTCATGCTTTTCCTATTTTTCACACTGTTTCATGCACCTCATATTTTTGACACGTTTTGAAGCTCTTCATATTTTTCACACCTTTTCAGGCTCTTCATGGTTTTGAACACGGTTTCATGCTCCTTCTATTTTTCAACCGTTTCATGTCCTCATATTTTTGACACCTTTTGAAGCTCTTCATATTTTTTACACCTTTTCAGGCTCTTCATGTTTTCAACACCACTTCTTGCTCCTCCTATTTTTCAGACCATTTCTTTCTCCTCATATTTTTGACACCTTTTGAAGCTCTTCATATTTTTCACACCTTTTGCAGCTCTTCATATTTCTCACAGCTTTTCAGGCTCTTCATTTTTTATTAACACCAGTTCATGCTCCTCCTTTTTTTCAGACCATTTTTAGGTCCTCATATATTTGACAACTTTTGAAACTCTTCATATTTTTCACACCTTTTCAGGCTCTTCATATTTTTGATCACCGCTTCATTCTCCTCCTATTTTTCAGACCGTTTCCTGCTCGTCATATTTTTGACACCTTTTGAAGCTCTTCATATATTTCACACATTTTCAGGCTCTTCATGTTTTTCAATACCACTTCATGCTCGTCTTTTTTTTTCAGACCTTTTCATGCTCCTCAAATTTTTCACACCTTTGGAAGCTCTTCATATATTTCACACCTTTTCAGGCTCTTCATGTATTTCAACACCACTCATGCTCCTCCTATTTTTCAGACCGTTTCATGCTCCTCATGTTTTGGACAGCTTTTGAAGCTCTTTATATTTTTCAAAACTTTTCACGCTCTTCATGTTTTTCAACACCGTTTCAGGCTCCTCCTATTTTTTCAGACCGTTTCATGCTCCTCATATTTTTGACACCTTTTGAAGCTCTTCATATACTTTACACATTTTCAGGCTCTTCATGTTTTTCAACACAACCTTATGCTCCTTTTTTTTTTTTTTCAGACCGTTTCATGCTCGTCATATTTTTGACACCTTTTTAAGCTCTTCATTTATTTCACACATTTTCAGGCTCTTCATGTTTTTCAATATCACTTCATGCTCCTCTTTTTTTTTCAGACCTTTTCATGCTCCTCATATTTTTCACACCTTTTGAAGCTCTTCATATTTTTCACACCTTTTCAGGCTCTTCATGGTTTTGAACACCGCTTCCTGCTCCTCCTATTTTTCAGACTGTTTCATGCTCCTCATATTTTGACACCTTCTGAAGCTCTTCATATTTTTCACACCTTTTCAGGCTCTTCACGTTTTTCAACACCGCTTCCTGCTCCTCCTATTTTTCAGACCGTTTCATGTTCTTCATATTTTTGACACCTTTTGAAGCTCCTCATATTTTTCACACCTTTTCAGGATCTTCATTTTTTTCAACACCACTTCATGCTCCTCCTATTTTTCAGACCGTTTCATGCTCCTCATATTTTTGACACCTTTTGAAGCTCTTCATGTTTTTCACACTTTTTCAGGCTCCTCATGTTTTTGAACACCGCTTCATGCTCCTCCTATATATCAGACTGTTTCATGCTCCTAATATTTTCACACCTTTTGAAGTTCTTCATATGGTCACACCTTTTGAAGCTCTTGATATTTTTCTCACCTGTTCAGTCTCTTCTTGGTTCTGAACATCGCTTCATTCTCCTCCTATTTCTCAGAACGTTTCATGCTCCTCATATTTTTGACACCCTTTGAAGCTCTTCATATTTTTCACACCTTTTCAGGCTCTTCATGTTTTTGAACACCGCTTCATGCTCCTCCTATTTTTCAGACCGTTTCGTGCTCCTCATATATTTGACACATTTGAAGCTCTTCATATTTTTCACACATTTTTAAGGTTCTTCATGTTTTTCAACACCGCTTCATGCTCCTCCTATTTTTCAGACCGTTTCATGCTCCTCATATTTTTGACACCTTTTGAGGCTCTTCATATTTTTGACACCTTTTGAAGCTCTTCATATTTTTCACACCTTTTCAGGCTCTCCATATTTTTCAACACTGTTTAATGCTCCTCGTATTTTTCAGACCGTTTCATGCTCCTCATATTTTTCACACCTTTTGAAGCTCTTCATATTTTTCACACGTTTTGAAGCTCTTCATATTTTTCACACCTTTTCAGGCTCTTCATGTTTTTCAACATGGCTTCATGGTCCTCCTATTTTTCAGACCGTTTCATGCTCCTCATGTATTTCACACATTTTGAAGCTCTTCATATTTTTCACACCTTTTCAGGCTCCTCATGTTTTTCAATATCACTTCATGCTTCTCTTTTTTTTTCAGACCTTTTCATGCTCCTCATATTTTTCACACCTTTTGAAGCTCTTCATATTTTTCACACCTTTTCAGGCTCTTCATGGTTTTGAACACCGCTTCCTGCTCCTCCTATTTTTCAGACTGTTTCATGCTCCTCATATTTTGACACCTTCTAAAGCTCTTCATATTTTTCACACCTTTTCAGGCTCTTCATGTTTTTCAACACCGTTTCATGCTCCTCCTATTTTTCAGACCGTATCATGCTCCTAATATTTTCACACCTTTTGAAACTCTTCATATTTTCACACCTTTTGAAGCTCTTCATATTTTTCACACCTTTTCAGGCTCTTCATGTTTTTCAACACAGCTTCACGCTCATTCAATTTTTCAGATCGTTTCATGCTCCTTATCTATTTCACATCTTTTGAAGCTCTTCATATTGTTCACACCTTTTCAGGTTCTTCATGTTTTTCCACACCACTTCATGCTTCTCCTATTTTTCAGACCCTTTCATTCTCCTCTTATTTTTCACACCTTTTGAAGCTCCTCATATTTTTCACACCTTTTAAAGCTGTTCATATTTTTCAGACCTTTTCAGGCTCTTCATGTTTTTCAACACCGCTTCTTGTTCCTCCTATTTTTCAGACCGTTTCATGCTCTTCATATTTTTGACACCTTTTGAAACTCTTCATATTTTTCACACCTTTTCAGGCTTCATGTTTTTGAACACCGCATCATGCTCCTTCTATTTTTCAGACCGTTTCATGCTCCTCATATTTTTGACACCTTTTGAAGCTCTTCATATTTCACACATTTTCAGGCTCTTCATGTTTTTGAACACCGATTCATGCTGCTCATATTTTTGACACCTTTTGAAACTCTTCATATTTTTCACCCCTTTTCAGGCTCTTCATGTTTTTGAACAACTCTTCATGCTCGTCCTATTTTTCAGCCCGTTTCATGCTCATCACTTTTTTGACACCTTTTGAAGCTCTTCATATTTTTCACACATTTTCAGGCTCTTCATGTTTTTCCACAGCGCTTCATGCTCCTCCTATTTTTCAGATCGTTTCATGCTCCTCATATTTTGACACCTATTGAAGCTCTTCATATTTTTCACACGTTTTCAGGCTCTTCATGTTTTTGAACATCGGTTCATGCTCCTCCTATTTTTCAGACCGTTTCATGCTCCTCATATTTTTCACACTTTTGAAGTTCTTCATATTTTTCACACCTTTTCAGGCTCTTCATGTTTTTCAACATGGCTTCATGGTCCTCCTATTTTTCAGACCGTTTCATGCTCCTCATGTATTTCACACTTTTTGAAGCTCTTCATATTCTTAACACCTTTTCAGGCTCCTCATGTTTTTCAATATCACTTCATGCTCCTCTTTTTTTTTCAGACCTTTTCATGCTCCTCATATTTTTCACACCTTTTGAAGCTCTTCATATTTTTCACACCTTCTCAGGCTCTTCATGGTTTTGAACACCGCTTCCTGCTCCTCCTATTTTTCAGACTGTTTCATGCTCCTCATATTTTGACACCTTCTGAAGCTCTTCATATTTTTCACACCTTTTCAGGCTCTTCATGTTTTTCAACACCGCTTCATGCTCCTCCTATTTTTCAGACCTTATCATGCTCCTAATATTTTCACACCTTTTGAAGCTCTTCATATTTTTCACACCTTTTCAGGCTCTTCATGGTTTTGAACACCGCTTCCTGCTCCTCCTATTTTTCAGACTGTTTCATGCTCCTCATATTTTGACACCTTCTAAAGCTCTTCATATTTTTCACACCTTTTCAGGCTCTTCATGTTTTTCAACATCGTTTCATGCTCCTCCTATTTTTCAGACCGTATCATGCTCCTAATATTTTCACACCTTTTGAAACTCTTCATATTTTCACACCTTTTGAAGCTCTTCATATTTTTCACACCTTTTCAGGCTCTTCATGTTTTTCAACACAGCTTCACGCTCATTCAATTTTTCAGATCGTTTCATGCTCCTTATCTATTTCACATCTTTTGAAGCTCTTCATATTGTTCACACCTTTTCAGTTTCTTCATGTTTTTCCACACCACTTCATGCTTCTCCTATTTTTCAGACCCTTTCATTCTCCTCTTATTTTTCACACCTTTTGAAGCTCCTCATATTTTTCACACCTTTTAAAGCTGTTCATATTTTTCAGACCTTTTCAGGCTCTTCATGTTTTTCAACACCGCTTCTTGTTCCTCCTATTTTTCAGACCGTTTCATGCTCTTCATATTTTTGACACCTTTTGAAACTCTTCATATTTTTCACACCTTTTCAGGCTTCATGTTTTTGAACACCGCATCATGCTCCTTCTATTTTTCAGACCGTTTCATGCTCCTCATATTTTTGACACCTTTTGAAGCTCTTCATATTTCACACATTTTCAGGCTCTTCATGTTTTTGAACACCGATTCATGCTGCTCATATTTTTGACACCTTTTGAAACTCTTCATATTTTTCACCCCTTTTCAGGCTCTTCATGTTTTTGAACACCACTTCATGCTCGTCCTATTTTTCAGCCCGTTTCATGCTCATCACTTTTTTGACACCTTTTGAAGCTCTTCATATTTTTCACACATTTTCAGGCTCTTCATGTTTTTCCACAGCGCTTCATGCTCCTCCTATTTTTCAGATCGTTTCATGCTCCTCATATTTTGACACCTATTGAAGCTCTTCATATTTTTCACACGTTTTCAGGCTCTTCATGTTTTTGAACATCGGTTCATGCTCCTCCTATTTTTCAGACCGTTTCATGCTCCTCATATTTTTCACACTTTTGAAGTTCTTCATATTTTTCACACCTTTTCAGGCTCTTCATGTTTTTCAACATGGCTTCATGGTCCTCCTATTTTTCAGACCGTTTCATGCTCCTCATGTATTTCACACTTTTTGAAGCTCTTCATATTCTTAACACCTTTTCAGGCTCCTCATGTTTTTCAATATCACTTCATGCTCCTCTTTTTTTTTCAGACCTTTTCATGCTCCTCATATTTTTCACACCTTTTGAAGCTCTTCATATTTTTCACACCTCTCAGGCTCTTCATGGTTTTGAACACCGCTTCCTGCTCCTCCTATTTTTCAGACTCTTTCATGCTCCTCATATTTTGACACCTTCTGAAGCTCTTCATATTTTTCACACCTTTTCAGGCTCTTCATGTTTTTCAACACCGCTTCATGCTCCTCCTATTTTTCAGACCTTATCATGCTCCTAATATTTTCACACCTTTTGAAGCTCTTCATATTTTCACACCTTTTGAAGCTCTTCATATTTTTCACACCTTTTCAGGCTCCTCATGTTTTTCAATATCACTTCATGCTCCTCTTTTTTTTTCAGACCTTTTCATGCTCCTCATATTTTTCACACCTTTTGAAGCTCTTCATATTTTTCACACCTTCTCAGGCTCTTCATGGTTTTGAACACCGCTTCCTGCTCCTCCTATTTTTCAGACTGTTTCATGCTCCTCATATTTTGACACCTTCTGAAGCTCTTCATATTTTTCACACCTTTTCAGGCTCTTCATGTTTTTCAACACCGCTTCATGCTCCTCCTATTTTTCAGACCTTATCATGCTCCTAATATTTTCACACCTTTTGAAGCTCTTCATATTTTTCACACCTTTTCAGGCTCTTCATGGTTTTGAACACCGCTTCCTGCTCCTCCTATTTTTCAGACTGTTTCATGCTCCTCATATTTTGACACCTTCTAAAGCTCTTCATATTTTTCACACCTTTTCAGGCTCTTCATGTTTTTCAACACCGTTTCATGCTCCTCCTATTTTTCAGACCGTATCATGCTCCTAATATTTTCACACCTTTTGAAACTCTTCATATTTTCACACCTTTTGAAGCTCTTCATATTTTTCACACCTTTTCAGGCTCTTCATGTTTTTCAACACAGCTTCACGCTCATTCAATTTTTCAGATCGTTTCATGCTCCTTATCTATTTCACATCTTTTGAAGCTCTTCATATTGTTCACACCTTTTCAGTTTCTTCATGTTTTTCCACACCACTTCATGCTTCTCCTATTTTTCAGACCCTTTCATTCTCCTCTTATTTTTCACACCTTTTGAAGCTCCTCATATTTTTCACACCTTTTAAAGCTGTTCATATTTTTCAGACCTTTTCAGGCTCTTCATGTTTTTCAACACCGCTTCTTGTTCCTCCTATTTTTCAGACCGTTTCATGCTCTTCATATTTTTGACACCTTTTGAAACTCTTCATATTTTTCACACCTTTTCAGGCTTCATGTTTTTGAACACCGCATCATGCTCCTTCTATTTTTCAGACCGTTTCATGCTCCTCATATTTTTGACACCTTTTGAAGCTCTTCATATTTCACACATTTTCAGGCTCTTCATGTTTTTGAACACCGATTCATGCTGCTCATATTTTTGACACCTTTTGAAACTCTTCATATTTTTCACCCCTTTTCAGGCTCTTCATGTTTTTGAACACCACTTCATGCTCGTCCTATTTTTCAGCCCGTTTCATGCTCATCACTTTTTTGACACCTTTTGAAGCTCTTCATATTTTTCACACATTTTCAGGCTCTTCATGTTTTTCCACAGCGCTTCATGCTCCTCCTATTTTTCAGATCGTTTCATGCTCCTCATATTTTGACACCTATTGAAGCTCTTCATATTTTTCACACGTTTTCAGGCTCTTCATGTTTTTGAACATCGGTTCATGCTCCTCCTATTTTTCAGACCGTTTCATGCTCCTCATATTTTTCACACTTTTGAAGTTCTTCATATTTTTCACACCTTTTCAGGCTCTTCATGTTTTTCAACATGGCTTCATGGTCCTCCTATTTTTCAGACCGTTTCATGCTCCTCATGTATTTCACACTTTTTGAAGCTCTTCATATTCTTAACACCTTTTCAGGCTCCTCATGTTTTTCAATATCACTTCATGCTCCTCTTTTTTTTTCAGACCTTTTCATGCTCCTCATATTTTTCACACCTTTTGAAGCTCTTCATATTTTTCACACCTTCTCAGGCTCTTCATGGTTTTGAACACCGCTTCCTGCTCCTCCTATTTTTCAGACTGTTTCATGCTCCTCATATTTTGACACCTTCTGAAGCTCTTCATATTTTTCACACCTTTTCAGGCTCTTCATGTTTTTCAACACCGCTTCATGCTCCTCCTATTTTTCAGACCTTATCATGCTCCTAATATTTTCACACCTTTTGAAGCTCTTCATATTTTCACACCTTTTGAAGCTCTTCATATTTTTCACACCTTTTCAGGCTCTTCATGTTTTTCAACACAGCTTCACGCTCCTTCAATTTTTCAGATCGTTTCATGCTCCTTATGTATTTCACATCTTTTGAAGCTCTTCATATGTTCACACCTTTTCAGGTTCTTCATGTTTTTCCACACCACTTCATGCTTCTCCTATTTTTCAGACCCTTTCATTCTCCTCTTATTTTTCACACCTTTTGAAGCTCCTCATATTTTTCACGCCTTTTAAAGCTGTTCATATTTTTCAGACCTTTTCAGGCTCCTCATGTTTTTGAACACCGTTTCAGGCTCCTGCTCTATTTCAGACCGTTTCATGCTCCTCATATTTTTGACACCTTTTGAAGCTCTTCATATATTTTACACATTTTCAGGCTCTTCATGTTTTTCAAAACCACTTCATCCTCCTCCAATTTTTCAGACCGTTTCATGCTCATCTCATTTTTGACACCTTTTGAAGCTCTTCATATATTTCACATGTTTTGAAGCTCTTCATGTTTTTGAAACGTTTTCAGGCTCTTCATGTTTTTCAACACCGCTTCTTGTTCCTCCTATTTTTCAGACCCTTTCATGCTCTTCATATTTCTGACACCTTTTGAAACTCTTCATATTTTTCACACCTTTTCAGGCTTCATGTTTTTGAACACCGCATCATGCTCCTTCTATTTTTCAGACCGTTTCATGCTCCTCATATTTTTGACACCTTTTGAAGCTCTTCATATTTCACACTTTTTCAGGCTCTTCATGTTTTTGAACACCGATTCATGCTGCTCATATTTTTGACACCTTTTGAAACTCTTCATATCTTTCACCCCTTTTCAGGCTCTTCATGTTTTTGAACATCGTTTCATGCTCCTCCTATTTTTCAGAACGTTTCATGCTCCTCCTATTTTTGACACCTTTTGAAGCTCTTCATATTTTTCTCCCCTTTTCAGGCTCTTCATGTTTTTGAACACCGTTTCATGCTCCTCCTATTTGTCAGACAGTTTCATGCTCCTCATGTATTTCACACCTTTTGAAGCTCTTCACATTTTTCACACCTTTTCAGGCTCTCATATTTTTTAACACAGCTTCATGCTCCTCCTACTTTTCAGACCTTTTCATGTTCCTCATATTTTTGACACCTTTTGAAGCTCTTCATATTTTTCACATCTTTATAGGCTCTTCATGATTTTCAACACCACTTCATGCTTCTCTATTTTTCAGACGGTATCAGGCTCTTCTTATTTTTGACACCTTTTGAAGCTCCTCATATATTTCACACCTTTTGAAGCTCTTCATATTTTTCACACCTTCTCAGGCTCTTCATGGTTTTGAACACCGCTTCCTGCTCCTCCTATTTTTCAGACTGTTTCATGCTCCTCATATTTTGACACCTTCTGAAGCTCTTCATATTTTTCACACCTTTTCAGGCTCTTCATGTTTTTCAACACCGCTTCATGCTCCTCCTATTTTTCAGACCTTATCATGCTCCTAATATTTTCACACCTTTTGAAGCTCTTCATATTTTTCGCACTTTTTCAGGCTCTTCATGTTTTTCAACACCGCTTCATGCTCCTCCTATTTTTCAGACCGTTTCTTGATCCTCATGTATTTCACACCTTTGAACCTCTTCATATTTTTCACACCTTTTCAGGCTCTTCATGTTTTTGAACACCGCTTCATGCTCCTCCTATTTTTCAGACCGTTTCATTCTCCTCATATTTTTGACACTTTTGAAGCTCTTCATATTTTTCACACCTTTTCAGGCTTTTCATGTTTTTGAACACCGCTTGATGCTCCTCCTATTTTTCACACCTTTTGAAGCTCTTCATATTTTTCACACCTTTTCAGGCTGTTCATGTTTTTGAACACCGCTTCATGCTCCTCCTATTTTTCAGACCGATTTATGCTCCTCATATTTTTGACAACTTTTCAAGCTCTTCATATTTTTCAAACCTTTTGAAGCTCTTCATATTTTTCACACCTTTTCAGGCTCTTCATGTTTTTCAACACAGCTTCACGCTCATTCAATTTTTCAGATCGTTTCATGCTCCTTATCTATTTCACATCTTTTGAAGCTCTTCATATTGTTCACACCTTTTCAGTTTCTTCATGTTTTTCCACACCACTTCATGCTTCTCCTATTTTTCAGACCCTTTCATTCTCCTCTTATTTTTCACACCTTTTGAAGCTCCTCATATTTTTCACACCTTTTAAAGCTGTTCATATTTTTCAGACCTTTTCAGGCTCTTCATGTTTTTCAACACCGCTTCTTGTTCCTCCTATTTTTCAGACCGTTTCATGCTCTTCATATTTTTGACACCTTTTGAAACTCTTCATATTTTTCACACCTTTTCAGGCTTCATGTTTTTGAACACCGCATCATGCTCCTTCTATTTTTCAGACCGTTTCATGCTCCTCATATTTTTGACACCTTTTGAAGCTCTTCATATTTCACACATTTTCAGGCTCTTCATGTTTTTGAACACCGATTCATGCTGCTCATATTTTTGACACCTTTTGAAACTCTTCATATTTTTCACCCCTTTTCAGGCTCTTCATGTTTTTGAACACCACTTCATGCTCGTCCTATTTTTCAGCCCGTTTCATGCTCATCACTTTTTTGACACCTTTTGAAGCTCTTCATATTTTTCACACATTTTCAGGCTCTTCATGTTTTTCCACAGCGCTTCATGCTCCTCCTATTTTTCAGATCGTTTCATGCTCCTCATATTTTGACACCTATTGAAGCTCTTCATATTTTTCACACGTTTTCAGGCTCTTCATGTTTTTGAACATCGGTTCATGCTCCTCCTATTTTTCAGACCGTTTCATGCTCCTCATATTTTTCACACTTTTGAAGTTCTTCATATTTTTCACACCTTTTCAGGCTCTTCATGTTTTTCAACATGGCTTCATGGTCCTCCTATTTTTCAGACCGTTTCATGCTCCTCATGTATTTCACACTTTTTGAAGCTCTTCATATTCTTAACACCTTTTCAGGCTCCTCATGTTTTTCAATATCACTTCATGCTCCTCTTTTTTTTTCAGACCTTTTCATGCTCCTCATATTTTTCACACCTTTTGAAGCTCTTCATATTTTTCACACCTTCTCAGGCTCTTCATGGTTTTGAACACCGCTTCCTGCTCCTCCTATTTTTCAGACTGTTTCATGCTCCTCATATTTTGACACCTTCTGAAGCTCTTCATATTTTTCACACCTTTTCAGGCTCTTCATGTTTTTCAACACCGCTTCATGCTCCTCCTATTTTTCAGACCTTATCATGCTCCTAATATTTTCACACCTTTTGAAGCTCTTCATATTTTCACACCTTTTGAAGCTCTTCATATTTTTCACACCTTTTCAGGCTCTTCATGTTTTTCAACACAGCTTCACGCTCCTTCAATTTTTCAGATCGTTTCATGCTCCTTATGTATTTCACATCTTTTGAAGCTCTTCATATGTTCACACCTTTTCAGGTTCTTCATGTTTTTCCACACCACTTCATGCTTCTCCTATTTTTCAGACCCTTTCATTCTCCTCTTATTTTTCACACCTTTTGAAGCTCCTCATATTTTTCACGCCTTTTAAAGCTGTTCATATTTTTCAGACCTTTTCAGGCTCCTCATGTTTTTGAACACCGTTTCAGGCTCCTGCTCTATTTCAGACCGTTTCATGCTCCTCATATTTTTGACACCTTTTGAAGCTCTTCATATATTTTACACATTTTCAGGCTCTTCATGTTTTTCAAAACCACTTCATCCTCCTCCAATTTTTCAGACCGTTTCATGCTCATCTCATTTTTGACACCTTTTGAAGCTCTTCATATATTTCACATGTTTTGAAGCTCTTCATGTTTTTGAAACGTTTTCAGGCTCTTCATGTTTTTCAACACCGCTTCTTGTTCCTCCTATTTTTCAGACCCTTTCATGCTCTTCATATTTCTGACACCTTTTGAAACTCTTCATATTTTTCACACCTTTTCAGGCTTCATGTTTTTGAACACCGCATCATGCTCCTTCTATTTTTCAGACCGTTTCATGCTCCTCATATTTTTGACACCTTTTGAAGCTCTTCATATTTCACACTTTTTCAGGCTCTTCATGTTTTTGAACACCGATTCATGCTGCTCATATTTTTGACACCTTTTGAAACTCTTCATATTTTTCACCCCTTTTCAGGCTCTTCATGTTTTTGAACATCGTTTCATGCTCCTCCTATTTTTCAGAACGTTTCATGCTCCTCCTATTTTTGACACCTTTTGAAGCTCTTCATATTTTTCTCCCCTTTTCAGGCTCTTCATGTTTTTGAACACCGTTTCATGCTCCTCCTATTTGTCAGACAGTTTCATGCTCCTCATGTATTTCACACCTTTTGAAGCTCTTCACATTTTTCACACCTTTTCAGGCTCTCATATTTTTTAACACAGCTTCATGCTCCTCCTACTTTTCAGACCTTTTCATGTTCCTCATATTTTTGACACCTTTTGAAGCTCTTCATATTTTTCACATCTTTATAGGCTCTTCATGATTTTCAACACCACTTCATGCTTCTCTATTTTTCAGACGGTATCAGGCTCTTCTTATTTTTGACACCTTTTGAAGCTCCTCATATATTTCACACCTTTTGAAGCTCTTCATATTTTTCACACCTTCTCAGGCTCTTCATGGTTTTGAACACCGCTTCCTGCTCCTCCTATTTTTCAGACTGTTTCATGCTCCTCATATTTTGACACCTTCTGAAGCTCTTCATATTTTTCACACCTTTTCAGGCTCTTCATGTTTTTCAACACCGCTTCATGCTCCTCCTATTTTTCAGACCTTATCATGCTCCTAATATTTTCACACCTTTTGAAGCTCTTCATATTTTTCGCACTTTTTCAGGCTCTTCATGTTTTTCAACACCGCTTCATGCTCCTCCTATTTTTCAGACCGTTTCTTGATCCTCATGTATTTCACACCTTTGAACCTCTTCATATTTTTCACACCTTTTCAGGCTCTTCATGTTTTTGAACACCGCTTCATGCTCCTCCTATTTTTCAGACCGTTTCATTCTCCTCATATTTTTGACACTTTTGAAGCTCTTCATATTTTTCACACCTTTTCAGGCTTTTCATGTTTTTGAACACCGCTTGATGCTCCTCCTATTTTTCACACCTTTTGAAGCTCTTCATATTTTTCACACCTTTTCAGGCTGTTCATGTTTTTGAACACCGCTTCATGCTCCTCCTATTTTTCAGACCGATTTATGCTCCTCATATTTTTGACAACTTTTCAAGCTCTTCATATTTTTCAAACCTTTTGAAGCTCTTCATATTTTTCACACCTTTTCAGGCTCTTCATGTTTTTCAACACCACTTCATGCTTCTCCTATGTTTCAGCCCGTTTCATGCTCCTCATGTATTTCACACTTCTTGAAGCCCTTCATATTTTTCACACCTTTTCAGGCTCTTCATATTTTTGATCACTGTTTCATGAGCCTCCCATTTTTCAGACCGTTTGATGCTCCTCATATATTTGACAACTTTTGAAGCTCTTCATATTTTTCACACCTTTTCAGGCTCTTCATTTTGTTGAACACCGCTTCATGCTACTCCTCTTTTTCAGACCGTTTTATGCTCCTCATATTTTGACACCTTCTGAAGCTCTTCATATATTTCACGCCTTTTCAGGCTCTTCATGTTTTCAACACAACCTCATGCTCCTCATATTTTTAAGACCGTTTCATGCTCCTCATAATTTTGACACGTTTAGAAGCTCTTCATATTTTTCACACCTTTGAAGCTCTTGATATATTTCACACCTTTTCAGCCTCTTCATGTTTTTCAACACCGCTTCATGCTACTCCTGTTTTTCAGACCGTTTCTTGCTCCTCATAATTTTCACACCGTTTGAAGCTCTTCGTATTTTTCACACCTTTTGAAGCTCTTCATATTTTTCACACCTTTTCAGCCTCTTCTTGTTTTTCAACACTGCTTCATGCTCCTACCATTTTTCAGACTGTTTCATGCTCCTCATTTTTTTGACACCTTTTAAAGCTCTTCATATGTTTCACACCATTTCAGGCTCTTCATGCTTGTCAACACCACTACATGCTCCTCGTATATTTCAGACCGTTTCATACTCATCTCTTTTTTGTCACCTTTTGAAGCTCTTCTTATTTTACACACCTTTTGAAGCTCTTCATGTTCTTCAACACTGCTTCATGCTCCTCCTATTTTTCAGACCGTTTCATGCTCCTCATGTATTTCATACCTTTTGAAGCTCTTCATATTTTTCACACCTTTTCAGGCTCTTCATATTTTTGAACACTGCTTCATGCACCTAGTATTTTTCACACCGTTTCAGATTCCTCATATTTTTGGCACCTTTTGAAGTTCTTCATATATTTCACACCTTGTCTGGCTCTTCATGTTTTTCAACACCGCTTCATGCTCCTCCTCTTTTTCAGACCGTTTCATGCTCCTCATATTTTTGGCACGTTTTGAAGCTCTTCATATTTTTCACACCTTTTCATGCTCTTCATCTTTTTCAAAACCGTATCAATCTCATGCTATTTTTCAGACTGTTTCAAGCTCCTCATATTTTCGACACATTTTGAAGCTCTTCATATTTTACACACCTTTTCAGGATCTTCATGTTTTTAGACACCGCTTCATGCTCCTCCTATTTTTCAGACCGTTACATTCTCCTCATTTATGTGACACCTTTTGAAGCTCTTCATATTTTTCACACCTTTTCATGCTCTTCATGTTTTTCAACACCGCTTCATGCTCCTCCTTTTTTTCAGTCATTTCGTGCTTCTCATATTTTTGACACCTTTTGAAGCTCTTCATATTTTTCACACCTTTTCATGCTCTTCATCTTCTTCAAAACCATTTCATGCTCATCCTATTTTTCAGACCGTTTCATGCTCCTCATATTTTTGACACCTTTTGAAGCTCTTCATATTTTTCACACCTTTTCATGCTCTTCATCTTTTTCAAAACCGTTTCATGCTCATCTTATTTTTCAGACTGTTTCATGCTTCTAATATCTTTGACACCTTTTGAAGCTCTACATATTTTTCACACCTTTTCAGGCTCTTCATGTTTTTGAACACCTCTTCATGCTCCTCCTTTTTTTCTGACCGTTTCATGCTCATATTTTTGACACCTTTTGAAGCTCTTAATATTTTTCCACCTTTTCATGCTCTTCATCTTTTTCAAAACCGTATCATGCTCATCCTATTTTTCAGACTGTTTCATGCTCCTCATATATGTGACACCTTTTGAAGCTCTTCATATTTTTCACACCTTTTCAGGCTCTTCATGTTTTTCAACACCTCTTCATGCTCCTCCTTTTTTTCACTCATTGCATGCTTCTCATATTTTTAACACCTTTTGAAACTCTTCATATTTTTCACAGGTTTTCATGCTCTTCATATTCTTCAAAACCATTTCATGCTCATCCTATTTTTCAGACTGTTTCATGCTCCTCATATTTTTGACACCTTTTGAAGCTCTTCATATTTTTCACACCTTTTCATGCTCTTCATGTTTTTGAATACCGTTTCATGCTCCACCTATTTTTCAGAATGTTTCATGCTCCTCATATTTTTGACAACTTTTGAAGCTCTTCATATTTTTCACACCTTTTCATGCTCTTCATATTTTTGAATACCGTTTCATGCTCCACCTATTTTTCAGACTGTTTCATGCTCCTCATATTTTTGACAACTTTTGAAGCTCTTCATATTTTTCACACCTTTTCAGGCTCTTCATGTTTTTCAAAACCGCTTCATGCTCCTCCTATTTTTCAGACGGTTTCATGCTCCTCATATTTTTGACACCTTTTGAAGCTCTTCATATTTCTCACACCTTTTCATGCTCTTCATGTTTTTCAACACCTCTTCATGCTCCTCCTTTTTTTCACTCATTTCATGCTTCTCATATTTTTGACACCTTTTGAAGCTCTTCATATTTTTCACACCTTTTCATGCTCTTCATATTCTTCAAAACCATTTCATGCTCATCCTATTTTTCAGACTGTTTCATGCTCCTCATATTTTTGACACCTTGAAGCTCTTCCTAATTTTCACACCTTTTCAGACTCTTCATGTTTTTCAAAACCGTTTCATGCTGCTCCTGTTTTTCAGACCATTTCATGCTACTCATATATTTGACACCTTTTGTAGCACTTCATATTTTTCACACCTTTTCAGGCTGTTCATGTTTTCAACACCGCTGCATGATTCTCCTATTTTTTAGACCGTATCATGCTCCTCATATTTTTGACACATTTTGAAGCTCCTCATATATTTCACACCTGTTCATGCTCTTCATGGTTTTCAACTCCACTTCTTGCTCCTCCTATTTTTCAGACCGTTTCATGCTCATCTCATTTTTAACATCTTTTGAAGCTCTTCATATTTTTCACACCTTTTGAAGCTCCTCATATTTTTCACACCTTTTCATGCTCTTCATATTCTTCAAAACCATTTCATGCTCATCCTATTTTTCAGACTGTTTCATGCTCCTCATATTTTTGACACCTTGAAGCTCTTCCTAATTTTCACACCTTTTCAGACTCTTCATGTTTTTCAAAACCGTTTCATGCTGCTCCTATTTTTCAGACCATTTCATGCTACTCATATATTTGACACCTTTTGTAGCACTTCATATTTTTCACATGTTATCAGGCTCTTCATATTTTCAACAACGCTTCATGCTCCTCCTATATTTCAGACCGTTTCATGCTCGCCATATTTTTGACACCTTTTGAAGCTCCTCATATATTTCACACCTTTTCAGGCTCTTCATGTTTTTCAACACAACTTCAATCTCCTCATATTTTTCAGACCGTTTCATGCTCATCTCATTTTTGACACATTTTGAAGCTCTTCATATTTTTCACACCTTTTGAAGTTCCTCATATTTTTCACACCTTTTCAGTCCTTCATGTTTTTCAACATCACTTCATGCACCTCCTATTTTTCAGATCGTTTCATGCTTCTCATATTTTTGACACCTTTTCAAGCTCCTCATATATTTCACACCTTTTAGGCTCTTCATGTTTTCAACACAACTTCAATCTCCTCATATTTTTCAGACCGTTTCATGCTCATCTCATTTTTGACACATCTGAAGCTCTTCATATTTTTCACACCTTTTGAAGCTCCTCATATGTTTCACACCTTTTCAGGCCTTCATGTTTTTGAACACCGGTTCATGCTCCTAATATATATTTCAAACGGTTTCATGCTCCTCATATTTTTAACACCTTTTGAAATCTTCATATATTTCACACCATTTCAGGCTCTTCATTTTTTTGAACACAACTTCATGCTCCACCTATTTTTCAGACCGTTTCATGCTCATCTCTTTTTTGACACCTTTTGAAGCTCTTCATATTTTTCATACCTTTTGAAGCTCTTCATATTTTTCACACCTTTTCAGGCTCTTTATATTTTTCAACACTGTTTCATGCTCCTCCTATTTTTCAGACTGTTTCATGCTCCTCATAATTTTGACACCCTTTGAAGCTCTTCTTATATTTCAAACCTGTTCTGGCTCTTCATGTTTTTGAACACCGCTTCATGTTCCTCCTATTTTTCCTACCGTTTCATGCTCCTCATATACTTGACACCTTTTGAAGCTCTTCATATTTTTCACACCTTTTCAGGCTCTTCATGCTTTTGAACACCGATTCATGCTCCTCCTATTTTTCAGACCGTTTCATGCTATTCATGTATTTAACACGTTTTGAAGCTCTTCATATTTTTCACACCTTTTCAGGCTCTTCATGTTTTTGAACACCTTTTCATGCTCCTCGTATTTTTCAGACCGTTTCATGCTCCTCATATTTTTGACCCTTTTTGAACCTCCTCATATTTTTCACACCTTTTGAACCTCTTCATATATTTCACATCATTTCAGGCTCTTCATGTTTTTCAACACCACTTCATGCTCCTCCTTTTTTTCAGACCGTTTCATGCTCCTCATAATTTTGACACCTTTTGAAGCTCTTCAAATTTTTCACACCTTTTCAGGCTCTTCATCTTTTTCAACACCACTTCATGCTTCTCCTATTTTCCAGAGCGTTTCATTGTCCTCATATTTTTGACACCTTTAGAAGCTCTTTATATTTTTCACAACTTTTCAGGCTCTTCATGTTTTTCTCAACCGCTTCATGCTCCTCCTATTTTTCAGACAGTTTCATTCCTCTCATGTATTTCACACCTTTTGAAGCTCTTCTTATTTTTCACACCTTTTCAGGCTCTTCATGTTTTTGAGCACCACTTCATGCTCCACCTATTTAACACACAGTTTCATGTTCCTCATGTATTTCACAACTTTTGAAGCTCTTCTTATTTTTCACACCTTTTCAGGCTCTTAATTTGTTTGAACACCGTTTCATGCTCCTCCTAATTTTCAGACCGTTTCATTCTCATCTCATTTTGACAGCTTTTGAAGCTCTTCATATTTTCACTCCTTTTGAAGCTCTTCATATATTTCACACCTTTTCAGGCTCTTCATATTTTTCAAAATCACTACATGCTCCTCCTAATTTTCAGACCGTTTCATGATCATCTTATTTTGACAGCTTTTGAAGCTCTTCGTATTTTCACACCTTTTGAAGCTCTACATATTATTCATACCTTTTCAGGCTCTTCATGATTTTCAACACCGCTTCATGCTCTTCCTATTTTTCAGACCGTTTCATGCTCATCTCATTTTTGACACCTTTGGAAGCTCTTCATATTTTTTCACACCTTTTCATGCTCTTCATGTTTTTGAACACCTTTTCAAGCTCCTCCTATTTTTCAAACCGTTTCATACTCGTCATATTTTTGACACCTTTTGAAGCTGTCCATATTTTTCATACCTTTTCAGGCTCTTCATGTTACTAAACACTTCTTCATGCTCCTCCTACTTTTCAGACCGTTTCATGCTCCTCATGTATTTCACACCTTTTGAATCTCTTCATAATTTTCCCACCTTACAGGCTCTTCATGTTTTTGAACACCGTTTCATGGTCTTCCTATTTTTCAGACCGTTTCATGCTCCTCATATTTTTGATACCTTTAGAAACTCTTCATATTTTTCACACCTTTTCAGGTTCTTCATGTTTTTGAACACCGTTTCATGGTCTTCCTTTTTTTCAGACCGTTTCATGCTCCTCATATTTTTGACACATTTTGAAGCTCTTCATATTTTTCACACCTTTTCAGGCTCTTCTTATTTTTGAACACCACTTCATGCTCCTCCTATTTTCAGACTGTTTCATGCTATTCATGTATTTTACACCTTTTAAAGCTCTTCATATTTTTCACACCTTTTCAGGCTCTTCATGTTTTTGAACACCTTTTCATGCTCCTCGTATTTTTCAGACCGTTTCATGCTCCTCATATTTTTGACCCTTTTTGAACCTCCTCATATTTTTCACACCTTTTCATGTTCTTCATGTTTTTGAACACCGTTTCATGGTCTTCCTATTGTTCAGACCGTTTCATGCTCGTCATATTTTTGACACCTTTTGAAGCTCCTCATATATTTCACACCTTTTCAGGCTCTTCATGTTTTTCAACACAACTTCAATCTCCTCATATTTTTCAGACCGTTTCATGCTCATCTCATTTTTGACACATTTTGAAGCTCTTCATATTTTTCACACGTTTTGAAGCTCCTCATATTTTTCACACCTTTTCAGGCCTTCATGTTTTTCAACATCACTTCATGCACCTCCTATTTTTCAGATTGTTTCATGCTTCTCATATTTTTGACACCTTTTGAAGCTCTTTATATTTTTCACAACTTTTCAGGCTCCTCATCTTTTTCAACACCACTTCATGCTACTCCTATTTTCCAGAGCGTTTCATTGTCCTCATATTGTTGACACCTTTTAAAGCTCTTCATATTTTTCACACCTTTTCAGGCTCTTCATGTTTTTGAGCACCACTTCATGCTCCTCCTATTTTACACACAGTTTCATGCTCCTCATGTATTTCACAACTTTTGAAGCTCTTCTTATTTTTCACACCTTTTCAGGCTCTTAATTTGTTTGAACACCGTTTCATGCTCCTCCTAATTTTCAGACCGTTTCATTCTCATCTCATTTTGACAGCTTTTGAAGCTCTTCATATTTTCACTCCTTTTGAAGCTCTTCATATATTTCACACCTTTTCAGGCTCTTCATATATTTCAAAACCACTACATGCACCTCCTAATTTTCAAACCGTTTCATGATCATCTTATTTTGACAGCTTTTGAAGCTCTTCATATTTTCACACCTTTTGAAGCTCTACATATTATTCACACCTTTTCATGCTCTTCATGTTTTTGATAACGGTTTCATGCTCATCCTATTTTTCAGACCGTTCATGCTCCTCAAATTTTTAACACCCTTTGAATCTCTTAATATTTTACCACCTTTTCAGGCTCTTCATGTTTTTGATAACTGTTTCATGCTCCTCCTATTTTTCAGACCTTTTCATGCTCCTCATATTTTTGACACCTTTTGAAGCTCTTCATATTATTCACATCTTTTTGGGCTCTTCCTGTTTTTGACGACCACTTCATGCTCCTCATATTTTTCAGATCGTTTCATGCTCCTCATATTTTTCACACCTTTAGAAGCTCTTCATATTTTTCACACCTTTTCAGGCTCTTCATGTTTTTGACGACCGCTCGATGCTCCTCATATTTTTCAGACCGTTTCCTGCTCCTCATATTTTTCAGACCTTTTGACGCTCTTCATATATTTCACACTTTTTCAGGCACTTCATGTTTTTCAACAACACTTCATGTTCCTCCTATTCTTCAGACCGTTTTATGCTTCTCATAACTTTGACAAATTTTGAAGCTCTACATATTTTTCACATCTTTTTATGCTCTTCATCTTTAAAAACCGTTTCATGCTCATCCTATTTTTCAGACAGTTTCACGCTCCTCATATTTTTGACACCTTTTGAAGCTCTTCATATTTTTCACACCTTTTCAGGCTCTTCATGTTTTTCAACACCGCTTCATGCTCCTCCTATTTTTCAGACCGTTACATGCTCCTCATATTTTTGACACCTTTTGAAGCTCTTCATATTTTTCACACGTTTTCAGGCTCTTCATGTTTTTCAACACCGCTTCATGCTGCTTCTGTTTTTCAGACCGTTTCATGCTCCTCATATTTTTGACACCTTTTGAAGCTCTTCGTATTTTTCACACCTTTTCGGGCTCTTCAAGTTTTTCAACAACACTTCATGCTCCTCCTATTTTTCAGACTGTTTCATCCTCATCCTATTTTTGACACCTTTTGAAGCTCTTCATATATTTCTTACCATTTCAATCTCTTCCTGTTTTTCAACACCACTTCATGCTCCATCTATTTTTCAGTCGTTTCATGCTTTTCATATTTTGACACATTTTGAAGCTCTTCATATTTTTCACACCTTTTCGTGCTCTTCATCTTTTTCAGAACAGTTTCATGCTCATCCTATTTTTCAGACCGTTTCGTGCTCCTCATATTTTTCACACCTTTTGAAGCTCTTAATAATTTTCACACCTTTTCAGGCTCTTCATGTTTTTCAACACCACTTCATGATCTTCCTATTTTTCAGACGGTTTCATGCACTTCATATTTTTGACACTTTTTGAAGCTCTTCATATTTTTCACACCTTTTCAGGTTCTTCTTGTTTTTCAACACCACTTCATGTTCCTCCTATTGTTCAGACCGTTTCATACTCCTCATATTTTTAACAATTTTTGAAGCTCCTCATACTTTTCACACTTTTTGAAGCTCTTCATATATTTCACACCTTTTCAGCCTCTTCAAGTTTTTCAATACGACTTCATGCTCCTCCTATTTTTCAGACGGTTTCATGCTCTTCATATTTTTGGCACTTTTTGAAGCTCTTCATATTTTTCTCACCTTTTCAGGCTCTTCATGTTTTTCAACACCACTTCATGCTCCTCCTATTGTTCAGACCGTTTCATACTCCTCATATTTTTAACAATTTTTGAAGCTCCTCATATTTTTCACACTTTTTGAAGCTCTTCATATATTTCACACCTTTTCAGACTCTTCAAGTTTTTCAATACCACTTCATGCTCCTCCTATTTTTCAGACCGTTTCATGCTAATCTCATTTTTAACACCTTTACAAGCTCTACATATTTTTCACACCTTTTGAAGCTCTTCATATTTACACACCTTTTCAGGCTCTTCATGTTTTTCAACACGAATTCATGCTCCACCTATTTTTCAGACCGTTTCATGCTCCTCATATTTTTCACACGTTTTGAAGTTCTCCGTATTTTTCACATTTTTGAAGCTCTTCATATTTTTCTCACGTTTTCAGGCTCTTCATGTTTTTCAACACCGCTTCATGCTCCTGCTATTTTTCAGACCGTTTCATACTCCTCATATTTTTGACACCTATTGAAACTCTTCATATTTTTCACACCTTTTCAGGCTCTTCATGTTTTTGAACACGGTTTCTTAATCCTCCTAATTTTCAGAACGTTTCATGCTCCTCATATTTTTGAAACCTTTTAAAGCTCTTCATATTTTTCACACATTTTCAGGCTCTTCATGTTTTGAACACCGCTTCACCCTCCTCCTTTTTTTCAGACCGTATCATGCTCCTCATATTTTTGACAAATTTTGAAACTCTTCATATTTTTCACACATTTTCAGGCTTTTCATGATTTTCAACACCGCTTCATGCTCCTCCTATTTGTCAGACCGTTTCCTGCTCCTAATATTTTTGACACCTTTTGAAGCTCTTCATATTTTGCACATCATTTCAGGCTCTTCATGGTTTTCAACACCGCTTCATGATCCTCCTATTTTTCAGACCGTTTCATGCTCCTCATATTTTTGACACCTTTTGAAGCTCTTCATATATTTCACACCTTTTCAGGCTCTTCATGTTTTTCAACACCACTTCGTGCTCCTCCTATTTTTCAGACCGATTCATGCTCTTCATATTTTTCACACCTTTTGAAGCTCTTCGTATTTTTCACACCTTTTCAGGCTCTTCATGTTTTTGAACAACGTTTTATGCTCCTCCTATTTTTCAGACCGTTTCATGCTCCTCATATTTTTCACACGTTTTGAAGATCTTCCTATTTTTCACACCTTTTAGGCTCTTCATATTTTTCAACACCGCTTCATGCTCCTCCTATTTTTCAGACCGTTTCATGCTAATCAACTATTTCACACCTTTTGAAGCTCTTCATATTCTTCACACCTTTTCAGGCTCTTCATGTTTTTCAACACCGCTTCATGCTCATCCTATTTTTCAGACCGTTTCATGCTCCTCATGTATTTCACACCTTTTGAAGCTCTTCATATTCTTCACATCTTTTCAGACTCTTCATGATTTTGAACACCGCTTCATGCTCCTCCTATTTTCAGACCGTTTCATGCTCCTCATATTTTTGATACCTTTTGAAGCTCTTCATATTTTTCACACCTTTTCAGGCTCTTCATATTTTTGAAAACCGCTCCATCCTCCTCCTCTTTTTCAGACCAATTCATGCTCCTCATATTTTTGACACCTTTTGAACCTCTGCAAATTTTCCCACCTTTTCAGGCTCTTCATTTTTTGAACACCGTTTAATGATCCTCCTATTTTTCAGACCGTTCATGCTCCTCATATTTTTAACACGATTTGAAGCTCTTCATATTTTTCACACCTTTTCATGCTCTTCATGTTTTTCAACAATGCTTCATGCCCCCCCTATTTTTCAGACCATTTCATGCGCCTCCTATTTTTGAAACTTTTTAAGCTCTTCATATTTTTCACACGTTTTCAGGCTCTTCATGTTTTTGCCCACCGCTTCATGCTCCTCCTGTTTTTCAGACCGTTTCATACTCCTCATATTTTTGACATGTTTTGAAGCTCTTCATATATTTCACAACTTTTCAGGCTCTTCATGTTTTTGAACACCGTTTCATGCTTCTCCTATTTTTCAGACCGTTTCATTCTCCTCATATTTTTGACACCTTTTGAACCTCTTCATATGGTTCACACCTTTTGAAACTTTTCATATTTTCACAATTTTCATGCTCTTCATATTTTTCAACACCACTTCATGCTCCTCCTATTTTTCAGACCGTTTCATGCTCCTGATATTTCTGACAACATTTGAAGCTCTTCATATTTTTCACCCCTTTTCAGGCTCTTCATGTTTGTCAACACCGCTTCATGCTCCTCCTGTTTTTCAGACCGTTTCATGCTCCTCATATTTTTGACACCTTTTGAAGCTCTTCATATTTTTCACACGTTTTCCGGCTCTTCATGTTTTTGGGCACCGCTTCATGCTCCTCCTATTTTTCAGACCGTGTGATGCTACTCATATATTTGAAACCTTTTGAAGCTCTTCATATTTTTCACACCTTTTCAGTCTCTTCATGTTTTTCAACACCGCTTCATGCTCCTCCTATTTTCAGGCCGTTTCATGCTCCTCATATTTTTGACACCTTTTGAAGCTCTTCATATTTTTCACACCTTTTCAGGCTCTACATGTTTTTCAACACCGCTATATGCTCCTACTAATTTTCAGACTGTTTCATGCTCCTCGTATTTTTCACACCTTTTGAAGCTCTTCATATTTTTCACACCTTTTCAGGCTCTTCATGTTTTGGAGCACACCTTCATGCTCCTCCCATTTTTCAGACCGTTTCATGCTCCTCATGTATTTCACACCATTTGAAGCACTTCATATTTTTCACACCTTTTCAGTCCCTTCATGTTTTTCAACACCACTTCATGTTCCTCCTATTATTCAGACCGTTTCATGCTCATCTCATTTTTGACACCTTTTGAAGCTCTTGATATTTTTCACACCATTTGAAGCTCTTCATATTTTTCACACCTTTTCAGTATCTTCATGTTTTTAAACACCGCTTCATGCTCCTCCTATTTTTCAGACCTTTTCATGCTCCTCATATTTTTCAAATCTTTTGAAGCTCTTCATATTTTTCGCACCTTTCCAGGCTCTTCATGTTTTTGAACACCGCTTCATGCTTCTGCTATTTTACAGACCGTTTCATTCTCCTCATATATTTCACACCTTTTGAAGCTCTTCCTATTTTTCAAAACTTTTCAGGCTCTTCATGTTTTTCAACACCGTTTCATGCTCCTCCTATTTTTCAGACTGTTTCATGCTCCTCATATTTTGACAACTTTTGAAGCTCTTCATATTTTTCACAGCTCTTCAGGCTCTTCATGTTTTCAACACCACTTCATCCTCCTCCTATTTATCAGACCGTTTCATGCTCATCTCATTTTTGACACCTTTTGAAGCTCTTCATATATTTCACACCTTTTCAGGCTCTTCATGTTTTCAACATCGCTTCATGCTCCTCCTATTTTTCAGACCGTTCATGCCCCTCATATTTTTGAAATATTTTGAAGCTCTTCATATTTTTCACACTTTTTCAGGCTCTTCATGTTTTTCAGTGCCGCTTCATGCTCCTAGTGGTTTTCAGACCGTTCATGCTATCATATTTTTGACACCTTTTGAAGCTCTTCATATTTTTCACACCTTTTCAGGCTCTTCATGTTTTTGAACCCAGCTTCATGCTCCTCCTATTTTTTAGACCGTTCATGCCCCTCATATTTTTGAAATATTTTGAAGCTCTTCATATTTTTCACACCTTTTCAGGCTCTTCATGTTTTTCAATGCCGCTTCATGCTCCTAGTGGTTTTCAGACCGTTCATGCTATCATATTTTTGACACCTTTTGAAGCTCTTCATATTTTTCACACCTTTTCAGGCTCTTCATGTTTTTCAACACCGCTTCATGCTCCTCCTATTTTTCAGACCGTTTCATGCTCCTCCTATTTTTCAGACCTTTTCATGCCCATCTCATTTTTGACACCTTTTGAAGCTCTGCATATATTTCACACCTTTTCAGGCTCTTCATGTTTTCAACACCCCTTCATCCTCCTCCTATTTTTCAGACCTTTTCATGCTCATCTAATTTTTGACACCTTTTGAAGCTCTGCATATATTTCACACCTTTTCAGGCTCTTCATGTTTTCAACACCGCTTCATGCTCCTCCTATTTTTCATACCGTTTCATGCTCCTCATATTTTTGATACCTTTTGAAGCTCTTCATATATTTCACATCTTTTCATGCTCTTCATGTTTTCAACACCACTTCATGCTCCTCCTAATTTGCAGACCATTTCATGCTCCTCCTAATTTTGACACCTGTTGATGCTGTTCATAGTTTTCACACCTTTTGAAGCTCTTCAAATTTTTCACACCTTTTCAGGCTCTTCATGTTTTTCAACACTGCTTCATGCTCCTCCTAATTTGCAGACCGTTTCATGCTCCTCATATTTTTCACACCTTTTGAAGCTCTTCATATTTTTCACACGTTTTCAGTCTCTTCATGTTTTTCAACACCGCCTCATGATCCTCCTATTTTTCAGACCGTTTCATGCTCTCCATGTATTTCACACATTTTGAAGCTCTTCATATACTTCACACATTTTCAGGCTCTGCATGTTTTTGAACACCGTTTCATGCTCCTCCTATTTTTCAGACCGTTTCATGCTCATCTCATTTTTGACACCTTTTGAAGCTCTTCATATTTTTAACACCTTTTGAAGCTCTTCATAGATTTGACACGTGTTCAGGCTCTTCATGTTTTTCAACACCGTTTCATTCTCCTCCTATTTTTCAGACCGTTTCATGCTCCTCATATTTTTGACACGTTTTGAAGCTTTTCATATTTTTCACAGCTTTTCAGGCTCTTCATATTTTTGAACACCGTATCATGCTCCTCCTATTTTTCAGACCGTTTCATGCTTCTCATATTTTTGACACCTTTTGAAGCTCTTCATATTTTTCACACCTGTTGAAGCTCTTCATATTTTTCACACCTTTTCAGGCTCTTCATGTTTTACAACAATGCATCATGCTCCTCCTATTTTTCAGACTGTTTCATGCTCCTCATATTTTTGACATCTTTTGATGCTCTTCATATTTTTCACACCTTTTCAAGCTTTTCATGTTTTTCAACAACGCTTCATGCTCCTCCTATTTTTCAGACCATTTAATGCACCTCATGTATTTCACGTCTTTTGAAGCTCTTCATATTTTTCACACATTTTCAGGCTCTTCATGTTTTTGTACAACGTTTCATGCTCCTCCTATTTTTCAGACTGTTTCATGCTCCTCATATTTTTGACACCTTTTGAAGCTCTTCATATTTTTCACACCTTTTCAGGCTCTTCATGTTTTTGAACACAGGTTCATGCTCCTCATATTTTTCAGACCGTTTCATGCTCCTCATATTTAACACGTTTTGAAGCTCTTCATTATTTCACACCTTTTCAGGCTCTTCATGTTTTTAAAAGCGCTTCATACTCCTCCTATTTTTCAGTCGTTTCATGCTTCTCATATTTTTGACACCTTTTGAAGCTCTTCATATTTTTCACACCTTTTCAGGCTCTTCATGTTTTTGAACCCAGCTTCATGCTCCTCCTATTTTTTAGACCGTTCATGCCCCTCATATTTTTGAAATATTTTGAAGCTCTTCATATTTTTCACACCTTTTCAGGCTCTTCATGTTTTTCAATGCCGCTTCATGCTCCTAGTGGTTTTCAGACCGTTCATGCTATCATATTTTTGACACCTTTTGAAGCTCTTCATATTTTTCACACCTTTTCAGGCTCTTCATGTTTTTCAACACCGCTTCATGCTCCTCCTATTTTTCAGACCGTTTCATGCTCCTCCTATTTTTCAGACCTTTTCATGCCCATCTCATTTTTGACACCTTTTGAAGCTCTGCATATATTTCACACCTTTTCAGGCTCTTCATGTTTTCAACACCCCTTCATCCTCCTCCTATTTTTCAGACCTTTTCATGCTCATCTAATTTTTGACACCTTTTGAAGCTCTGCATATATTTCACACCTTTTCAGGCTCTTCATGTTTTCAACACCGCTTCATGCTCCTCCTATTTTTCATACCGTTTCATGCTCCTCATATTTTTGATACCTTTTGAAGCTCTTCATATATTTCACATCTTTTCATGCTCTTCATGTTTTCAACACCACTTCATGCTCCTCCTAATTTGCAGACCATTTCATGCTCCTCCTAATTTTGACACCTGTTGATGCTGTTCATAGTTTTCACACCTTTTGAAGCTCTTCAAATTTTTCACACCTTTTCAGGCTCTTCATGTTTTTCAACACCGCTTCATGCTCCTCCTAATTTGCAGACCGTTTCATGCTCCTCATATTTTTCACACCTTTTGAAGCTCTTCATATTTTTCACACCTTTTCTGTCTCTTCATGTTTTTCAACACCGCCTCATGATCCTCCTATTTTTCAGACCGTTTCATGCTCTCTATGTATTTCACACATTTTGAAGCTCTTCATATACTTCACACATTTTCAGGCTCTGCATGTTTTTGAACACCGTTTCATGCTCCTCCTATTTTTCAGACCGTTTCATGCTCATCTCATTTTTGACACCTTTTGAAGCTCTTCATATTTTTAACACCTTTTGAAGCTCTTCATAGATTTGACACGTGTTCAGGCTCTTCATGTTTTTCAACACCGTTTCATGCTCCTCCTATTTTTCAGACCGTTTCATGCTCCTCATGTATTTCACACCTTTTGAAGCTGTGCATATTTTTCACACCTTTTCAGCCTTTTCATGTTTTTGAACTCCGCCTCATGCTCCTCCTATTTTGTCTACTGTATCATGCTCCTCATATTTTTCACACCTTTTGAAGCTCTTCATATTTTTCTCACCTTTTCAGGCTCTTCATGTTTTTCCACACCACTTCATGCTCCTCCTTTTTTGCAGACCGTTTCATGCTCCTCATGTATTTCACGCCTTTTGAAGCTCTTCATATTTTTCCGACCTTTTCAGGCTCTCCATGTTTTTGATCACCGTTTCATGCTCCTCCTATTTTTCAGACCGTTTCATTCTCCTCATATATTTACACCTTTTGAAGCTCTTCATATTTTTCACACCTTTTCAGGCTCTTCATATTTTTCAACACCGCTTCTTGGTCCTCCTATTTTTCAGACCGTTTCATGCTCCTCATATTTTTCACACCTTTTGAAGCTCTTCATATTTTTAACACCTTTTCAGGCTCGTCATGTTTTTCAACACCTCTTCATGCTCCTCCTTTTTTGCAGACCGTTTCATGCTCCTCATGTATTTCACGCCTTTGGAAGCTCTTCATATTTTTCCCACTTTTTCAGGCTCTCCATGTTTCTGATCACCTTTTCATGCTCCTCCTATTTTTCAGACCGTTTCATGCTCCTCATGTATTTCACACCTTTTGAAGCTCTTCATATTTTTCACACCTTTTCAAGTTCTTAATGTTTTTGAACACCACTTCATGCTCCTCCTATTTTTCAGACCGTTTCATACTCCTAATATTTTTGACAACTATTGAAACTCTTCATATTTTTCACACCTTTTCAGGCTTTTCATGCTTTTCAACACCAATTCATGCTCCTCCTTTTTTTGCAGACCGTTTCATGCTCCTCATATTTTTGACACCTTTTGAAGCTCTTCATATTTCTCACATTTTTGAAGCTCTTCATATTTTTCACACCTTTTCAGGTTCTTAATATTTTTGAACACCACTTCATACTCCTCCTATTTTTCAGACCGTATCATGCTCCTCATGTATTTCACACCTTTTGAAGCTCTTCATATTTTTCACACCTTTTCAGGCTCTTCATGTTTTTCCACACCACTTCATGCTTCTCCTATTTTTCAGCCCGTTTCATGCTCCTCATGTATTTCACGCCTTTTGAAGCTCTTCATATTTTTCACACCTTTTCAGTCTCTCCATGTTTTTCCACACCACTTCATGCTTCTCCTATTTTTCAGCCCGTTTCATGCTCCTCATGTATTTCACTCCTTTTGAAGCTCTTCATATTTTTCACACCTTTTCAGGCTCTTCATGTTTTTCCACACCACTTCATGCTTCTCCTATTTTTCAACACCGTTTCATGCTCCTCCTGTTTTTCAGACCGTTTCATGCTCCTCATATATTTGACACCTTTTGAAGCTCTTCATATTTTTCACACCTTTTCAGGCTCTTCATGTTTTTCAACACCGCTTCTTGGTCCTCGTATTTTTCAGAGAGTTTCATGCTCCTCATAATTTTCACAACTTTTGAAGCTCTTCAAATTTTTAACAACTTTTCATGTTCTTCATGTTTTTCTACACCTCTTCATCCTCCTCCTAATTTTCAGCCCGTTTCATGCTCCTCATGTATTTCACACCTTTTGAAGCTCTTCATATTTTGCACACGTTTTCAGGCTCTTCATGTTTTTCACAACCACTTCATGCTCCTCCTATTTTTCAGACAGTTTCATGCTCCTCATATTTTTGACACGTTTTGAGACTCTTCATATTTTTCACACCTTTTCAGGCTCTTCATGTTTTTGAACACCGCTTCATGCTCCTCCTAGTTTCCAGACCGTTTCACGCTCCTCAAATTTTTTACACATTTTGAAGCTCTTCATATTTTTCACACCTTTTCATGCTTTTCATCTTTTAAAAAACCGTTTCATGCTCATCCTATTTTTCAGACTGTTTCATGCTCCTCATATGTTTGACACATTTTGAAGCTCTTCATATTTTTCACACCTTTTCAGGCTCTTCATGTTTTTGAGGACCGCTTCATGCTCCTCCTATTTTTCAGACCGTTTCATGCTCCTCATATGTTTGAGCCCTTTTGAAGCTCCTCATATTTTTCACACCTTTTCAGGCTCTTCATGTTTCTCAACACCGCTTCATGCTCCTGCTATTTATCATAACGTTTCATACTCCTCATATTTTTGACACTTTTTGAGTCTCTTCATATTTTTCACACCTTTTCAGGCTCTTCAAGTTTTAGAACACCGATTCATGCTCCTCCTATTTTATAGACCGTTTCATGCTCCTCATGAATTTCACACCTTTTGAAGCTCTTCATATTTTTCACACCTTTTCAGGCTCTTCATGTTTTTGAACACCATTTCATGCTGCTTCTATTTTTCAGACCGTTTCATGCTCCTCATATTTTTCACACCTTTTGAAGCTCTTCATATTTTTCACACCTTTTCAGGCTCTTCATGTTTTTCCACAGCACTTCATGCTCCTCCTATTTTTCAGACCGTCTCATGCTCCTCATATTTTTGACACCTTTTGAAGCTTTCATATCTTTCACACCTTTTCAGGCTCTTCATGTTTTTGAACACCATTTCATGCTGCTTCTATTTTTCAGACCATTTCATGCTCCTCATATTTTTCACACCATTTGAAGCTCTTCATATTTTTCGCACGTTTTCAGGCTCTTCATGTTTTTCAACACCGTTTCATGATCCTCCTATTTTTCAGACCGTTTCATACTCCTCATATTTTTGACACCTTTTGTAGCTCTTCATATTTTTCACACTTTTCAGGCTCTTCATGTTTTTCAACAACGCTTCATGCTCCGCCTTTTTTTCAGACCATTTCATTCTCCTCATATTTTTGACACCTTTTGAAGCTCTTCAGATATTTCACACCTTTTCAGGCTCTTCATTTTTTTCAACACCACTTTATGCTCCTACTATTTTTCAGATCGTTTCATGCTCTTCTCATTTTGACACCTTTTAAAGCTCTTCATATTTTTCACATCTTTCGAAGCTCTTCATATTTTTCACACCTTTTCAGGATCTTCATGATTTTCCACACCACTTCATGCTCCTCCTATTTTTCAGACCCTCATGCTCATCGCTTTTTTGACACCTTTTGAAGCTCTTCATATTTTTCACACCTTTTGAAGCTCTTCATATTTCTCACATTTTTGAAGCTCTTCATATTTTTCACACGTTTTCAGACTCTTCATGTTTTTCAACACGGCTTCATGCTCCTGCTATTTTTCCGACCGTTTCATACTCCTCATATTTTTTACACGTTTTGAGTCTCTTCATATTTTTCACACCTTTTCAGGCTCTTCATATTTTTGAACACCGCTTCATGCTCCTGCTATTTTTCAGACCGTTTCATGCTCCTCATATATTTGACACCTTTTGAAGCTCTTCATATTTTTCACACCTTTTCAGGTTCTTAATTTTTTTGAACACCACTTCATGCTCCTCCTATTTTTCAGACCGTTTCATACTCCTCATATTTTTGACACCTATTGAAACTCTTCATATTTTTCACACCTTTTCAGGCTCTTCATGTTTTTGAGGACCGCTTCATGCTCCTCCTATTTTTCAGACCGTTTCATGCTCCTCATATGTTTGAGCCCTTTTGAAGCTGCTCATATTTTTCACACCTTTTCAGGCTCTTCATGTTTCTCAACACCGCTTCATGCTCCTGCTATTTATCATAACGTTTCATACTCCTCATATTTTTGACACTTTTTGAGTCTCTTCATATTTTTCACACCTTTTCAGGCTCTTCAAGTTTTTGAACACCGCTTCATCCTCCTCGTATTTTTAAGACCATTTCATGCTCCTCATATTTTTGAACCCTTTTGAAGCTCTTCATATTTTTCACACCTTTTTAGGCTCTTCATGTTTTTGAACACCGCTTCATGCTCCTCCTATTTTTCAGACCGTATCATGCTCCTCATATTTTTCACACCTTTGAAGCTCTTCATATTTTTCACACCTTTTCAGCCTCTTCATGTTTTTCAACACCAGTTCATGCTCCTCCTAATTTTCAGACCATTTCATGCTCCTCATATTTTTAACACCTTTAGAAACTCTTCATATTTTTCACACCTTTTCAGGCTCTTCATGTTTTTCAACACCGTTTCATGATCCTCCTATTTTTCAGACCGTTTCGTTCTCCTCATATTTTTGACACATTTTGAAGCTCTTCATATTTTTCGCACGTTTTCAGGCTCTTCATGTTTTTCAACACCGTTTCATGATCCTCCTATTTTTCAGACCGTTTCATGCTCCTCATATTTTTGACACCTTTTGTAGCTCTTCATATTTTTCACACTTTTCAGGCTCTTCATGTTTTTCAACACCACTTTATGCTCCTACTATTTTTCAGATCGTTTCATGCTCTTCTCATTTTGACACCTTTTAAAGCTCTTCATATTTTTCACATCTTTCGAAGCTCTTCATATTTTTCACACATTTTCAGGATCTTCATGATTTTCCACACCACTTCATGCTCCTCCTATTTTTCAGACCCTCATGCTCATCGCTTTTTTGACACCTTTTGAAGCTCTTCACATTTTTCACACCGTTTGAAGCTCTTCATATTTCTCACATTTTTGAAGCTCTTCATATTTTTCACACGTTTTCAGACTCTTCATGTTTTTCAACACGGCTTCATGCTCCTGCTATTTTTCTGACCGTTTCATACTCCTCATATTTTTGACACGTTTTGAGTCTCTTCATATTTTTCACACCTTTTCAGGCTCTTCATATTTTTGAACACTGCTTCATGCTCCTGCTATTTTTCAGACCGTTTCATGCTCCTCATATATTTGACACCTTTTGAAGCTCTTCATATTTTTCACACCTTTTCAGGTTCTTAATGTTTTTGAACACCACTTCATGCTCCTCCTATTTTTCAGACCGTTTCATACTCCTCATATTTTTGACACCTATTGAAACTCTTCATATTTTTCACACCTTTTCAGGCTCTTCATGCTTTTCAACACCAATTCATGCTTCTCCTTTTTTTGCAGACCGTTTCATGCTCCTCATATTTTTGACACCTTTTGAAGCTCTTCATATTTCTCATACAATTTCAGGCTTTTCATGTTTTTCAACACCGCTTCATGCTCCTAAATTTCAGACCGTTTCATGCTCATTTCATTTTTGACACCTTTTAAGCTTTTCATATTTTTCACCCCTTTTCAGGCTCTTCATGTTTTTGAACGCCGCTTCATGCTCCTCCTAATTTTCAGACCGTATCATGCTCCTCATATATTTCACAACTTTTGAAGCTCTTCATATTTTTCACACCTTTTCAGGCTCTTCATGTTTTTCCACACCACTTCATGCTCCTCCTTTTTTTGCAGACCGTTTCATGCTCCTCATGTATTTCACGCCTTTTGAAGCTCTTCATATTTTTCCGACCTTTTCAGGCTCTCCATGTTTTTGATCACCGTTTCATGCTCCTCCTATTTTTCAGACCGTTTCATTCTCCTCATATATTTACACCTTTTGAAGCTCTTCATATTTTTCACACCTTTTCAGGCTCTTCATGTTTTTCAACACCGCTTCTTGGTCCTCCTATTTTTCAGACCGTTTCATGCTCCTCATATTTTTCACACCTTTTGAAGCTCTTCATATTTTTAACACCTTTTCAGGCTCTTCATGTTTTTCAACACCTCTTCATGCTCCTCCTTTTTTGCAGACCGTTTCATGCTCCTCATGTATTTCACGCCTTTGGAAGCTCTTCATATTTTTCCCACTTTTTCAGGCTCTCCATGTTTTTGATCACCTTTTCATGCTCCTCCTATTTTTCAGACCGTTTCATGCTCCTCATGTATTTCACACCTTTTGAAGCTCTTCATATTTTTCACACGTTTTCAGACTCCTCATGTTTTTCCACATCGCTTCATGCTCCTGCTATTTTTCCGACCATTTCATACTCCTCATATTTTTGACAAGTTTTGAGTCTCTTCATATTTTTCACACCTTTTCAGGCTCTTCATATTTTTGAACACGGCTTCATGCTCCTCCTATTTTTCAGACCGTTTCATGCTCCTCATATATTTGACAGCTTTTGAAGCTCTTCATATTTTTCACACCTTTTCAGGTTCTTAATATTTTTGAACACCACTTCATACTCCTCCTATTTTTCAGAACGTATCATGCTTCTCATGTATTTCACACCTTTTGAAGCTCTTCATATTTTTCACACCTTTTCAGGCTCTTCATGTTTTTCCAGACCACTTCATGCTTCTCCTATTTTTCAGCCCGTTTCATGTTCCTCATGTATTTCACGCCTTTTGAAGCTCTTCATATTTTTCACACTTTTCAGGCTCTTCATGTTTTTTAACAACACTTCATGCTCCTCCTATTTTTCAGACTGTTTCATGCTCATCTCATATTTGACACCTTTAGAAGCTCTTCTTATTTTTCACACCTTTTCAGGCTCTTCATGTTTTGCTACCCCACTTCATGCTCCTCCTATTTTTCAGACCGTTTCATGCTCCTCATGTATTTCACACCTTTTGAAGCTGTGCATATTTTTCACACCTTTTCAGCCTTTTCATGTTTTTGAACTCCGCCTCATGCTCCTCCTATTTTGTCTACTGTATCATGCTCCTCATATTTTTCACACCTTTTGAAGCTCTTCATATTTTTCTCACCTTTTCAGGCTCTTCATGTTTTTCCACACCACTTCATGCTTCTCCTATTTTTCAGACCGTTTCATGCTCCTCATGTATTTCACACCTTTGGAAGCTCTGCATATTTTTCATACCTTTTCAGGCTCTTCATGTTCTTGAACACCACTTCATGCTCCTCCTATTTTTCAGACAGTTTCATACTCCTCATCTTTTTGACACCTTTTGAAGCTTGTCATATTTTTCACACCTTTTCAGGCTCTTCATGTTTTTCAACACCAATTCATGCTCGTCCTTTTTTGCAGACCGTTTCATACTCCTCATATTTTTGACACCTTTTGAAGCTCTTCATATTTGTCACACCTTTTCAGGCTGTTCATGTTTTTCAACACCGCTTCATGCTTCTCCTATTTTTCAGACCGTTTCATGCTCCTCATGTATTTCACAGTTTTGGAAGCTCTTCATATTTTTCACACCTTTTCAGGCTCTTCATGTTTTTGAACACCGCTTCATACTCCTCCTATTTTTCACACGTTTTGAATCTCTTCATATTTTTTCACACCTTTTCGGACTCTTCATGTTTTTGAACACTGCTTCATGCTCCTCCTATTTTTCAGACCGTATAATGCTCCTCATGTATTTGACAACTTTTGAAGCTCTTCATATTTTTCACACTTTTTCAGGCTCTTCATTATTCTGAACACCGCTTCTTGCTCCTCCTATTTTTTAGACCGTTTCATGCTCCTCATATTTCTGACACCTTTTGAAGCTGTTCATATTTTTCACACCTTTTCAGCTCTTCATATTTTTGAACACCGTTTCATGCTCCTCCTATTTTTCAGACCGTTTCATGCTCCACTTGTATTTCACCCCTTTTGAAGCTCTTCATATATTTCACTCCTTTTCAGGCTCCTCATGTTTTTGAACAGCGTTTCATGCTCCTTCTATTCTTCATACCGTTTCATGCTCTTCATATTTTTGACACCTTTTGAAGCTCTTCAATTTTTTCACACCTTTTCAGGTTCTTCATGTTTTTCAACACCACTTCATGCTCCTCCTATTTTTCATACTGTTTCTTGCTTCTCTTGTCTTTCACACCTTTTGAAGCTCTTCATATTTTTCACACCTTTTCAGGCTCTTCATGTGTTTGAACACCGCTTCATGCTCCTCCTCTTTTTCAGACAGTTTCATGCTCCTCATATTTTTCACACGTTTTGAAGCTCTTCAGATTTTTCACACCTTTTCAGGCTCTTCATGTTTTTCAACACCACTTCTTGCTTTTCCTATTTTTCAGACCGTTTGCTGCTCATCTCGTTTTTGACAACTTTTGAAGCTCTTCATATATTTCACACCTTTTGAAGCTCTTCATATTTTTCACACGTTTTCAGGCTCTTCATGTTTTTCACCACCGCTTCATGCTCATCCTATTTTCCATACCGCTTTATGCTCCTGATATTTTTGACACGTTTTGAAGCTATTCATATTTTTCACACATTTTGAAGCTCTTCATATTTTACACAATTTCAGGCTCTTCATGTTTTTCAAAACCCTCTCATGCTCCTCCTATTTTTCAGACCCATTCATGCTCCTCATATTTTTCACACCTTTTGAAGCTCTTCATATTTTTCACAAGATTTCAGTCTCTGCATGTTTTTGAACACCGCTTCATGCTCCTCCTATTTTATAGACAGTTTCATGCTCCTCATGAATTTCACACCTTTTGAAGCTCTTCATATTTTTCACACCTTTTCAGGCTCTTCATGTTTTTGAACACCATTTCATGCTGCTTCTATTTTTCAGACCATTTCATGCTCCTCATATTTTTCACACCATTTGAAGCTCTTCATATTTTTCACACCTTTTGAAGCTCTTCATATTTTTCTCACCTTTTCAGGCTCTTCATGTTTTTGAACACCACTTCATGCTCCTCCTATTTTTCAGACAGTTTCATACTCCTCATCTTTTTGACACCTTTTGAAGCTTGTCATATTTTTCACACCTTTTCAGGCTCTTCATGTTTTTCAACACCAATTCATGCTCGTCCTTTTTTGCAGACCGTTTCATACTCCTCATATTTTTGACACCTTTTGAAGCTCTTCATATTTGTCACACCTTTTCAGGCTGTTCATGTTTTTCAACACCGCTTCATGCTTCTCCTATTTTTCAGACCGTTTCATGCTCCTCATGTATTTCACACTTTTGGAAGCTCTTCATATTTTTCACACCATTTCAGGCTCTTCATGTTTTTCAACACCTTTTCATGCTGCTTCTATTTTTCAGACCGTTTCATGCTCCTCATATTTTTCACACATTTTGAAGCTCTTCATATTTTTCACACCTTTTCAGGCTCTTTTTTTTTCTACACCACTTAATGCTTCTCTTATTTTTCAGACCGTTTCATGCTCCTCATGTATTTCACACCTTTTGAAGCTCTTCATATTTTTCACACCTTTTCAGGCTCTTCATGTTTTTCAACACCATTTCATGCTGCTTCTATTTTTCAGAACGTTTCATTCTCCTCATATTTTTCACACCTTTTGAAGCTCTTCATATTTTTCACACCTTTTCAGGCTCTTCATGTTTTTCTACACCACTTCATGCTTCTCCTATTTTTCAGCCGGTTCCATGCTCCTCATGTATTTCACACCATTTGAAGCTCTTCATATTTTTCACACCTTTTCAGGCTCTTCATGTTGTGAACACCGCTTCATGCTCCTCCTATTTTTCAGACCGTTTCATGCTCCTCATATTTTTGACATCTTTTGAAGCTTTTCATGTTTTTCACACCTTTTCAGGCTCTTCAAGTTTTTCAACACCACTTCATGCTCCTCCTATTTTGCAGACCGTTGCATGCTCCTCATATTTTTGATACCTTTTGATGCTCCTCATATTTTTCACACCTTTTCAGGCTCTTCATTTTTTCAACACCGCTTCATGCTCCTCCTATTTTTCAGACCGTTTCATGCTCATCTCATTTTTGACACCTTTTGAAGCTTTTCATATTTTTCACAACTTTTCAGGCTCTTCATGTTTTTGAACACCGCTTCATGCTCCTCCTATTTTTCAGACCGTTTCATGCTCCTCATATTTCACAACTTTTGAAGCTCTTCATATTTTTCACACCTTTTCAGGCTCTTCATGTTTTTGATCACCGTTACATTCTCCTCCTATTATTCAGACCGTTTCATGCTCCTCATATTTTTGACACTTTTTGAAGCTCTTTATATATTTCACACATTTTCAGGCTCTTCATGTTTTGAACACAGCTTCATGCTCCTCCTATTTTTCAGACCGTTTCATGCTCCTCTTGTATTTCACACCTTTTGAAGCTCTTCATATTTATCACAACTTTTCAGGCTCTTCATGTTTTTGAACACCGCTTCATGCTCCTCCTATTTTTCAGACCGTTTCATGCTCCTCTTGTATTTCACACCTTTTGAAGCTCTTCATATTTATCACAACTTTTCAGGCTCTTCATGTTTTTGAACACCGCTTCATGCTCCTCCTATTTTTCAGACCATTTCATGCTCCTCCTATTTTTCACACCTTTTGAAGCTCTTTATATTTTTCACACCTTTGAAGCTCTTCATATTTTTCACACGTTTTCAAACTCTTCATGTTTTTCAACACCGCTTCTTGCTCCTCCTGTTTTTCATTCGGTTTCAGCTCCTCATGTTTTTGACACCTTTTGAGGCTCTTCATATTTTTCACACCTTTTCAGGCTGTTCATGTTTTTCAACACAACTTCATACTCCTCCTATTTTTCAGACCATTTCATTCTCCTCATATTTTTGACACGTTTTGAGTCTCTTCATATTTTTCACTCCTTTTCAGGCTCTTCATATTTTTGAACACCGTTTCATGCTCTTCCTATTTTTCAGACCGTTTCATGCTCCACATTTTTTTGACACCTTTTGAAGCTCTTCATATTTCACACTTTTTAAGGCTCTTCATGTTTTTGACACCGCTTCATGCTCCTCATATTTTTGACACCTTTTGAAACTCTTCATATATTTCACACCTTTTCAGGCTCTTCATTTCTTTGAACACCACTTCATGCTCCTACTATTTTTCAGACCTTTTCATGCTCATCTCATTTTTGACACCTTTTGAAGCTCTTCATATTTTTCACACCTTTTGTAGTTCTTCATATTTTTCACACCTTTTCAGGCTCTTCATGTTTTTAAACACCGCTTCATGCTCCTCCTATTTTTCAGACCATTTCATGCTCCTCATATTTTTCACACCTTTTGAAGCTCTTCATATATTTCACACCTTTTCATGCTCTTCATGTTTTCAACACCACTTCATGCTCCTCCTATTTTTCAGACCATTTCATGCTCCTCATATTTTTGACACGTTTTGAAGCTCTTCATATTTTCCCACCTTTTGAAGCTCTTCATATTTTTCACACGTTTTCAGGTTCTTCATGTTTTTCAACACCGCTTCATGCTCCTCCTATTTTTCAAACAGTTTCATGCTGCTCATGTATTTCACACCTTTTGAAGCTCTTCATATTTATCACACCTTTTCAGACTCTTCATGTTTTTGAACACCGCTTCATGCTCCTCCTATTTTTCAGACCGTTTTATGCTCCTCATATTTTTCACACCTTTTGAAGCTCTTCACATTTTTCACAACTTTTCAGGCTCTTCATGTTTTTGAACACCGCTTCATGCTCCTCCTATTTTTCAGACCGCTTCATACTCCTCTCATTTTTGACACCTTTTGAAGCTCTTCATATTTTTGACACCTTTTGAAGCTCTTCATATTTTTCACACGTGTTCAGGCTCTTCATGATTTTCAACACCGATTCATGCTCCTCCTCTTTTTCCGACCGTTTCATGCTCCTCATATTTTTGACACCTTTTGAATCTCCTCATATTTTTTTTTTTTATTTTTTTTTTAATTTTTATTATTATTATTTTTTTTTCCCAGTGGGTTTTGTCATACATTGATATGAATCAGCCATAGATTTACATGTATTCCCAATCCCGATCCCCCCTCCCACCTCCCTCTCCACCCGATTCCTCTGGGTCTTCCCAGTGCACCAGGCCCGAGCACATGTCTCGTGCATCCCACTTGGGCTAGTGATCTGTTTCACCATAGATAGTATACATGCTGTTCTTTTCAAATATCCCACCCTCACATTCTCCCACAAAGTTCAAAAGTCTGTTCTGTGTTTCTGTGTCTCTTTTTCTGTTCTGCATTTAGGGTTATCGTTATCACCTTTCTAAATTCCATATACATGTGTCAGTATGCTGTAATGTTCTTTATCTTTCTGGCTTACTTCACTCTGTATAATGGGCTCCAGCTTCATCCATCTCATTAGGACTGGTTCAAATGAATTCTTTTTAATGGCTGAGTAATATTCCATGGTGTATATGTACCACAGCTTCCTTATCCATTCATCTGCTGATGGGCATCTAGGTTGCTTCCATGTCCTGGCTATTATAAACAGTGCTGCGATGAACATTGGGGTGCACGTGTCTCTTTCAGATCTGGTTTCCTCAGTGTGTATGCCCAGAAGTGGGATTGCTGGGTCATATGGCAGTTCTATTTCCAGTTTTTTAAGAAATCTCCACACTGTTTTCCATAGCGGCTGTACTAGTTTGCATTCCCACCAACAGTGTAAGAGGGTTCCCTTTTCTCCACACCCTCTCCAGCATTTATTGCTTGTAGACTTTTGGATAGCAGCCATCCTGACTGGCGTGTAATGGTACCTCATTGTGGTTTTGATTTGCATTTCTCTAATAATGAGTGATGTTGAGCATCTTTTCATGTGTTTGTTAGCCATCTGTATGTCTTCTTTGGAGAAATGTCTGTTTAGTTCTTTGGCCCATTTTTTGATTGGGTCATTTATTTTTCTGGAATTGAGCTGCAGGAGTTGCTTGTATATTTTTGAGATTAATCCTTTGTCTGTTTCTTCATTTGCTATTATTTTCTCCCAATCTGAGGGCTGTCTTTTCACCTTACTTATAGTTTCCTTTGTAGTGCAAAAGCTTTTAAGTTTCATTAGGTCCCATTTGTTTAGTTTTGCTTTTATTTCCAATATTCTGGGAGGTGGGTCATAGAGGATCTTGCTTTGATTTATGTCGGAGAGTGTTTTGCCTATCTTCTCCTCTAGGAGTTTTATAGTTTCTGGTCTTACATTTAGATCTTTAATCCATTTTGAGTTTATTTTTGTGTATGGTGTTAGAAAGTGTTCTATTTTCATTCTTTTACAAGTGGTTGACCAGTTTTCCCAGCACCACTTGTTAAAGAGGTTGTCTTTTTTCCATTGTATATCCTTGCCTCCTTTGTCAAAAATAAGGTGTCCATAGGTTCGTGGATTTATCTCTGGGCTTTCTATTCTGTTCCATTGATCTATATTTCTGTCTTTGTGCCAGTACCATACTGTCTTGATGACTGTGGCTTTGTAGTAGAGTCTGAAGTCAGGCAGGTTGATTCCTCCAGTTCCATTCTTCTTTCTCAAGATTACTTTGGCTATTCGAGGTTTTTTGTATTTCCATACAAATTGTGAAATTCTTTGGTCTAGTTCTGTGAAAAATACCGTTGGTAGCTTGATAGGGATTGCATTGAATCTATAGACTGCTTTGGGTAGAATAGCCATTTTGACAATATTAATTCTTCCAATCCATGAACACGGTATGTTTCTCCATCTGTTTGTGTCCTCTTTGATTTCTTTCATCAGTGTTTTATAGTTTTCTATGTATAGGTCCTTTGTTTCTTTAGGTAGATATACTCCTAAGTATTTTATTCTTTTTGTTGCAATGGTGAATGGTATTGTTTCCTTAATTTCTCTGTCAGTTTTTTCATTGTTAGTATATAGGAATGCAAGGGATTTCTGTGTGTTAATTTTATATCCTGCAACTTTACTATATTCATTGATTAGCTCTAGTAATTTTCTGGTAGAATCTTTAGGGTTTTCTATGTAGAGGATCATGTCATCTGCAAACAGTGAGAGTTTTACTTCTTCTTTTCCTATCTGGATTCCTTTTACTTCTTTTTCTGCTCTGATTGCTGTGGCCAGCACTTCCAACACTATGTTGAATAGTAGTGGTGAGAGTGGGCACCCTTGTCTTGTTCCTGATTTCAGGGGAAATGCCTTCAATTTTTCACCATTGAGGGTGATGCTTGCTGTGGGTTTGTCATATATAGCTTTTATTATGTTGAGGTATGTTCCTTCTATTCCTGCTTTTTGGAGAGTTTTAATCATAAATGAGTGTTGAATTTTGTCAAAGGCTTTCTCTGCATCTATTGAGATAATCATATGGTTTTTATCTTTCAATTTGTTAATGTGGTGTATTACATTGATTGATTTGCGGATATTAAAGAATCCTTGCATTCCTGGGATAAAGCCCACTTGGTCATGGTGTATGATGTTTTTAATATGTTGTTGGATTCTGTTTGCTAGAATTTTGTTAAGGATTTTTGCATCTATGTTCATCAGTGATATTGGCCTGTAGTTTTCTTTTTTTGTGGCATCTTTGTCTGGTTTTGGAATTAGGGTGATGGTGGCCTCATAGAATGAGTTTGGAAGCTTACCTTCTTCTGCAATTTTCTGGAAGAGTTTGAGTAAGATAGGTGTTAGCTCTTCTCTAAATTTTTGGTAGAATTCAGCTGTGAAGCCATCTGGTCCTGGGCTTTTGTTTGCTGGAAGATTTTTGATGACAGTTTCGATTTCCTTGCTTGTGATGGGTCTGTTAAGATCTTCTATTTCTTCCTGGTTCAGTTTTGGAAAGTTATACTTTTCTAAGAATTTGTCCATTTCATCCAAGTTGTCCATTTTATTGGCATAGAGCTGCTGGTAGTAGTCTCTTATGATCCTTTGTATTTCAGTGTTGTCTGTTGTGATCTCTCCATTTTCATTTCTAATTTTGTTAATTTGGTTCTTCTCTCTTTGTTTCTTAATGAGTCTTGCTAATGGTTTGTCAATTTTGTTTATTTTTTCAAAAAACCAGCTTTTAGCTTTGTTGATTTTTGCTATGGTCTCTTTAGTTTCTTTTGCATTTATTTCTGCCCTGATTTTTAAGATTTCTTTCCTTCTGCTAACTCTGGGGTTCTTCATTTCTTCCTTCTCTAATTGCTTTAGGTGTAGAGTTAGGTTATTTAATTGGTTTTTTTCCTGTTTCTTGATGTAAGCCTGTAATGCTATGAACCTTCCCCTTAGCACTGCTTTTACAGTGTCCCATAGGTTTTGGGTTGTTGTGTTTTCATTTTCATTCATTTCTATACATATTTTGATTTCTTTTTTGATTTCTTCTACGATTTGTTGGTTATTCAGAAGCGTGTTATTTAGCCTCCATATGTTTGAAGTTTTAACAATTTTTTCCCTGTAATTGATATCTAATCTTACTGCACTGTGGTCAGAAAAGATGACTGGAATGATTTCAATTTTTTTGAATTTTCCAAGACCAGATTTATGGCCCAGGATGTGATCTATTCTGGAGAATGTTCCGTGTGCACTTGAGAAAAAGGTGAAGTTGATTGTTTTGGGGTGAAATGTCCTATAGATATCAATTAGGTCTAGCTGGTCCATTGTGTCATTTAAGGTTTGTGTTTCCTTGTTAATTTTCTGTTTAGTTGATCTATCCATAGTTGTGAGTGGGGTATTAAAGTCTCCCACTATTATTGTGTTACTATTAATTTCCTCTTTCATACTTGTTAGCGTTTGCCGTACATATTGCGGTGCTCCTATGTTGGGTGCATATATATTTATAATTGTTATATCTTCTTTTTTGATTGATCCTTTGATCATTATGTAGTGTCCTTCTTTGTCTCTTTTCACTTCCTTTATTTGAAAGTCTATTTTATCTGATATGAGTATTGCGACTCCTGCTTTCTTTTGGTCTCCGTTTGCATGAAATACTTTTTTCCAGCCCTTCACTTTTAGTCTGTATGTGTCTCTTGTTTTGAGGTGGGTCTCTTGTAGACAGCATATATAGGGGTCTTGTTTTTGTATCCATTCAGCCAATCTTTGTCTTTTGGTTGGGGCATTCAACCCATTTACATTTAGGGTAATTATTGATAGGTGTGGTCCCGTTGCCATTTACTTTGTTGTTTTGGGTTCACGTTTATACAACCTTTCTGCATTTCCTGTCTAGAGAAGATCCTTTAGCATTTGTTGAAGAGCTGGTTTGGTGGTGCTGAATTCTCTCATCTTTTGCTTATCTGTAAAGCTTTTAAATTCTCCTTCATATCTGAATGAGATCCTTGCTGGATACAGTAATCTAGGTTGTAGGTTATTCTCTTTCATTACTTTCAGTACGTCCTGCCATTCCCTTCTGGCCTGGAGGGTTTCTATTGATAGATCAGCTGTTATCCTTATGGGAATCCCTTTGTGTGTTATTTGTTGTTTTTCCCTTGCTGCTTTTAATATTTGTTCTTTGTGTTTGATCTTTGTTAATTTGATTAATATGTGTCTTGGGGTGTTTCGCCTTGGGTTTATCCTGTTTGGGACTCTCTGGGTTTCTTGGACTTGGGTGGCTATTTCCTTCCCCATTTTAGGGAAGTTTTCAGCTATTATCTCCTCGAGTATTTTCTCATGGCCTTTCTTTTTGTCTTCTTCTTCTGGAACTCCTATGATTCGAATGTTGGGGCGTTTCACAGTGTCCCAGAGGTCCCTGAGGTTGTCCTCATTTCTTTTGATCCTTTTTTCTTTTTTCCTCTCTGCTTCATTTATTTCCACCATTTTATCTTCTACCTCACTTATCCTATCTTCTGCCTCCGTTATTCTACTCTTGGTTCCCTCCAAAGTGTTTTTGATCTCATTCATTGCATTATTCATTTGTAATTGACTCTTTTTTATTTCTTCTAGGTCTTTATTAAACAGTTCTTGAATCTTTTCAATCTTTGTTTCCAGGCTATTTATCTGTAACTCCATTTTGTTCTCAAGATTTTGGATCATTTTTATTATCATTATTCTAAATTCTTTTTCAGGTAGATTCCCTATCTCCTCCTCTTTTGTTTGACTTGGTGGGCATTTTTCATGTTCCTTTACCTGTTGGGTATTTCTTTGCCTTTTCATCTTGTTTAGATTGCTGTATCTGGAGTGGGCTTTCTGTATTCTGGAGGTCTGTGGTTCCTTTTTGTTGTGGAGGATTAACCCAGTGGGTAGGGTTAGACGATTGGCTTGTCGAGATTTCCTGGTTAGGGAAGCTTGCGTCAGTGTTCTGGTGCGTGGAACTTGATTTCTACTCTTTGGAGAGCAATGGAGTGCCCAGTAATGAGTTTTGAGATGGGTCTATGTGTTAGGTGTGACCTTGGGCAGCCTGTATGTTGATGTTCAGGGCTATGTTCCTGCGTTGCTGGAGAATTTGCGTGGTATGTCTTGCTCTAAAACTTATTGGCTCTTGTGTGGTGGTTGGTTTCAGTGTAGGTATGGAGGCTTTTGGACAGTCACTTATTACTTAAAGTTCCTTGTAGTCAGGAGTTTTCTGGTGTTCTCAGGTTTTGGGCTTAAGTCTCCTGCCTCTGGATTTCAGTTTTATTCTTCCTGTAGTCTCAGGACTTCTCCAACTATGCAGCCCTCCTTTCGAAGACAATGGGCTGCTTTTCTGGGCGCCTGATGACCTCAGCTAGCGATCAGAAGTTGTTTTGCGAAGTTTGCTCTGCGTTCAGTTATTCTTTTGATGAATTTGTAGGAGAGAAAGTGGTCTCCCCGTCCTACTCCTCCGCCATCTTGGCTCCTCCCCTCCTCATATTTTTTACACCTTTTGAAGCTCTTCATGTATTTCACACTTTTTCAGGCTCTTCATGTTTTTCAACACGGCTTCATGCTCCTCCTATTTTTCAGACCGTTTCATGCTCCTCATATTTTTCACACCTTTTGAAGCTCTTCATATTTTTCACACCTTTTAAGCCTCTTCATGTTTTTTAACACCGCTTCATGCTCCCCTTATTTTCAAGACAGTTTCATACTCCTCATGTATTTCATACCTTTTGAAGCTCTTCATATTTTTCACACCTTTTCAGGCTCTTCATATTTTTGAACACCGCTTCATGCTCCTCCTATTTTTAAGACCGTTTCATGCTCCTCATATTTTTGACACCTTTTGAAGCTGTTCATATATTTCACACCTTTTCAGGCTTTTCATTAGTTTCAACACCACTTCATGCTCCTCTTATTTTTCAGACCGTTTCATGCTCATCTCATTTTGACACCTTTTGAAGCTCTTCATGTTTTTCACATCTTCTGAAGCTCTTAATATTTTTCACAAATTTTCAGGCTCTTTATGATTTTCAACACCGTTTCATGCTCCTCCTATTTTTCAGACCGTTTCATGTTCATCACATTTTGACACCTTTTGAAGCTCTTCATAGTTTTAACACCTTTTGAAGCTCTTCATATTTTTCATATTTTTGAAGTTCTTCATAATTTCACACGTTTTCAGACTCTTCATGTTTTTCAACACCGCTTCATGCTCCTCCTATTTTTCAAACCGTATCATGCTCCTCATATTTTTGACACGTTTTGAAGCTCTTCGTATTTTTCACACGTTTTCAGGCTCTTCATGTTTTTGAACACCATATCATGCTCCTTCTATTTTTCAGAGAGTTTCATGCTCCTCATGTATTTCACACCTTTTGAAGCTCTTCATATTTTTCACACCTTTTCAGGCTCTTCATGTTTTTGAACACTTCTTCATGCTCCTCCTATTTTTCAGACCGTTTCATGCTCCTCATATTTTTGACAACTTTTGAAGCTCTTCATATTTTTCACAACTTTTCAGGCTCTTCCTGTTTTTGAACCCCTCTTCATGCTTCTCCTATTTTTCAGACCGTTTAATGCTCCTCATGTATTTCACACCTTTTGAAGCTCTTCATATTTTTCACACGTTTTCAGGCTCTTCATGTTTTTGAACACCGCTTCATGCTTCTCCTATTTTTCAGACCGTTTAATGCTCCTCATGTATTTCACACTTTTTGAAGCTCTTCATATATTTCACACCTTTTCAGTCTCTTCCTTTTTATCAACACCAGATCATACTCCTTCTATTTTTCAGACCGTTTCATGTTCATTTCATTTTTGAAACCTTTTGAAATCTTCATACTTTTCACACCTTTTTTTTGCTCTTCATGTTTTTGAACACCACATCATGATCCTCCTATTTTTCAGACCATTTAATGCTCCTCATGTATTTCACACCTATTGAAGCTCTTCATATTTTTCACACGTTTTCAGGCACTTCATGTTTTTCAACACCGCTTCATGCTCCTCCTATTTTTCAGACCGTTTCATGCTCCTCATATTTTTGACACCTTTTGAAGCTCTTCATATTTTTCACACCTTTTCAGGCTCTTCATGTTTTCAACACCGCTTCATGATCCTCCTATTTTTCAGACCGTTTCATGCTCCTCATATTTTTGACACCTTTTGAAGCTCTTCATATTTTTCACACCTTTTCAGGCTCTTCATGTTTTTGAACACCGCTTCATGCTCCTCCTATTTTTCAGACCTTTTCATGCTCCTCATATTTTTGACAACTTTTGAAGCTTTTCATATTTTTCACACCTTGTCAGGATCTTCAAGTTTTTCAACACCACTTCATGCTCCTCCTTTTTTGCAGACCGTTTCATGCTCCTCATATTTTTGACACCTTTTGAAGCTCTTCATATTTTTCACACCTTTTCAGGCTCTTCATGTTTTTGAACACCGCTTCATGATCCTCCTATTTTTCAGACCTTTTGATGATCCTCGTATTTTTGACACCTTTTGAAGTTCTTCATATTTTGCACACATTTTCAGGCTCTTCATGTTTTTGAACACCGCTTCATGATCCTCCTATTTTTCTGACCTTTTCATGCTCCTCATATTTTTGACAACTTTTGAAGCTCTTCATAATTTTCACAACTTTTCAGTCTTTTCCTGTTTTTTAACACCGCTTCATGCTCCTCCTATTTTTCAAACCGTTTAATGCACCTCATGTATTTCACACCTTTTGAAGCTCCTCAAATTTTTCACACGTTTTCAGGCTCTTCATGTTTTTGAACACCGCTTCATGCTCCTCCTATTTTTCAGACCGCATCATTCTCCTCATATTTTTGACACCTTTTGAAGCCCTTCATATATTTCACACCTTTTCCGTCTCTTCTTTTTTTTCAACACCACTTCATGCTCCTCCTATTTTTCAGACCGTTTCATGCTCATCTCATTTTTGACACCTTTTGAAGCTCTTCATATTTTTCACACCTTTTCAGGCTCTTCATGTTTTTGAACCCCGCTTCATGCTCCTCCTATTTTTCAGACCACTTCATACTCCTCTCATTTTTGACACCTTTTGAAGCTCTTCATATTTTTGACACCTTTTGAAGCTCTTCATATTTCTCACACGTTTTCAGGCTCTTCATGATTTTCAACACAGATTCATGCTCCCCCTTTTTTCAGACCGTTTCATGCTCCTCATATTTTTGACACCTTTTGAATCTCCTCATATTTTTTACACCTTTTGAAGCTCTTCATGTATTTCACAATTTTTCAGGCTCTTCATGTTTTTCAACACGGCTTCATGCTCCTCCTATTTTTCAGACCGTTTCATGCTCCTCATATTTTTCACACCTTTTGAAGCTCTTCATATTTTTCACACCTTTTAAGCCTCTTCATGTTTTTTAACACCGCTTCATGCTCCTCCTATTTTCAAGACAGTTTCATACTCCTCATGTATTTCATACCTTTTGAAGTTCTTCATATTTTTCACACCTTTTCAGGCTCTGCATGTTTTTCAACACCGTTTCATGCTCCTCCTATTTTTCAGACCGTTTCATGCTCCTCATATTTTTCAGACCGTTTCATGCTCCTCATATTTTTGACACCTTTTGAAGCTCTTCATATATTTGACACCATTTGAAGCTCTTCATAATTTTCACAACTTTTCAGTCTTTTCCTGTTTTTTAACACCGCTTCATGCTCCTCCTATTTTTCAAACCGTTTAATGCACCTCATGTATTTCACACCTTTTGAAGCTCCTCAAATTTTTCACACGTTTTCAGGCTCTTCATGTTTTTGAACACCGCTTCATGCTCCTCCTATTTTTCAGACCGCATCATTCTCCTCATATTTTTGACACCTTTTGAAGCCCTTCATATATTTCACACCTTTTCCGTCTCTTCTTTTTTTTCAACACCACTTCATGCTCCTCCTATTTTTCAGACCGTTTCATGCTCATCTCATTTTTGACACCTTTTGAAGCTCTTCATATTTTTCACACCTTTTCAGGCTCTTCATGTTTTTGAACCCCGCTTCATGCTCCTCCTATTTTTCAGACCACTTCATACTCCTCTCATTTTTGACACCTTTTGAAGCTCTTCATATTTTTGACACCTTTTGAAGCTCTTCATATTTCTCACACGTTTTCAGGCTCTTCATGATTTTCAACACAGATTCATGCTCCCCCTTTTTTCAGACCGTTTCATGCTCCTCATATTTTTGACACCTTTTGAATCTCCTCATATTTTTTACACCTTTTGAAGCTCTTCATGTATTTCACAATTTTTCAGGCTCTTCATGTTTTTCAACACGGCTTCATGCTCCTCCTATTTTTCAGACCGTTTCATGCTCCTCATATTTTTCACACCTTTTGAAGCTCTTCATATTTTTCACACCTTTTAAGCCTCTTCATGTTTTTTAACACCGCTTCATGCTCCTCCTATTTTCAAGACAGTTTCATACTCCTCATGTATTTCATACCTTTTGAAGTTCTTCATATTTTTCACACCTTTTCAGGCTCTGCATGTTTTTCAACACCGTTTCATGCTCCTCCTATTTTTCAGACCGTTTCATGCTCCTCATATTTTTCAGACCGTTTCATGCTCCTCATATTTTTGACACCTTTTGAAGCTCTTCATATATTTGACACCATTTGAAGCTCTTCATAATTTTCACAACTTTTCAGTCTTTTCCTGTTTTTTAACACCGCTTCATGCTCCTCCTATTTTTCAAACCGTTTAATGCACCTCATGTATTTCACACCTTTTGAAGCTCCTCAAATTTTTCACACGTTTTCAGGCTCTTCATGTTTTTGAACACCGCTTCATGCTCCTCCTATTTTTCAGACCGCATCATTCTCCTCATATTTTTGACACCTTTTGAAGCCCTTCATATATTTCACACCTTTTCCGTCTCTTCTTTTTTTTCAACACCACTTCATGCTCCTCCTATTTTTCAGACCGTTTCATGCTCATCTCATTTTTGACACCTTTTGAAGCTCTTCATATTTTTCACACCTTTTCAGGCTCTTCATGTTTTTGAACCCCGCTTCATGCTCCTCCTATTTTTCAGACCACTTCATACTCCTCTCATTTTTGACACCTTTTGAAGCTCTTCATATTTTTGACACCTTTTGAAGCTCTTCATATTTCTCACACGTTTTCAGGCTCTTCATGATTTTCAACACAGATTCATGCTCCCCCTTTTTTCAGACCGTTTCATGCTCCTCATATTTTTGACACCTTTTGAATCTCCTCATATTTTTTACACCTTTTGAAGCTCTTCATGTATTTCACAATTTTTCAGGCTCTTCATGTTTTTCAACACGGCTTCATGCTCCTCCTATTTTTCAGACCGTTTCATGCTCCTCATATTTTTCACACCTTTTGAAGCTCTTCATATTTTTCACACCTTTTAAGCCTCTTCATGTTTTTTAACACCGCTTCATGCTCCTCCTATTTTCAAGACAGTTTCATACTCCTCATGTATTTCATACCTTTTGAAGTTCTTCATATTTTTCACACCTTTTCAGGCTCTGCATGTTTTTCAACACCGTTTCATGCTCCTCCTATTTTTCAGACCGTTTCATGCTCCTCATATTTTTCAGACCGTTTCATGCTCCTCATATTTTTGACACCTTTTGAAGCTCTTCATATATTTGACACCATTTGAAGCTCTTCATAATTTTCACAACTTTTCAGTCTTTTCCTGTTTTTTAACACCGCTTCATGCTCCTCCTATTTTTCAAACCGTTTAATGCACCTCATGTATTTCACACCTTTTGAAGCTCCTCAAATTTTTCACACGTTTTCAGGCTCTTCATGTTTTTGAACACCGCTTCATGCTCCTCCTATTTTTCAGACCGCATCATTCTCCTCATATTTTTGACACCTTTTGAAGCCCTTCATATATTTCACACCTTTTCCGTCTCTTCTTTTTTTTCAACACCACTTCATGCTCCTCCTATTTTTCAGACCGTTTCATGCTCATCTCATTTTTGACACCTTTTGAAGCTCTTCATATTTTTCACACCTTTTCAGGCTCTTCATGTTTTTGAACCCCGCTTCATGCTCCTCCTATTTTTCAGACCACTTCATACTCCTCTCATTTTTGACACCTTTTGAAGCTCTTCATATTTTTGACACCTTTTGAAGCTCTTCATATTTCTCACACGTTTTCAGGCTCTTCATGATTTTCAACACAGATTCATGCTCCCCCATTTTTCAGACCGTTTCATGCTCCTCATATTTTTGACACCTTTTGAATCTCCTCATATTTTTTACACCTTTTGAAGCTCTTCATGTATTTCACAATTTTTCAGGCTCTTCATGTTTTTCAACACGGCTTCATGCTCCTCCTATTTTTCAGACCTTTTCATGCTCCTCATATTTTTCACACCTTTTGAAGCTCTTCATATTTTTCACACCTTTTAAGCCTCTTCATGTTTTTTTAACACCGCTTCATGCTCCTCCTATTTTCAAGACAGTTTCATACTCCTCATGTATTTCATACCTTTTGAAGTTCTTCATATTTTTCACACCTTTTCAGGCTCTGCATGTTTTTCAACACCGTTTCATGCTCCTCCTATTTTTCAGACCGTTTCATGCTCCTCATATTTTTGACACCTTTTGAAGCTCTTCATATATTTGACACCATTTGAAGCTCTTCATATTTTTCACAACTTTTCAGGCTCTGCATATTTTTGAACACCGTTTCATGCTACTCCTATATTTCAGACCGATACTTGCTGCTCATATATTTGACACCTTTTGAAACTCTTCATATTTTTAACACCTTTTCAGTATCTTCATGTTTTTCAACACCGCTTCATGCTTCTCCTATTTTTCAGACCGTTTCATGCTCCTCATATTTTTGACACCTTTTGATGCTCTTCATATTTTTCACACCTTTTCAGGCTTTTCATGTTTTTGAACACCGCTTCATGCTCCTCCTATTTTTCACACCTTTTAAAGCTCTTCATATTTTTCAAACCTTTTCAGGCTCTTTATGTTTTTGAACACTGCTTCATGCTCCTCGTATTTTTCAGACGGTTTCATGCTCCTCATGATTTTGACACCTTTTGAAACTCTTCATATTTTTCAAACCTTTTCAGGCTCTTCATGTTTTTGAACACCGCTTCATGCTCCTCCTATTTTTCAAACCATTTCATGATCCTCATGTATTTCACACCTTTGAACCTCTTCATATTTTTCACACCTTTTCAGGCTCTTCATGTGTTTCAACACCACTTCATGCTTCTCATCTTTTTCAGACCGTTTCATGCTCATCTCATTTTTGAAACATTTTGAAGCTCTTCAAATTTTTCACACCTTTTGAATCTCTTCATATTTTTGACACCTTTTCAGGCTCTTCATGTTTTTGAACACCGCTGCATGCTCCTCCTATTTTTCAGAGCGTTTAATGCTCCTCATGTATTTCACACCTTTTGAAGTTCTTCATATTTTTCTCACCTTTTCAGGCTCTTCATGTTTTTGAACACCGCTTCATGCTCCTCATATTTTTCAGACCGTTTCATGCTCCTCATATGTTTCAAACCTTTTGCACCTCTTCATATTTTTCACACCTTTTCAATGTCTTCATGTTTTTGAACACCGTTTCATGCTGCTCCTATTTTTCACAACGTTTCATGCTCCTCATATTTTTGACACCTTTTGAAGCTCTTCATATTTTTCACGCCTTTTCAAGCTCTTCATGATTTTCAACACCGCTTCATGCTCCTTCTATCTTTCAGACCCTTTCATGCTCATCTCATTTTTGACACCTTTTGAAGCTCTTCATATTTTTCACACCTTTTGAAGCTCTTCATATTTTTCATATTTTTGAATCTCTTCATATTTTTCACACATTTTCAGGCTCTTCATGTTTTTCAACACGACTTCATGCTCCTTTTTTGCAGACCTTTTCATGCTATTCATATTTTTGACACCTTTTGCAACTCTTCTTATTTTTCACACCTTTTCAGGCTCTTCATGTTTTTCAACACCGCTTCATGCTCCTCCGATTTTTCAGTCCGTTTCATGCTCCTCATATTTTTGACACCTTTTGAAGCTCTTCATATTTTTCACACCTTTTCGGGCTCTTCATGTTTTGAACACCGCTTCATACTCCTCCTATTTTTCAGACCGTTTCATGCTCCTCATATTTTTGACACCTTTTGAAACTTTTCATATTTTTCACAAATTTTCAGGCTCTTCATGTTTTTCAACACCACTTCATGCTCCTTTTTTGCAGACCTTTTCATGCTATTCATATTTTTGACACCTTTTGCAACTCTTCTTATTTTTCACACCTTTTCAGGCTCTTCATATTTTTCAACACCATTTCATGTCGCTTCTATTTTTCAACGGTTTCATGCTCCTCATATTTTTCACAACTTTGAAGCTCTTCATAGTTTTCACACGTTTTCAGGCTCTTCATGTTTTTCAACACCGCTTCATGCTGCGTCTATTTTTCAGACTGTTTCATGCTCCTCATATATTTGACACGTTTTGAAGCTCTTCATATTTTTCACACCTTTTCAGGCTCTTCACGTTTTTGAACAACGCTTCATGCTCCTCCTATTTTTCAGACCGTTTCATGCTCCTCGTATTTTTGACACCTTTTGAAGTTCTTCATATATTTCAAAACTTTTGAAGCTCTTCATATTTCTCACACCTTTTCAGGCTCTTGATGATTTTCAACATCACTTCATTCTCCTCCTGTTTTTAAGACCGTTTCATGCTTCTCATATTTTTGACACCTTTTGAAGCTCTTCATATTTTTCACACCTTTTCAGGCTCTTTATGTTTTTGAACACCGCTTCATGCTCCTCCTATTTTTCAGACCGTTTCATGCTCCTCATATTTTTGACAACTTTTGAAGCTCTTCATATTTTGCACACGTTTTCAGTCTCTTCATGTTTTTGAACACCGCTTCATGCTCCTCCTATTTTTCATACCGTTTCATGCTCCTCATATATTTGAAACCTTTTGAAGCTCTTCATATTTCTCACAGCTTTTCAGGCTCTTCATGTTTTTAAACACCGCTTCATGCTCCTCCTATTTTTCAGACCGTTTCATGCTCATCTCATTTTGACACCTTTGAAGCTCTTCATATTTTTCACACATTTTGAAGCTCTTCATATTTTTCACACGTTTTCAGGCTCTTCATATTTTTCAACACCACTTCATGCTACTCCTATTTTTCAGACCGTTTCATGCTCATCTAATTTTTGACACTTTTTGAAGCTCTTCATATTTTTCACACATTTTGAAGCTCTTCATATTTTTCACACGTTTTCAGGCTCTTCATGTTTTTCAAAACCGCTTCATGCTCCTCCTATGTTTCAGACCGTTTAATCCTCCTCATGTATTTCACACCTTTTGAATCACTTCATATTTTTTACACCTTTTCAGGCTCTTCATGTTTTTGAACACCATTTCATGCTCCTCCTATGTTGCAGACCGTTTCATTTCCCTCATATTTTTGACACCTTTTGAAGCTCTTCATATTTTTCACACCTTTTGAAGCTCTTCATATTTTTCACAAGTTTTCAGGCTCTTCATGTTTTTCAACACCGCTTCATGCTCCTCCTGTTTTTCAGACCGTTTCATGCTCCTCATATTTTGGACACCTTTTGATGCTCTTCATATTTTTCACACTTTTTCAGGCTCTTCATGTTTTTCAACACGGCTTCATGCTCTTCATATTTTTCAGAACGTTTCATGCTCCTCATATTTTGGACACCTTTTGAAGCTCTTCATATTTTTCACACCTTTTCAGGCTCTTCATGTTTTTCAACACCGATTCATGCTCCTAATATTTTTCAGACCGTTTCATGCACCTCATATATTTCACACCTTTTGAAACTCTTCATATTTTTCACACCTTTTCAGGCTCCTCATGTTTGTGAACACCGCTTCATGCTCCTCCTATTTTTCAGACCGTTTCATGCTCCTCATGTTTTTGACACCTTTTGAAGTTCTTAATATTTTTCACACCTTTTCATGCTCTTCATGTTTTTCAACACCGCTTCATGCTCCTAATATTTTTCAGACCGTTTCTTGCACCTCATATATTTCACACCTTTTGAAACTCTTCATATTTTTCACACCTTTTCAGGCTCTTCTTGTTTTTCAACACCGCTTCATGCTCCTAATATTTTTTAGACCGCTTCTTGCACCTCATGTATTTCACACCTTTTGAAACTCTTCATATTTTTGACACCTTTTCAGGCTCTTCATGTTTTTCAACACTGCTTCATCCTCCTCCTCTTTTTCAGACCGTTTCATGCTCCTCATATTTTTGACAATTTTGAGGCTTTTCATATTTTTCACACCTATTCAGGCTCTTCATGTTTTCGAACACCGTTTCATAATCCTCCTGTTTTTCAGACGGTTTCATGCTCCTCATATTTTTGACACCTTTTGAAGCTCTTCATATTTTTCACATCTTTTGAATCTTTTCATATTTTTCACACCATTTCAGGCTCTTCATGATTTTCAACACCGCTTCATGCTCCTCCTATTTTTCAGTAAGTTTCATGCTCATCTCATTTTTGACACTTTTTGAAGCTCTTCATATTTTTCACACCTTTTGAAGTGCTTCATATTTTTCATATTTTTGAAGCTCTTCATATTTTCACACTTTTCAGACACTTCATGTTTTTCAACACCGCTTCATGCTCCTACTATTTTTCAGATCGTTTCATGCTCCTTATGTATCTCACACCTTTTGAAGCTCTTCATATATTTCACACCTTTTCAGGGTTTTCATTTTTTTCAACACTACTTCATGCTCCTCCTATTTTTCAGACCTTTTCATGCTCATCTCTTTTTGACACCTTTTGAAGCTCTTCATATTTTTCACACCTTTTCAGGCTCTTGATGATTTTCAACACCTCTTCATTCTCCTCCTATTTTTCAGACCGTTTCATGCTCATCTCATTTTGACACCTTTAGAAACTCTTCCTATTTTTCACACCTTTTCAGGCTCTTCTTGTTTTTGCACACCGTTTCATAATCCTCCTATTTTTCAGACCATTTCTTGCTTCTCATATTTTTCACACCTTTTGAAGCTCTTCATATTTTTCACACCTTTTGAAGCTCTTCATATTTTTCATATTTTTGAATCTCTTCATATTTTCACACCTTTTCAGGCTCTTCATGTTTTTCAACACCGCTTCATGTTCCTCCTATTTTTCAGACCGTTTCATGCTCCTCATATTTTGGACACCTTTTGAAGCTCTTCATATTTTTCACACCTTTTCAGGCTCTTCATGTTTTTCAACACCACTTCATGCTCCTTCTATTTTTCAGATAGTTTCATGCTCTTCATGTATTTCACACCTTTTGAAGCTCTTCATAATTTTCACACCATTTCAGGCTCTTCATGATTTTCAACACCGCTTCATGCTCCTCCTATTTGTCAGAACTTTTCATGCTCATCTCTTTTTCACACCTTTAGAAGCTCTTCATATTTTTCACACCTTTTCAGGCTCTTCATGATTTTCAACATCGCTTCATGCTCCTCCTATTTTTCAGACCTTTTCATGCTCATTTCTTTTTTCACAACTTTTCAAGGTCTTCATATTTTTCACACCTTTTGAATCTCTTCATATTTTTCACACCTTTTCAGGCTCTTCATATTTTTGAACACGACTTCATGCTCCTCTTATTTTTCACACCGTTTCATGCTCATCTCATTTTTGACACCTTTTGAAGCTTTGCATATTTTTCACATCTTTTGAAGCTCTTCCTATTTTTCACATTTTTAAGCTCTTCATATTTTTCACACGATTTCAGACTCTTCATGTTTTTCAACACAGGTTCATGCTCCTTTTATTTATCATACCGTTTCATGCTCCTCATATTTTTGACACGTTTTGAGGCTCTTCATATTTTTCACACCTTTTCAGGCTCTTCATGTTTTTCAACACCATTTCATGATCCTCCTACTTTTCAGACCGTTTCATGCTCCTCATATATTTGACACCTTTTGAAGCTCTTCTTATATTTCACACCTTTTCAGGCTCTTCATGTTTTTCAACACCACTTCATGTTCCTCATATTTTTAAGACTGTTTCTTGCTCCTCATATTTTTGACACCGTTAGAAGCTCTTCATATTTTTCACACCTTTTCAGGCTGTTCATGTTTTTCAACAACTCTTCATGCTCCTCCTATTTTTCAGACCGTTTAATCCTCCTCATGTATTTCACACCTTTTGAAGCTCTTCATATTTGTTACACCTTTTCAGGCTATTCATGTTTTTGAACACCGTTTCATGCTCCTCCTATTTTGCAGACCGTTTCATTCTCCTCATATTTTTGACACCTTTTGAAGCTCTTCATATATTTCCCACATTTTCAGGCTTTTCATTTTTTTCAACACCACTTCATGCTTCTCCTATTTTTCAGAGCGTTTCATGCTCATCTGATTTTGACATCTTTTGAAACTCTTCATATTTTTCACACCTTTTCAGGCTCTTCATGATTTACAACACCGCTACATGCTCCTCCGATTTTTCAGACCGTTTCATTCTCATCTCATTTTTGACACCTTTTGAAGCTCTTCAAGTTTTTCACCCCTTTTGAAGCTTTTCATATTTTTCTATTTTTGAAGGTCTTCATATTTTCACACCTTTTCAGACTCTTCATATTTTTCAACACCGCTTCATCCTCCTCCTATTTTTCAGAACGTTTCATGCTCCTCATATTTTTGACACCTTTTGAAGCTCTTCATATTTTTCACACCTTTTCAGGCTTTTCATGTTTTTGAACACAGTTTCATGTTCCTCCTATTTTTCAGACCGTTTCATGCTCCTCATATTCTTGACACCTTTTGAAGCTCTTCATATTTTTCACACCTTTTCAGGCTCTTCATGTTTTTGAACACCGCTTCATGCTCCTCCTATTTTTCAGACCGTTTCATGATCATCTCAGGTTTGACACCTTTTGAAGCTTTGCATATTTTTCACAGCTTTTCAGGCTCTTCATGTTTTTTAACACCGCTTCATGCTCCTCCTATTTCTCAGACCGTTTCAGGCTCCTCATAAATTTCACACCTTTTGAAGCTCTTCATATTTCTCACACCTTTTCAGGCTCTTCATGTTTTTGAACACCGCTTCATGCTCCTCCTATTTTTCAGACCGTATCATGCTCCTCATATTTTTCACACCTTTTGAAGCTCTTCATATTTTTCACACCTTTTCAGGCTCTTCATAGTTTTGAACACGACTTCATGCCCCTCTTATTTTTCAGACCGTTTCATGTTCATCTCATTTTTGACATCTTTTGAAGCTTTGCATATTATTCACATCTTTTGAAGCTCTTCATATTTTTCACATTTTTGAAGCTCTTCATATTTTTCACACGATTTCAGACTCTTCATGTTTTTCAACACCGGTTCATGCTCCTGCTATTTATCATACCGTTTCATACTCCTCATATTTTTGACACGTTTTGAGACTCTTCATATTTTTCACACCTTTTCAGGCTCTTCATGTTTTTGAACACCGTTTCATAATCCTCCTATTTTTCAGACCGTTTCATGCTCCTCATATTTTTGACACCTTTTAAAGCTCTTCATATTTTTCACACCTTTTCATCTTCTTCAAGTTTTTCAACACCGCTTCATCCTCCTCCTATTTTTAAGACCGTTTCATGCTCTTCATATTTTTGACACCTTTAGAAGCTCTTCATATTTTTCACACCATTTCATCCTCTTCAAGTTTTTGAACACCGCTTCATCCTCCTCCTATTTTTAAGACCGTTTCATGCTCCTCATATTTTTGACACCTTTTGAAGCATCATAATTTTCACACCTTTTCAGGCTCTTCATGTTTTTCAAAACCACTTCATGCTCCTCCTATTTTTCAGACCGTTTCATGCTCCTCATGTATTTCACACCTTTTGAAGCTCTTCATATTTTTCACACCTTTTCAGGCTCTTCATGATTTTCAACACCGCTTCATGCTCCTCCTATTTTTCAGACCGTTTCATGCTCCTCATATTTTTCACACCTTTTGAAGCTCTTCATATATTTCACACTTTTCAGGTTCTTGATGTTTTTCAACACCACTTCATGCTCCGCCTATTTTTCAGGCCGTTTCATGCTCCTCATATTTTTGAGACCTTTAGAAGCTCTTCATATTATTCACACCTTTTCAGGCTCTTCATGTTTTTGATCACCGCTTCATGCTCCGCCTATTTTTCATACCGTTTCATTCTCCTCACATCTTTGACACCTTTTGAAGCTCTTCAGATATTTCACACCTTTTCAGGCTCTTCATTTTTTTCAACACCAATTCATGATCATCCTATTTTTCAAATCGTTTCACGCTCCTCATGTGTTTCACACATTTTGAAGCTCTTCATATGTTTCACACCTTTTCAGACTCTTCATGTTCTTCAACATCGCTTCATGCTCCTCCTATTTTTCAGACCGTTTCATACTCCTCATATTTTTGACATCTTTTGAAGCTCTTCATATTTTTCACACCTTTTCAGGGTCTTCATGTTTTTCAACACCGCTTCATGCACCTCCTATTTTTCAGAACGTTTCATGCTCATCTCATTTTTGACACCTTTTGAAGCTTTTCTTATTTTTCACAACTTTTCAGGCTCTTCATGTTTTGAACACCGCTTCATGCTAATCCTATTTTTCAAACCATATCATGCTCCTCATATTTTTTACACCTTTTGAAGCTCTTCATATTTTTCACACCTTTTCAGGCTCTTCATGTTTTTGAACACCGCTTCATGCTCCTCTTATTTTTCAGACCGTTTCATGCTCCTCATGTATTTAACACCTTTTGAACCTATACATATTTTCCACACCTTTTCAGACTGTTCATGTTTTTCAACACCGCTTCATGCTCCTCCTATTTTCACCGTTTCATGCTCCTCATATTTTTCACACATTTTGAAGCTTTTCATATTTTTCACACCTCTTCAGGCTCTTCATTTTATTCAACACCACTTCATGCTCCTCCTATTTTTCAGACCGTTTCAGGCTCATCTAATATTTGACACCATTTGAAGCTCTTCATATTTTTCACACCTTTTGAAGCTCTTCATATTTTTCACACGTTTTCAGGCTCTTCATGTTTTTCAACATCGCTTCATTCTCCTCCTATTTTTCATACCGTTTCATGCTCATCTCATTTTGACACCTTTTGAAGCTCTTCATATTTTTCACACCTTTTGAAGCTCTTCATATTTTTCACACGTTTTCAGGCTCTTCATGTTTTTCAACACCGCTTCATGCTCCTCCTATGTTTCAGACCGTTTAATCCTCCTCATGTATTTCACACGTTTTGAATCACTTCATATTTTTCACACATTTTCAGGCTCTTCATGTTTTTGAACACCATTTCATGCTCCTCCTATGTTGCAGACCGTTTCATTTTCCTCATATTTTTGACACCTTTTGAAGCTCTTCATATTTTTCACACCTTTTGAAGCTCTTCATATTTCTCACAGCTTTTCAGGCTCTTCATTTTTTCAACACCACTTCATGCTCCTCCTGTTTTTCAGACCGTTTCTTTCTCATCTCATTTTGACACGTTTTGAAGCTCTTCATATTTTTCATACATTTTGAAGCTGTTCATATTTTTCACACCTTTTCAGGCTCTTCATGTTTTTCAACACCGCTTCATGCTCCTCCTATTTTTCAGACCATTCCATGCTCCTCATATTTTTGACACCTTTTGAAGCTTTTCATATTCTTCACACCTTTTGAAGCTCTTCATATTTTTCACACGTTTTCAGGCTCTTCATGTTTTTCAACACCGCTTCATTCTCCTCCTATTTTTCAGACCGTTTCATGCTCATCTCATTTTGACACCTTTTGAAGCTCTTCATATTTTTCACACCTTTTGAAGCTCTTCATATTTCTCACAGCTTTTCAGGCTCTTCATTTTTTCAACACCACTTCATGCTCCTCCTGTTTTTCAGACCGTTTCTTTCTCATCTCATTTTGACACGTTTTGAAGTTTCTTCATATTTTTCACACATTTTGAAGCTGTTCATATTTTTCACACCTTTTCAGGCTCTTCATGTTTTTCAACACCGCTTCACGCTCCTCCTATTTTTCAGACCGTTTCATGCTCCTCATATTTTTGACACCTTTTTAAACTCTTCATATTTCTCACACCTTTTCATGCTCTTCATGTTTTTGAACACCACTTCATGCTCCTCCTAATTTTCAGACCGTTTCATGCTCCTCATATATTTGACACCTTTTGCAGCTCTTCGTATATTTCACACCTTTTCAGGCTCTTCATGTTTTTCAACACCACTTCATGCTCCTCCTATTTTTAAGACCGTTTTATGCTCCTCATATTTTTGACACCTTTAGAAGCTCTTCATATTTTTCACACATTTTCAGGCTCTTCATGTTTTGAACACCTTTTCTTGCTCCTCCTATTTTGCAGACCGATTCATTCTCCTCATATTTTGGACAGTTTTGAAACTCTTCATATTTTTCACACCTTTTCAGGCTCTTCATATTTTTCAACACCGCTTCATGTTCCTCCTATTTTTCAGACCGTTTCATGCTCCTCATATTTTGGACTCCTTTTGAAGCTCTTCATATTTTTCACACCTTTTCAGGCTCTTCATGTTTTTCAACACCACTTCATGCTCCTTCTATTTTTCAGATAGTTTCATGCTCTTCATGTATTTCACACCTTTTGAAGCTCTTCATAATTTTCACACCATTTCAGGCTCTTCATGATTTTCAACACCGCTTCATGCTCCTCCTATTTGTCAGAACTTTTCATGCTCATCTCTTTTTCACACCTTTAGAAGCTCTTCATATTTTTCACACCTTTTCAGGCTCTTCATGATTTTCAACATCGCTTCATGCTCCTCCTATTTTTCAGACCGTTTCATGCTCATCTCTTTTTTGACACCTTTTGAAGCTCTTCATATTTTTCACACCTTCTCAGGCTTTTCATGTTTTTGAACACCGCTTCATGCCCCTCATATTTTTCACACCTTTTGAAGCTCTTCATATTTTTGACACAATTTCAGGCTCTTTATGTTTTTTAACACCGTTTCATGCTCCTCCTATTTTTCAGACCGTTTCATGCTCCTCATATTTTTGACACCTTTTGAATCTCTTCATATATTTCACACCTTTTCAGGATCTTCATGTTTTTCAACACCGCTTCATGCTCGTCCTATTGTCCAGACCGTTTCATGCTCCTCATATTTTTGACACCTTTTGAATCTCTTCATATATTTCACACCTTTTCAGGATGTTCATGTTTTTGAACACCGCTTCATGCTCCTCCTATCGTTCAGACCGTTTCATGCTCCTCATGTATTTCATACCTTTTGAATCTCTTCATATGTTTCACACCTTTTCAGGCTCTTCATGTTTTTGAGCACCACTTCATGCTGCTCCTATTTTTCAAACCGTTTCATGCTCCTCATAGTTTTGACACATTGGAAGCTCTTCATATTTTACACACCATTTGAGGCTCTTCATGTTTTTCAACACCGCTTCATGCTCCTCCTATTTTTCAGACCGTTTCATGCTCCTCATGTATATCACACCTTTGGAAGCTCTTCATAATGTTCACACCTTTTCAGGCTCTTCATATTTTTCAACACCGTTTCATGCTCCCCCAATTTTTCAAACCGTTCCATGCTCCTCATATTTTTGACACCTTTTGAATCTCTTCATATATTTCAAACCTTTTCAGGGTCTTCATGTTTTTCAACACTGCTTCATGCTCCTCCAATTTTCAGACCGTTTCATGCTCCTCATATTTTTGACACGATTTGAAGGTCTTCATATTTTTCACACCTTTTCAGGGTCTTCGTGTTTTTCTACACCGCTTCATGCTCCTCCTATTTTTGACACCTTTTGAAGCTGTTCATATATTGCACACCTTTTCAGGCGTTTCATGTTTTTGACCACCGTTTTATGCTCCTCATATTTTGACAGGTTTTGATGCTCTTCATATTTTTCACAGCTTTTCAGGCTCTTCATGTTTTTCAACACCACTTCATGCTCCTCCTATTTTTCAGACCGTTTCCTGCTCCTCATAGTTTTGACACATTGGAAGCTCTTCATATTTTACACACCATTTGAGGCTCTTCAAGTTTTTCAACACCGCTTCATGCTCCTCCTATTTTTCAGACCGTTTCATGCTCCTCATGTATATCACACCTTTGGAAGCTCTTCATAATGTTCACACCTTTTCAGGCTCTTCATATTTTTCAACACCGTTTCATGCTCCCCCAATTTTTCAGACCGTTCCATGCTCCTCATATTTTTGACACCTTTTGAAGCTCTTCATATTTTTCACTTCTTTTCAGGCTCTTCATGTTTTTCAACACCGATTCATGCTCCTCCTAATTTTCAGATCGTTTCATGCTCCTCTCATTTCTGACACATTTTGAAGCTTTTCAAATATTTCACACATTTTCAGGCTCTTCATATTTTTCAACACAACTTCATGCTCCCCCTATTTTTTAGACCGTTTCATGCTCATCTCATTTTTAAGATCTTGTCAAACTCTTAATATTTTTCCCAGCTTTTGAACCTCTTCATATTTTCCACACTTTTTCAGGCTCTTCAGGTCTTTCAATACCGCTTCTCGCTGCTCCTAATTTTCAGACCGTTTCATGCTCCTCATATTTTTGACACATTTTGAAGCTCTTCATATTTTTCACCCCTTTTCAGGCTCTTCATATTTTTGAACACCGCTTCATGCTCCTCCTATTTTTGACACCTTTTGAAGCTCTTCATATTTTTCACACATTTTCAGGCTCTTCTTGTTTTTGAACACCGCTTCATGCTCCTCCTATTTTTCAGACCGTTTCATGCTCCTCATATTTTTCACATCTTTTGAAGCTCTTCATATTTTTCACACCTTTTCAGGCTCTTCATGTTTTTCAACACCGCTTCATGCTCCTCCTATTTTCCAGACCGTTTCATGCTCCTCATTTTTTTCACACCTTTTGAAGCTCTTCATATGTTTCACACGTTTCATGCTCTTCATGTTTTTAACCACCGCTTCATGCTCATCCTATTTTCCAGACCGTTTCATGCTCCTGATATTTTTGATACGTATTGAAGCTCTTCATATTTTTCACACCTTTTGAAGCTCTTCATATTTTTCACACCTTTTCAGGCTCTTCATGTTTTTGAACACCGCTTCATGCTCCTCCTATTTTTCAGACCGTTTCATGCTCCTCATATTTTTAACACCTTTTGAAGCTCTTCATATTTTTCACACCTTTTCATACTCTTCATGTTTTTGAACACCGCTTCATGATCCTCCTATTTTTCAGATGGTTTCATGCTCCTCATATTTTTGACACCTTTTAAACGTCTTCATATTTTTCACACCTCTTCAGGCTCTTCATGTTTTTCAAAACCATTTCATGCTCCTCTTATATTTAAGACCATTTCATGTTGCTCCTATTTTTCAGACCGTTTCATGATCCTCATATTTTTGGAACCTTTTGAAGCTCTTCATATTTTTCATAACTTTTCAAGCTCTTCCAGATTTTCAACAACGCTTCATGCTCCTGCTTTTTTTCAGACCGTTTCATGCTCATCTCATTTTTGACAGCTTTTGAAGCTCTTCATATTTTTCACACCTTTTCAGGCTCTTCATGTTTTTGAACACCACTTCATGCTCCTCCTTTTTTTCAGACCGTTTCTTTCTCCTCATATATTTGACACTTTTTGAAGCTCTTCATATTTTTCACACCTTTTCAGGTTCTTCATTTTTGTCAACAAAGCTTCATGCTCCTCCTATTTTTCAGACCGTTTCATGCTCCTCATATGTTTCACACCTTTTGAAGCTCTTCTTATTTTTTTTAACACCTTTTCACGCTCCTCCTATTTTTCAGACCGTTTCATGCTCTTCATATTTTTGACACCTTTTGAAGTTCTTCATATTTTTCACACCTTTTGAACCTCTTCATATATTTCACACCTTTACAGGCTCTTCATGTTTTTCAGCACCAGTTCATGCTCCTCCTATTTTTCAGACCGTTTCATGCTCATCTCGTTTTTTACACCTTTTGAAGCTCTTCATATTTTGCACACCTTTTCAGGCACTTCATGTTTTTCAGCTCCACTTCATGCTCCTCCTATTTTTCAGACCGTTACATGCTGCTCAAATTTTTTACACCTTTTGAAGCTCTTCATATGTTTCACACCTTTTCAGGCTCTTTATGTTTTTGAACGCCACTTCATGCTCCTCGTATGTTTCAGACCGTTTCATGCTCCTCATATTTTTGACACGTTTTGGGGCTCTCATATTTTTCACACAATTTCCAGGCTCTTCATATTTTTGAACACCGTTTCATGCTCCTCATATTTTTCACACCTTTTGAAGCTCTTCATATTTTTCGCACCTTCTCAGGCGCTTCATGTATTTGAAAACAGATTCATGCTCCTTCTGTATTTCAGACCGTTTCATGCTCCTCCTATTTTTCAGACTGTTTCATGCACTTCTTATTATTGACACCTTTTGAAGCTCTTCATATTTTTCACCCCTTTTCAGGCTCTTCATGTTTTTGAACACCGTTTCATGCTCCTCCTATTTTTCAGAACGTTTCATGCTCCTCATATTTTTGACACGTTTTGGGCTCTTCATATTTTTTACACCATTCCAGGCTCTTCATATTTTTGAACACCTTTTCATACTCCTCCTATTTTTCAGACCGTTTCATGCTCCTCATATTTTTGACACCTTTTGAAGCTCTTCATATTTTTCATACCTTTTCAGGCTCTCCATATTTTTGAACACCGCTTCATGCTCCTCCTATTTTTGAAATCGTTTCATGCTCCTCATATTTTTGACACCTTTTGAAGCTCTTAATATTTGTCACACCTTTTCAGGCTCTTCATGTTTTTGAACATCGCTTTATCCTCCTCCTATTTTTCAGACCGTTCCCTGCTCTTCATATTTTTCAAACCTTTTGAAGCTCTTCATATTTTTCACACCTTTTCAGGCTCTTCATATTTTTAAACACCGCTTCATGCTCCTTCTTTTTTTCAGACCGTTTCATGTTCCTCATATTTTTGACACCTTTTGAAGCTCTTCATATTTTTCATACCTTTTCAGGCTCTCCATATTTTTGAACACCGCTTCATGCTCCTCCTATTTTTGAGACCGTTTCATTCTCCTCATATTTTTGACACCTTTTGAAGCTCTTCATATTTGTCACACCTTTTCAGGCTCTTCATGTTTTTGAACTCGGCCTTAACTTCCTCCTATTTTTCAGACCGTTCCATGCTCTTCATATTTTTCAAACCTTTTGAAGCTCTTCATATTTTTCACACCTTTTCAGGCTCTTCATGTTTTTAAACACCGCTTCATGCTCTTCCTATTTTTCAGACCGTTTCATGCTCCTCATATTTTTCACACCTTTTGAAGCTCTTCATATTTTTCACACCTTTTCATGCTCCTCATTTTTTTCACACCGTTTCATGCTCCTCCTATTTTTCAGACCGTTTCATGCTCCTCATATTTTTCACACATCTTGAAGCTCTTTATATTTGTCACACCTTTTCAGGCTCTTCATGTTTTTTAACACCGCTTCATGCTCCTCCTATTTTTGAGATCGTTTTATGCTCCTCATATTTTTCACACCTTTTGAAGCTCTTCATATTTTTCGCACCTTCTCAGGCGCTTCATGTATTTGAGCACAGATTCATGCTCCTCCTATATTTCAGACCGTTTCATGCTCCTCCTATTTTTCAGACTGTTTCATGCACGTCTTATTATTGACACCTTTTGAAGCTCTTCATATTTTTCACCCCTTTTCAGGCTCTTCATGTTTTTGAACACCGCTTCATGCTCCTGCTATTTTTCAGACCGTTTCATGCTCATCTCATTTGACAGCTTTTGAAGCTCTTCATATTTTTCACACATTTTGAAGCTCTTCATATTCTTCACACATTTTCAGGCTCTTCATGTTTTTCAACACCGCTTCTTGCTCCTCCTATTTTTCAGACCGTTTCATGTTCCTCATATTTTGACACGTTTTGAAGCTCTTCATGTTTTTCACACCTTTTCAGGCTCTTCATGTTTTTGAACACCGTTTCATGCTCCGCCTATTTTTCAGACCGTTTCAGTCTCCTCATATTTTTGACATCTTTTGAAACTCTTCATATTTTTCACACCTTTTGAAGTTCTTCATATTTTTCACACCTTTTCAGTCTCTTCATGTTTTTGAACACCGCTTCATGCTCCTCCTTTTTTTCAGACCATTTCTTTCTCCTCTTATATTTGACACTTTTTGAAGCTCTTCATATTTTTCACACCTTTTCAGGCTCTTCATGTTTTTGAACACCGATCCATGCTCCTCCTATTTTTCAGACCGTTTCATGCTCCTCATATTTTTCACACCTTTTGAAGCTCTTCATATTTTTCACACCTTTTCAGGCTCTTCAGGTTTTTCAGCTCCACTTCATGCTCCTCCTATATTTCAGACCGTTTCATGCTGCTCAAATTTTCTACACCTTTTCAAGCTCTTCATATTTTTCACACCTTTTCAGCCTCTTCATGTTTTTGAACACAGCTTCATGCTCCTCCTATTTTTCAATCGTTTCATGCTCCTCCTATTTTCCGACCGTTTCTTGCTCCTCATGTTTTGACACTTTTTGAAGCTCTTCATATTTTTCACACCTTTTCTGGCTCTTCATGTTTTTGAACACAGCTTTATGCTCCTCCAATTTTTCAGAACGTTTCATGCTCGTCATATTTTTCACACCTTTTAATGCTCTTCATATTTTTCTCACCTTTTCACGCTCTTCATGTTTTTCAGCACCAGTTCATGCTCCTCCTCTTTTTCAGAAAGTTTCATGCTCCTCATATTTTTGAAACCTTTTGAAGCTGTTCATATTTTTCTCACATTTTCAGGCTCTTCCTTTTTTTCAACACCATTTCATGCTCCTCTTATTTTTCAGACCGTTTCATGTTGCTCCTATTTTTCAGACCGTTTCATGATCCTCTTATATTTGACACTTTTTGAAGCTCTTCATATTTTTCACACCTTTTCAGGCTCTTCATATTTTTCGCACCTTTTCAGTCTCTTCATGTTTTTGAACACAGCTTCATGCTCCTCCTATTTTTCAGACCGTTTCATGCTCCTCATGTATTTCACACCTTTTGAAGCTCTTCATATTTCCCATACCTTTTCAGGCTCTTCATGTTTTTCAAAACCGCTTCATGCTCCTCCTATTTTTCAGACCGTTTCATGCTCCTCATATTTTTGAAACCTTTTGAAACTCTTCATATATTTCACACCATTTCAGGCTGTTCATGTTTTTCAACACAGTTTCATGCCCTCATATTTTTCAGACCGTTTCATGCTCCTCCTATTCTTGAGACCGTTTCATGCTCCTCATATTTTTGACACGTTTTGAAGCTCTTCATATTTTTCACACCTTTTCAGGCTCTCCATGTTTTTCATCAGCGATTCATACTCCTCCTATTTTTGAGGCCGTTTCATGCTCCTCATATTTTTGACACCTTTTGAAGCTCTTCATATTTTTCACACCTTTTCAGGCTCTTCATGTTTTTCAACACCGTTTCATGCTCGTCCTATTTTTCAGATCGTTTCATGCTCCTAATATATTTCACAACTTTTGAAGCTCTTCATATTTTTCACACCTTTTCAGGCTCTTCATGTTTTTCAACACCGCTTCATGATCCTCATATTTTTCAGAAAGTTTCATGCTCCTCATATTTTTGACACCTTTTAAACGTCTTCATATTTTTCACACCTCTTCAGGCTCTTCATGTTTTTCAAAACCATTTCATGCTCCTCTTATATTTAAGACCATTTCATGTTGCTCCTATTTTTCAGACCGTTTCATGATCCTCATATTTTTGGAACCTTTTGAAGCTCTTCATATTTTTCATAACTTTTCAAGCTCTTCCAGATTTTCAACAACGCTTCATGCTCCTGCTTTTTTTCAGACCGTTTCATGCTCATCTCATTTTTGACAGCTTTTGAAGCTCTTCATATTTTTCACACCTTTTCAGGCTCTTCATGTTTTTGAACACCACTTCATGCTCCTCCTTTTTTTCAGACCGTTTCTTTCTCCTCATATATTTGACACTTTTTGAAGCTCTTCATATTTTTCACACCTTTTCAGGTTCTTCATTTTTGTCAACAAAGCTTCATGCTCCTCCTATTTTTCAGACCGTTTCATGCTCCTCATATGTTTCACACCTTTTGAAGCTCTTCTTATTTTTTTTAACACCTTTTCACGCTCCTCCTATTTTTCAGACCGTTTCATGCTCTTCATATTTTTGACACCTTTTGAAGTTCTTCATATTTTTCACACCTTTTGAACCTCTTCATATATTTCACACCTTTACAGGCTCTTCATGTTTTTCAGCACCAGTTCATGCTCCTCCTATTTTTCAGACCGTTTCATGCTCATCTCGTTTTTTACACCTTTTGAAGCTCTTCATATTTTGCACACCTTTTCAGGCACTTCATGTTTTTCAGCTCCACTTCATGCTTCTCCTATTTTTCAGACCGTTACATGCTGCTCAAATTTTTTACACCTTTTGAAGCTCTTCATATGTTTCACACCTTTTCAGGCTCTTTATGTTTTTGAACGCCACTTCATGCTCCTCGTATGTTTCAGACCGTTTCATGCTCCTCATATTTTTGACACGTTTTGGGGCTCTCATATTTTTCACACAATTTCCAGGCTCTTCATATTTTTGAACACCGTTTCATGCTCCTCATATTTTTCACACCTTTTGAAGCTCTTCATATTTTTCGCACCTTCTCAGGCGCTTCATGTATTTGAAAACAGATTCATGCTCCTTCTGTATTTCAGACCGTTTCATGCTCCTCCTATTTTTCAGACTGTTTCATGCACTTCTTATTATTGACACCTTTTGAAGCTCTTCATATTTTTCACCCCTTTTCAGGCTCTTCATGTTTTTGAACACCGTTTCATGCTCCTCCTATTTTTCAGAACGTTTCATGCTCCTCATATTTTTGACACGTTTTGGGCTCTTCATATTTTTTACACCATTCCAGGCTCTTCATATTTTTGAACACCTTTTCATACTCCTCCTATTTTTCAGACCGTTTCATGCTCCTCATATTTTTGACACCTTTTGAAGCTCTTCATATTTTTCATACCTTTTCAGGCTCTCCATATTTTTGAACACCGCTTCATGCTCCTCCTATTTTTGAAATCGTTTCATGCTCCTCATATTTTTGACACCTTTTGAAGCTCTTAATATTTGTCACACCTTTTCAGGCTCTTCATGTTTTTGAACATCGCTTTATCCTCCTCCTATTTTTCAGACCGTTCCCTGCTCTTCATATTTTTCAAACCTTTTGAAGCTCTTCATATTTTTCACACCTTTTCAGGCTCTTCATATTTTTAAACACCGCTTCATGCTCCTTCTTTTTTTCAGACCGTTTCATGTTCCTCATATTTTTGACACCTTTTGAAGCTCTTCATATTTTTCATACCTTTTCAGGCTCTCCATATTTTTGAACACCGCTTCATGCTCCTCCTATTTTTGAGACCGTTTCATTCTCCTCATATTTTTGACACCTTTTGAAGCTCTTCATATTTGTCACACCTTTTCAGGCTCTTCATGTTTTTGAACTCGGCCTTAACTTCCTCCTATTTTTCAGACCGTTCCATGCTCTTCATATTTTTCAAACCTTTTGAAGCTCTTCATATTTTTCACACCTTTTCAGGCTCTTCATGTTTTTAAACACCGCTTCATGCTCTTCCTATTTTTCAGACCGTTTCATGCTCCTCATATTTTTCACACCTTTTGAAGCTCTTCATATTTTTCACACCTTTTCATGCTCCTCATTTTTTTCACACCGTTTCATGCTCCTCCTATTTTTCAGACCGTTTCATGCTCCTCATATTTTTCACACATCTTGAAGCTCTTTATATTTGTCACACCTTTTCAGGCTCTTCATGTTTTTTAACACCGCTTCATGCTCCTCCTATTTTTGAGATCGTTTTATGCTCCTCATATTTTTCACACCTTTTGAAGCTCTTCATATTTTTTGCACCTTCTCAGGCGCTTCATGTATTTGAGCACAGATTCATGCTCCTCCTATATTTCAGACCGTTTCATGCTCCTCCTATTTTTCAGACTGTTTCATGCACGTCTTATTATTGACACCTTTTGAAGCTCTTCATATTTTTCACCCCTTTTCAGGCTCTTCATGTTTTTGAACACCGCTTCATGCTCCTGCTATTTTTCAGACCGTTTCATGCTCATCTCATTTGACAGCTTTTGAAGCTCTTCATATTTTTCACACATTTTGAAGCTCTTCATATTCTTCACACATTTTCAGGCTCTTCATGTTTTTCAACACCGCTTCTTGCTCCTCCTATTTTTCAGACCGTTTCATGTTCCTCATATTTTGACACGTTTTGAAGCTCTTCATGTTTTTCACACCTTTTCAGGCTCTTCATGTTTTTGAACACCGTTTCATGCTCCGCCTATTTTTCAGACCGTTTCAGTCTCCTCATATTTTTGACATCTTTTGAAACTCTTCATATTTTTCACACCTTTTGAAGTTCTTCATATTTTACACACCTTTTCAGGCTCTTCATGTTTTTCAACACTGCTTCATAATCCTCCTATTTTTAAGACCGTTTCACGCTGCTCCTATTTTTCAGACCGTTTCATGATCCTCATATTTTTGAAAACTTTTGAAGCTCTTCATATTTTTCACACCTTTTCAAGCTCTTCAAGATTTTCAACAACGCTTCATGCTCCTGCTTTTTTTCAGACCGTTTCATGCTCATCTCATCTTTGACAGCTTTTGAAGCTCTTCATATTTTTCACACCTTTTGAAGCTCTTCACATTTTTCACACCTTTTCAGGCTATTCAAGTTTTTGAACATCACTTCATGCTCCTCCTATTTTTCAGACCGTTTCTTTCTCCTCATATATTTGACACTTTTTGAAGCTCTTCATATTTTTCACACCATTTCAGGCTCTTCATGTTTTTGAACACCACTTCATGCTCCTCCTATTTTTCAGACCGTTTCATGCTCCTCATATTTTTCACACCTTTTGAAGCTCTTCATATTTTTCACACCTTTTCAGGCTCTTCATGTTTTTCAGCACCAGTTCGTGCTCCTTCTATTTTTCAGACCGTTTCATGCTCATCTCATTTTTACACCTTTTGAAACTCTTCATATTTTGCACACCTTTTCAGGCACTTCATGTTTTTCAGTTCCACTTCATGCTCCTCCTATTTTTCAGACCGTTTCATGCTGCTCAAGTTTTTTACAGCTTTTGAAGCTCTTCATATTTTTCACACCTTTTCAGGCTCTTCATGTTTTTGAACACAGCTTCCTGCTCCTCCTATTTTTCAGATCATTTCATGCTCCTCCTATTTTCCGACCGTTTCTTGCTCCTCATATTTTTGACACTTTTTGAAGCTCTTCATATTTTTCACACCTTTTCTGGCTCTTCATGTTTTTGAACACAGCTTCATGCTCCTCCTATTTTTCAGACCGTTTCATGCTCATCATATTTTTCACACCTTTTAAAGCTCTTCATATTTTTCACACCTTTTCAGGCTCTTCATGTTTTCAGCACCAGTTCATGCTCCTCCTATTTTTCAGACCGTTTCATGCTCATCTCATTTTTTACACCTTTTGAAGCTCTTCATATTTTACACATCTTTTCAGGCTCTTCATGTTTTTCAACACAGCTTCATGCTCCTCCTATTTTTCAGACCGTTTCATTCTCCTCAAGTTTTTGACACCTGTTGAAGCTCTTCACATTTTTCACACCATTTCAGGCTCTTCACGATTTTCAACACCGCTTCATGATCCTCCTATTTTTCAGACCGTTTCATGCTCTTCTTATTTTTCAGACCGTTTCATGCTCCTCCTATTTTTCAGACCGTTTCATTCTCCTCATATATTTGACACATTTTGAAGCTCCTCCTATTTTTCCACACCTTTTCCGGCTCTTCATGTTTCTCCACGCCGTTTAATGCTCCTCCTATTTTTCAGACCGTTTTATGCTCATCTAATTTTTGACACCTTTTGAAGCTCTTCATATTTTTCACACCTTTTCAGGCTCTTCATATTTTTCGCACCTTTTCAGTCTCTTCATGTTGTTGAACACAGCTTCATGCTCTTCCTATTTTTCAGACCGTTTAATGCTCCTCATAATTTTGACACCTTTTGAAGCTCTTCATATTTTTCACACCTTTTCAGGCTCTTCATATTTTTCACACATTTTCAGGCTCTTCATGTTTTTCAACACCGCTTCTTGCTCCTCCTATTTTTCAGACCGTTTCATGCTCCTCATATTTTGACACGTTTTGACGCTCTTCATATTTTTCACACCTTTTTAGGCTCTCATGTTTTTGAACACCGTTTCATGCTCCGCCTATTTTTCAACCGTTTCATTCTCCTCATATTTTTGACACCTTTTGAAGCTCTTCATATGTTTCACACCTTTTAAAGCTCTTCATGTTTTTTAACACCGTTTCATGCTCCTCCTATATTTCAGACAGTTTCATGCTCCTCATATTTTGACACCTTTTGAAGCTCTTCATATTTTTCACACATTTTCAGGGTCTTCATGTTTTTCTACACCACTTCATGCTCCTCCTATTTTTCAGACCATTTCCTGCTCCTCATATTTTTGACACCATTTGAAGCTCTTTATATGTTTCACACCTTTTGAAGCTCTTCATGTTTTTTAACACCATTTCATGCTCCTCCTATTTTTCAGACCGTTTCATGCCCCTCATATTTTTGACACCTTTTGAAGCTCTTCATATATTTCACAGCTTTTCAGGCTCTTCATGTTCTTTAACACCGCTTCATGCTCCGACTATTTTTCAGACCGTTTCCTGCTCCTCATATTTTTCACATCTTTTGAAGCTTGACATAATTTCACAGCTTTTCAGGCTCTTCATGTTTTTGAATACCGCTTCATGCTCCTCTCATTTTTCAGACCGTTTCATGCTCCTTATATTTTTGACACCTTTTGAAGCTCTTCATATTTTTCACAACATTTCATGCTCTTCAGGTTTTTGAATACCGCTTCATGCTCCTCCTATGTTTCAGACCGTTTCATGCTCCTCATATGTATGACAACTTTTGAAGCTCTTCATATTTTTCACACCTTTTCAGGCTCTTCATGTTTTTGAACACCGCTTCATGCTCCTCCTATTTTTCAGACCATTCATGCTCCTCATATTTTTGACAACCTTTGAAGCACTTCATATTTTTCACATCTTTTCTGGCTCTTCATGTTTTTGAACTCCGTTTCTTGCTCCTCCAATATTTCAGACCGTTTCATTCTCCTCATGTTTTTGACACCTTTTGAAGCTCTTCATATTTTTCACACATTTTCAGGCTCTTCATGTTTTTCAACACCGCTTCATGCTCCTCCTATTTTTCAGACAGTTTAATGCTCCTCATATTTTTCACACCTTTTGAAGCTTGACATAATTGCACACCTTTTCAGGCTCTTCATGTTCTTTATCACCGCTTCATGCTCCTACTATTTTTCAGACCGTTTCCTGCTCCTCATATTTTTCGCACCTTTTGAAGCTTGACATAATTTCTCAGCTTTTCAGGCTCTTCATGTTTTTGAATACCGCTTCATGCTCCTCCTATTTTTCAGACCGTTTCATGCTCCTTATATTTTTGACACCTTTTGAAACTCTTCGTATTTTTCACACCTTTTCTGGCTCTTCATGTTTTTGAATACCACTTCATGCTCCTCCTATTTTTCAGACCGTTTCATGCTCCTCATATATACGACACCTTTTGAAGCTCTTCATATTTTTCACACCTTTTCAGGCTCTTCATCTTTTTGAACTCCGTTTCTTGCTCCTCCGATATTTCAGACCGTTTCATGCTCCTGATATTTTTGACACCTTTTGAAGCTCTTCATATATTTCACACCATTTCAGGCTCTTCATGTTTTTTAACACCGCTTTATACTCCTCCTATTTTTCAGACCGTTTCATGCTCCTCATATTTTTCACATCTTTTGAAGCTTGTCATAATTTCACAGCTTTTCAGGCACATCCTGTTTTTCAACACCGATTAATGCTCCTCCTATTTTTCAGACCGTTTCATGCTCCTCATATTTTTGACACCTTTTGAAGCTCTTCATATATTTCACACCATTTCAGGCTCTTCATGTTTTTTAACACCGCTTCATGCTCCTTCTTTTTTTCAGACCGTTTCATGCTCCTCATATTTTTGACACCTTTTGAAGCTCTTCATATTTGTCACACCTTTTCAGGCTCTTCATGTTTTTGAACTCGGCCTTATCTTCCTCCTACTTTTCAGACCGTTCCATGTTCTTCATATTTTTCAAACCTTTTGAAGCTCTTCATATTTTTCACACTTTTTCAGGCTCTTCATGTTTTTAAACACCGCTTCATGCTCTTCCTATTTTTCAGACCGTTTCATGCTCCTCATATTTTTCACACCTTTTGAAGCTCTTCATATTTTTCACACCTTTTCATGCTCTTCATTTTTTTCACACCGTTTCATGCTCCTCATATTTTTCACACATCTTGAAGCTCTTTATATTTGTCACACCTTTTCAGGCTCTTCATGTTTTTTAATACCGCTTCATGCTCCTCCTATTTTTGAGGTCGTTTTATGCTCCTCATATTTTTCACACCTTTTGAAGCTCTTCATATTTTTCACCCCTTTTCAGGCTCTTCATGTTTTTGAACACCGCTTCATGCTCCTGCTATTTTTCAGACCGTTTCATGCTCATCTCATTTGACAGCTTTTGAAGCTCTTCATATTTTTCACACCTTTTGAAGCTCTTCATATTCTTCACACATTTTCAGGCTCTTCATGTTTTTCAACACCGCTTCTTGCTCCTCCTATTTTTCAGACCGTTTCATGTTCCTCATATTTTGACACGTTTTGAAGCTCTTCATGTTTTTCACACCTTTTCAGGCTCTTCATGTTTTTGAACACTGTTTCATGTTCCGCCTATTTTTCAGACCGTTTCAGTCTCCTCATATTTTTGACACCTTTTGAAGCTCTTCATATTTTTCACACCTTTTGAAGCTCTTCATATTTTTCACACCTTTTCAGGCTCTTCATGTTTTTCAACACTGCTTCATAATCCTCCTATTTTTACGACCGTTTCATGTTGCTCCTATTTTTCAGACCGTTTCATGATCCTCATATTTTTGAAAACTTTTGAAGCTCTTCATATTTTTCACACCTTTTCAAGCTCTTCAAGAATTTCAACAACGCTTCATGCTCCTGCTTTTTTTCAGACCGTTTCATGCTCATCTCATTTTTCACACCTTTTAAAGCTCTTCATATTTTTCACACCTTTTCAGGCTCTTCATGTTTTCAGCACCAGTTCATGCTCCTCCTATTTTTCAGACCGTTTCATGCTCATCTCATTTTTTACACCTTTTGAAGCTCTTCATATTTTACACACCTTTTCAAGCTCTTCATGTTTTTCAACACAGCTTCATGCTCCTCCTATTTTTCAGACCGTTTCGTTCTCCTCAAGTTTTTGACACCTGTTGAAGCTCTTCACATTTTTCACACCATTTCAGGCTCTTCACGATTTTCAACACCGCTTCATGATCCTCCTATTTTTCGGACCGTTTCATGCTCTTCTTATTTTTCAGACCGTTTCATGCTCCTCCTATTTTTCAGACCGTTTCATTCTCCTCATATATTTGACACATTTTGAAGCTCCTCCTATTTTTCCACACCTTTTCCTGCTCTTCATGTTTCTCCACGCCGTTTAATGCTCCTCCTATTTTTCAGACCGTTTCATGCTCATTTAATTTTTGACACCTTTTGTAGCTCTTCATATTTTTCACACCTTTTCAGGCTCTTCATATTTTTCGCACCTTTTCAGTCTCTTCATGTTGTTGAACACAGCTTCATGCTCTTCCTATTTTTCAGACCGTTTAATGCTCCTCATAATTTTGACACCTTTTGAAGCTCTTCATATTTTTCACACCTTTTCAGGCTCTTCATATTTTTCCACATTTTCAGGCTCTTCATGTTTTTCAACACCGCTTCTTGCTCCTCCTATTTTTCAGACCGTTTCATGCTCCTCATATTTTTCACACCTTTTGAAGCTTGACATAATTGCACAGCTTTTCAGGCTCATCATGTTTTTGAATACCGCTTCATGCTCCTCCTATTTTTCAGACCGTTTCATGTTCCTTATATTTTTGACACCTTTTGAAGCTCTTCATATTTTTCACATCATTTCAGGCAATTCATGTTTTTCAACACCACTTCATTCTTCTCCTATTTTTCAGATCGTTTCATGCTCCTCATATTTTTGACACCTTTTGAAGCTCTTCATATATTTCCCACTTTTTCAGGCTCATCATATTTTTCAACACCACTTCATGCTCCTCCTATTTTTCAGGCCGTTTCATGCTCATCTCATTTTTGACACCTTTTGAAGCTCTTCATATATTTCACACCTTTTCAGGCTCTTCATGTTCTTTAACACCGCTTCATGCTCCGACTATTTTTCAGACCGTTTCCTGCTCCTCATATTTTTCACATCTTTTGAAGCTTGACATAATTTCACAGCTTTTCAGGCTCTTCATGTTTTTGAATACCGCTTCATGCTCCTCTTATTTTTCAGACCGTTTCATGCTCCTTATATTTTTGACACCTTTTGAAGCTCTTCATATTTTTCACACCTTTTCTGGCTCTTCATGTTTTTGAATACCGCTTCATGCTCCTCCTATTTTTCAGACCGTTTCATGCTCCTCATATATATGACAACTTTTGAAGCTCTTCATATTTTTCACACCTTTTCAGGCTCTTCATGTTTTTGAACACCGCTTCATGCTCCGCCTATTTTTCAGACCATTCATGCTCCTCATATTTTTGACAACCTTTGAAGCACTTCATTTTTTTCACATCTTCTGGCTCTTCATGTTTTTGAACTCCGTTTCTTGCTCCTCCAATATTTCAGACCGTTTCATTCTCCTCATGTTTTTGACACCTTTTGAAGCTCTTCATATTTTTCACACATTTTCAGGCTCTTCATGTTTTTCAACACCGCTTCATGCTCCTCCTATTTTTCAGACAGTTTCATGCTCCTCATATTTTTCACACCTTTTGAAGCTTGACATAATTGCACACCTTTTCAGGGTCTTCATGTTCTTTATCACCGCTTCATGCTCCTACTATTTTTCAGACCGTTTCCTGCTCCTCATATTTTTCGCACCTTTTGAAGCTTGACATAATTTCTCAGCTTTTCAGGCTCTTCATGTTTTTGGATACCGCTTCATGCTCCTCCTATTTTTCAGACCGTTTCATGCTCCTCATATATACGACACCTTTTGAAGCTCTTCATATTTTTCACACCTTTTCAGGCTCTTCATCTTTTTGAACTCCGTTTCTTGCTCCTCCTATTTTTCAGACCGTTTCATGTTCCTTATATTTTTGACACCTTTTGAAGCTCTTCATATTTTTCACATCTTTTCAGGCAATTCATGTTTTTCAACACCACTTCATTCTTCTCCTATTTTTCAGATCGTTTCATGCTCCTCATATTTTTGACACCTTTTGAAGCTCTTCATATATTTCCCACTTTTTCAGGCTCATCATATTTTTCAACACCACTTCATGCTACTCCTATTTTTCAGGCCGTTTCATGCTCATCTCATTTTTGACACCTTTTGAAGCTCTTCATATATTTCACACCTTTTCAGGCTCTTCATGTTCTTTAACACCGCTTCATGCTCCGACTATTTTTCAGACCGTTTCCTGCTCCTCATATTTTTCACATCTTTTGAAGCTTGACATAATTTCACAGCTTTTCAGGCTCTTCATGTTTTTGAATACCGCTTCATGCTCCTCTTATTTTTCAGACCGTTTCATGATCCTCATATTTTTGACACCTTTTGAAGCTCTTCATATTTGTCACACCTTTTCAGGCTCTTCATGTTTTTGAACACCGCTTCATGCTCCTCCTATTTTTCAGACCGTTTCATGCTCCTCATATTTTTGACACCTTTTGAAGCTCTTCATATTTTTCACACCTTTTCAGGCTCTCCATATTTTTTTAACACCGCTTCATGCTCCTCCTATTTTTGAGACCGTTTCATGCTCCTCATATTTTTGACACCTTTTGAAGCTCTTAATATTTGTCACATCTTTTCAGGCTCTTCATGTTTTTGAACATCGCTTTATCCTCCTCCTATTTTTCAGACCATTTCCTGCTCTTCATATTTTTCAAACCTTTTGAAGCTCTTCATATTTTTCACACCTTTTCAGGCTCTTCATATTTTTAAACACCGCTTCATGCTCCTTCTTTTTTTCAGACCGTTTCATGTTCCTCATATTTTTGACACCTTTTGAAGCTCTTCATATTTTTCATACCTTTTCAGGCTCTCCATATTTTTGAACACCGCTTCATGCTCCTCCTATTTTTGAGACCGTTTCATGCTCCTCATATTTTTGACACCTTTTGAAGCTCTTCATATTTGTCACACTTTTTTAGGCTCTTCATGTTTTTAAACACCGCTTCATGCTCTTCCTATTTTTCAGACCGTTTCATGCTCCTCATATTTTTGAAAACTTTTGAAGCTCTTCATATTTTTCACACCTTTTCAAGCTCTTCAAGATTTTCAACAACGCTTCATGCTCCTGCTTTTTTTCAGACCGTTTCATGCTCATCTCATTTTTCACACCTTTTAAAGCTCTTCATATTTTTCACACCTTTTCAGGCTCTTCATGTTTCAGCACCAGTTCATGCTCCTCCTATTTTTCAGACCGTTTCATGCTCATCTCATTTTTTACACCTTTTGAAGCTCTTCATATTTTACACACCTTTTCAAGCTCTTCATGTTTTTCAACACAGCTTCATGCTCCTCCTATTTTTCAGACCGTTTCGTTCTCCTCAATTTTTTGACACCTGTTGAAGCTCTTCACATTTTTCACACCATTTCAGGCTCTTCACGATTTTCAACACCGCTTCATGATCCTCGTATTTTTCAGACCGTTTCATGCTCTTCTTATTTTTCAGACCGTTTCATGCTCCTCCTATTTTTCAGACCGTTTCATTCTCCTCATATATTTGACACATTTTGAAGCTCCTCCTATTTTTCCACACCTTTTCCGGCTCTTCATGTTTCTCCACGCCGTTTAATGCTCCTCCTATTTTTCAGACCGTTTCATGCTCATCTAATTTTTGACACCTTTTGAAGCTCTTCATATTTTTCACACCTTTTCAGGCTCTTCATATTTTTCGCACCTTTTCAGTCTCTTCATGTTGTTGAACACAGCTTCATGCTCTTCCTATTTTTCAGACCGTTTCATGTTCCTTATATTTTTGACACCTTTTGAAGCTCTTCATATTTTTCACATCTTTTCAGGCAATTCATGTTTTTCAACACCACTTCATTCTTCTCCTATTTTTCAGATCGTTTCATGCTCCTCATATTTTTGACACCTTTTGAAGCTCTTCATATATTTCCCACTTTTTCAGGCTCATCATATTTTTCAACACCACCTCATGCTCCTCCTATTTTTCAGGCCGTTTCATGCTCATCTCATTTTTGACACCTTTTGAAGCTCTTCATATTTTTCACACCTTTAGAAGCTCTTCATATTTTTCACACGTCCTCAGGCTCTTCATGTTTTTCAACACCGCTTCATGCTCCTCCTATTTTTCAGATCGTTTCCTGCTCCTCATATATTTGACACCTTTTGAAGCTCTTCATATGTTTCACACCTTTTGAAGCTCTTCATATTTTTTAACACCGTTTCATGCTCCTCGTATTTTTCTGAACGTATCCCGCTCCTCATATGTTTCACACCTTTTGAAGCTCTTCATGTTTTTTAACACCTTTTCACGTTCCTCCTATATTTCAGACAGTTTCATGCTCCTCATATTTTGACACCTTTTGAAGCTCTTCATATTTTTCACACCTTTTCAGGGTCTTCATGTTTTTCTACACCACTTCATGCTCCTCCTATTTTTCAGACCGTTTCCTGCTCCTCATATATTTGACACCTTTTGAAGCTCTTTATATGTTTCACACCTTTTGAAGCTCTTCATGTTTTTTAACACCGTTTCATGCTCCTCCTATTTTTCAGACAGTTTCATGCGCCTCATATTTTTGACACCTTTTGAAGCTCTTCATATATTTCACACCTTTTCAGGCTCTTCATGTTCTTTATCACCGCTTCATGCTACTACTATTTTTCAGACCGTTTCCTGCTCCTCATATTTTTCGCACCTTTTGAAGCTTGGCATAATTTCTCAGCTTTTCAGGCTCTTCATGTTTTTGAATACCGCTTCATGCTCCTCCTATTTTTCAGACCGTTTCATGCTCCTCATATATACGACACCTTTTGAAGCTCTTCATATTTTTCACACCTTTTCAGGCTCTTCATCTTTTTGAACTCCGTTTCTTGCTCCTCCGATATTTCAGACCGTTTCATGCTCCTGATATTTTTGACACCTTTTGAAGCTCTTCATGTTTTTCTCACCTCTTCAGGCTCTTCATGTATTTCAACAACGCTTCATGTTCCTACTATTTTTCAGACCGTTTCATGATCCTCATATTTTTGACACCTTTTGAAGCTCTTCATACTTTTCACACCTTTTAAGGCTCTTCATGTTTTTGAACACCGCTTCATGCTCCTCCTATTTTTCAGACCGTTTCCTGCTCTTCATATTTTTCAAACCTTTTGAAGCTCTTCATATTTTTCACACCTTTTCAGGCTCTTCATATTTTTAAACACCGCTTCATGCTCCTTCGTTTTTTCAGACCGTTTCATGTTCCTCATATTTTTGACACCTTTTGAAGCTCTTCATATTTTTCATACCTTTTCAGGCTCTCCATATTTTTGAACACCGCTTCATGCTCCACCTATTTTTGAGACCGTTTCATGCTCCTCATATTTTTGACACCTTTTGAAGTTCTTCATATTTGTCACACCTTTTCAGGCTCTTCATGTTTTTGAACTCGGCCTTATCTTCCTCCTATTTTTCAGACCGTTCCATGCTCTTCATATTTTTCAAACCTTTTGAAGCTCTTCATATTTTTCACACCTTTTCAGGCTCTTCATGTTTTTAAACACCGCTTCATGCTCTTCCTATTTTTCAGACCGTTACATGCTCCTCATATTTTTCACACCTTTTGAAGCTCTTCATATTTTTCACACCTTTTCATGCTCTTCATTTTTTTCACACCGTTTCATGCTCCTCCTATTTTTCAGACCGTTTCATGCTCCTCATATTTTTCACACATCTTGAAGCTCTTTATATTTGTCACACCTTTTCAGGCTCTTCATGTTTTTTAACACCGCTTCATGCTCCTCCTATTTTTGAGATCGTTTTATGCTCCTCATATTTTTCACACCTTTTGAAGCTCTTCATATTTTTCACCCCTTTTCAGGATCTTCATGTTTTTGAACACCGCTTCATGCTCCTGCTATTTTTCAGACCGTTTCATGCTCATCTCATTTGACAGCTTTTGAAGCTCTTCATATTTTTCACACCTTTGAAGCTCTTCATATTCTTCACACATTTTCAGGCTCTTCATGTTTTTCAACACCGCTTCTTGCTCCTCCTATTTTTCAGACCGTTTCATGTTCCTCATATTTTGACACGTTTTGAAGCTCTTCATGTTTTTCACACCTTTTCAGGCTCTTCATGTTTTTGAACACTGTTTCATGCTCCGCCTATTTTTCAGACCGTTTCAGTCTCCTCATATTTTTGACACCTTTTGAAGCTCTTCATATTTTTCACACCTTTTGAAGCTCTTCATATTTTTCACACCTTTTCAGGCTCTTCATGTTTTTCAACACTGCTTCATAATCCTCCTATTTTTACGACCGTTTCATGTTGCTCCTATTTTTCAGACCGTTTCATGATCCTCATATTTTTGAAAACTTTTGAAGCTCTTCATATTTTTCACACCTTTTCAAGCTCTTCAAGATTTTCAACAACGCTTCATGCTCCTGCTTTTTTTCAGACCGTTTCATGCTCATCTCATTTTTGACAGCTTTTGAAGCTCTTCATATTTTTCACACCTTTTGAAGCTCTTCATATTTTTCACACCTTTTCAGGCTCTTCAAGTTTTTGAACACCACTTCATGCTCCTCCTTTTTTTCAGACCGTTTCTTTCTCCTCATATATTTGACACTTTTTGAAGCTCTTCATATTTTTCACACCTTTTCAGGCTCTTCATGTTTTTGAACACCACTTCATGCTCCTCCTATTTTTCAGACCGTTTCATGCTCCTCATATTTTTCACACCTTTTGAAATTCTTCATATTTTGCACACCTTTTCAGGCACTTCATGTTTTTCAGTTCCACTTCATGCTCCTCCTATTTTTCAGACCGTTTCATGCTGCTCAAGTTTTTTACACCTTTTGAAGCTCTTCATATTTTTCACACCTTTTCAGGCTCTTCATGTTTTTGAACACAGCTTCCTGCTCCTCCTATTTTTCAGATCATTTCATGCTCCTCCTATTTTCCGACCGTTTCTTGCTCCTCATATTTTTGACACTTTTTGAAGCTCTTCATATTTTTCACACCTTTTCTGGCTCTTCATGTTTTTGAACACAGCTTCATGCTCCTCCTATTTTTCAGACCGTTTCATGCTCGTCATATTTTTCACACCTTTTAAAGCTCTTCATATTTTTCACACCTTTTCAGGCTCTTCATGTTTTCAGCACCAGTTCATGCTCCTCCTATTTTTCAGACCGTTTCATGCTCATCTCATTTTTTACACCTTTTGAAGCTCTTCATATTTTACACACCTTTTCAGGCTCTTCATGTTTTTGAACACAGCTTCATGCTCCTCCTATTTTTCAGACCGTTTCATTCTCCTCAAGTTTTTGACACCTGTTGAAGCTCTTCACATTTTTCACACCATTTCAGGCTCTTCACGATTTTCAACACCGATTCATGATCCTCCTATTTTTCAGACCCTTTCATGCTCTTCTTATTTTTCAGACCGTTTCATGCTCCTCCAATTTTTCAGACCGTTTCATTCTCCTCATATATTTGACACATTTTGAAGCTCCTCCTATTTTTCCACACCTTTTCCGGCTCTTCATGTTTCTCCATGCCGTTTAATGCTCCTCCTATTTTTCAGACCGTTTCATGCTCATCTAATTTTTGACACCTTTTGAAGCTCTTCATATTTTTCACACCTTTTCAGGCTCTTCATATTTTTCGCACCTTTTCAGTCTCTTCATGTTGTTGAACACAGCTTCATGCTCTTCCTATTTTTCAGACCGTTTAATGCTCCTCATAATTTTGACACCTTTTGAAGCTCTTCATATTTTTCACACCTTTTCAGGCTCTTCATATTTTTCACACATTTTCAGGCTCTTCATGTTTTTCAACACCGCTTCTTCCTCCTCCTATTTTTCAGACCGTTTCATGCTCCTCATATTTTGACACGTTTTGACGCTCTTCATATTTTTCACACCTTTTTAGGCTCTTCATGTTTTTGAACACCGTTTCATGCTCCGCCTATTTTTCAGACCGTTTCATTCTCCTCATATTTTTGACACCTTTTGAAGCTCTTCATATTTTTCACACCTTTTGACGCTCTTCATATTTTTCACACCTTTTCAGGCTCTTCATGTTTTTCAACACCGCTTCATGCTCCTGCTATTTTTCAGACCGTTTCATACTCCTCATATTTTTGACATTTTTTAAGGCTCTTCATATTTTTCACACCTTTTCAGGCTCTTCATGTTTTTGAACACGGTTTCATGATCCTCCTATTTTTCAGAATGTTTCATGCTCCTCATATTTTTGACACCTTTTAAACCTCTTCATATTTTTCACACCTTTTCAGGCTCTTCATGTTTTTCAACACCGGTTCATGCTCCTCCTCTTTTTCAGAAAGTTTCATGCTCCTCATATTTTTGAAACCTTTTGAAGCTCTTCATATTTTTCTTGCATTTTCAGGCTCTTCTTGTTTTTCAACACCATTTCATGCTCCTCTTATTTTTCAGACCGTTTCATGTTGCTCCTATTTTTCACACATCTTGAAGCTCTTTATATTTGTCACACCTTTTCAGGCTCTTCATGTTTTTTAACACCGCTTCATGCTCCTCCTATTTTTGAGATCGTTTTATGCTCCTCATATTTTTCACACCTTTTGAAGCTCTTCATATTTTTCGCACCTTCTCAGGCGCTTCATGTATTTGAGCACAGATTCATGCTCCTCCTATATTTCAGACCGTTTCATCCTCCTCCTATTTTTCAGACTGTTTCATGCACGTCTTATTATTGACACCTTTTGAAGCTCTTCATATTTTTCACCCCTTTTCAGGGTCTTCATGTTTTTGAACACCGCTTCATGCTCCTGCTATTTTTCAGACCGTTTCATGCTCATCTCATTTGACAGCTTTTGAAGCTCTTCATATTTTTCACACCTTTGAAGCTCTTCATATTCTTCACACATTATCAGGCTCTTCATGTTTTTCAACACCGCTTCTTGCTCCTCCTATTTTTCAGACCGTTTCATGTTCCTCATATTTTGACACGTTTTGAAGCTCTTCATGTTTTTCACACCTTTTCAGGCTCTTCATGTTTTTGAACACTGTTTCATGCTCCGCCTATTTTTCAGACCGTTTCAGTCTCCTCATATTTTTGACACCTTTTGAAGCTCTTCATATTTTTCACACCTTTTGAAGCTCTTCATATTTTTCACACCTTTTCAGGCTCTTCATGTTTTTCAACACTGCTTCATAATCCTCCTATTTTTACGACTGTTTCATGTTGCTCCTATTTTTCAGACCGTTTCATGATCCTCATATTTTTGAAAACTTTTGAAGCTCTTCATATTTTTCACACCTTTTCAAGCTCTTCAAGATTTTCAACAACGCTTCATGCTCCTGCTTTTTTTCAGACCGTTTCATGCTCATCTCATTTTTGACAGCTTTTGAAGCTCTTCATATTTTTCACACCTTTTGAAGCTCTTCATATTTTTCACACCTTTTCAGGCTCTTCAAGTTTTTGAACACCACTTCATGCTCCTCCTTTTTTTCAGACCGTTTCTTTCTCCTCATATATTTGACACTTTTTGAAGCTCTTCATATTTTTCACACCTTTTCAGGCTCTTCATGTTTTTGAACACCACTTCATGCTCCTCCTATTTTTCAGACCGTTTCATGCTCCTCATATTTTTCACACCTTTTGAAGCTCTTCATATTTTTCACACCTTTTCAGGCTCTTCATGTTTTTCAGCACCAGTTCATGCTCCTCCTATTTTTCAGACCGTTTCATCCTCATCTCATTTTTACACCTTTTGAAACTCTTCATATTTTGCACACCTTTTCAGGCACTTCATGTTTTTCAGTTCCACTTCATGCTCCTCCTATTTTTCACACCGTTTCATGCTGCTCAAGTTTTTTACACCTTTTGAAGCTCTTCATATTTTTCACACCTTTTCAGGCTCTTCATGTTTTTGAACACAGCTTCCTGCTCCTCCTATTTTTCAGATCATTTCATGCTCCTCCTATTTTCCGACCGTTTCTTGCTCCTCATATTTTTGACACTTTTTGAAGCTCTTCATATTTTTCACACCTTTTCTGGCTCTTCATGTTTTTGAACACAGCTTCATGCTCCTCCTATTTTTCAGACCGTTTCATGCTCGTCATATTTTTCACACCTTTTAAAGCTCTTCATATTTTTCACACCTTTTCAGGCTCTTCATGTTTTCAGCACCAGTTCATGCTCCTCCTATTTTTCAGACCGTTTCATGCTCATCTCACTTTTTACACCTTTTGAAGCTCTTCATATTTTACACACCTTTTCAGGCTCTTCATGTTTTTCAACACAGCTTCATGCTCCTCCTATTTTTCAGACCGTTTCATTCTCCTCAAGTTTTTGACACCTGTTGAAGCTCTTCACATTTTTCACACCATTTCAGGCTCTTCACGATTTTCAACACCGCTTCATGATCCTCCTATTTTTCAGACCGTTTCATGCTCTTCTTATTTTTCAGACCGTTTCATACTCCTCCTATTTTTCAGACCGTTTCATTCTCCTCATATATTTGACACATTTTGAAGCTCCTCCTATTTTTCCACACCTTTTCTGGCTGTTCATGTTTCTCCACGCCGTTTAATGCTCCTCCTATTTTTCAGACCGTTTCATGCTCATCTAATTTTTGACACCTTTTGAAGCTCTTCATATTTTTCACACCTTTTCAGGCTCTTCATATTTTTCGCACCTTTTCAGTCTCTTCATGTTCTTGAACACAGCTTCATGCTCTTCCTATTTTTCAGACCGTTTAATGCTCCTCATAATTTTGACACCTTTTGAAGCTCTTCATATTTTTCACACCTTTTCAGGCTCTTCATATTTTTCACACATTTTCAGGCTCTTCATGTTTTTCAAAACCGCTTCTTGCTCCTCCTATTTTTCAGACCGTTTCATGCTCCTCATATTTTGACACGTTTTGACGCTCTTCATATTTTTCACACCTTTTTAGGCTCTTCATGTTTTTGAACACGGTTTCATGATCCTCCTATTTTTCAGAATGTTTCATGCTCCTCATATTTTTGACACCTTTTAAACCTCTTCATATTTTTCACACCTTTTCAGGCTCTTCATGTTTTTCAACACCGGTTCATGCTCCTCCTTTTTTCAGAAAGTTTCATGCTCCTCATATTTTTGAAACCTTTTGAAGCTCTTCATATTTTTCTCGCATTTTCAGGCTCTTCCTGTTTTTCAACACCATTTCATGCTCCTCTTATTTTTCAGACCGTTTCATGTTGCTCCTATTTTTCACACATCTTGAAGCTCTTTATATTTGTCACACCTTTTCAGGCTCTTCATGTTTTTTAACACCGCTTCATGCTCCTCCTATTTTTGAGATGGTTTCATGGTCCTCATATTTTTCACACCTTTTGATGCTCTTCATATTTTTCGCACCTTCTCAGTCGCTTCATGTATTTGAGCACAGATTCATGTTCCTCCTATTTTTCAGACCGTTTCATGCTCCTCATATTTTTCACACATCTTGAAGCTCTTTATATTTGTCACACCTTTTCAGGCTCTTCATGTTTTTTAACACCGCTTCATGCTCCTCCTATTTTTGAGATCGATTCATGGTCCTCATATTTTTCACACCTTTTGAAGCTCTGCATATTTTTCGCACCTTCTCAGGCGCTTCATGTATTTGAGCACAGATTCATGTTCCTCCTATTTTTCAGACCGTTTCATGCTCCTCATATTTTTCACACATCTTGAAGCTCCTTATATTTGTCACACCTTTTCAGGCTCTTCATGTTTTTTAACACCGCTTCATGCTCCTCCTATTTTTGAGATCGTTTCATGGTCCTCATATTTTTCACACCTTTTGAAGCTCTTCATATTTTTCGCACCTTCTCAGGCGCTTCATGTATTTGAACACAGATTCATGTTCCTCCTATTTTTCAGACCGTTTCATGCTCCTCATATTTTTGACACCTTTTGAAGCTCTTCATTTTTTTCACACCTTTTCAGGCTCTTCATGTTTTTCAACACCGCTTCATGCTCCTCCTATTTTTGAGACCGTTTCATGCTCCTCATATTTTTGACACCTTTTGAAGCTCTTCATATTTTTCACACCTTTTCATGCTCTTCATGTTTTTCACACCATTTCATGCTCCTCCTATTTTTCAGACCGTTACATGCTCCTCATATTTTTCACACGTTTTGAAGCTCTTTATATTTGTCACACCTTTTCAGGCTCTTCTTGTTTTGAACACCGCTTCATGCTCCTCCTATATTTCAGACCGTTTCATGCTCCTCCTATTTTTCAGACTGTTTCATGCACATCTTATTATTGACACCTTTTGAAGCTTTTCATTTTTTTCACACCTTTTCAGGCTCTTCATGTTTTTCAACACCGCTTCATGCTCCTCCAATTTTTCAGACCATTTCATGCTCCTCATGTATTTCACACCTTTTGAAGCTCTTCATATTTTCCATATCTTTCAGGCTCTTCATGTTTTTAAAAACCGCTTCATGCTCCTCCTATTTTTCAGACTGTTTCATGCTCCTCAAATTTTTGACACCTTTTGAAGCTCTTCATATATTTTCCACCTTTTCAGGCTCTTCATTTTTGTGAACTCCGCTTCATGCTCCTCCTTTTCTTCAGACCATTTCATGCTCATCTCATTTTTGACATCTTTTGAAGCTCTTCATATTTTTCACACCTTTTGAATCTCTTCATATTTTTCATATTTTTGAAGCTCTTCATATTTTTCACACCTTTTGAAGCTCTTCATATTCTTCACACATTTTCAGGCTCTTCATGTTTTTCAACACCGCTTCTTGCTCCTCCTATTTTTGAGACCGTTTCATGTTCCTCATATTTTGACACGTTTTGAAGCTCTTCATGTTTTTCACACCTTTTCAGGCTCTTCATGTTTTTGAACACTGTTTCATGCTCCGCCTATTTTTCAGACCGTTTCAGTCTCCTCATATTTTTGACACCTTTTGAAGCTCTTCATATTTTTCACACCTTTTGAAGCTCTTCATATTTTTCACACCTTTTCAGGCTCTTCATGTTTTTCAACACTGCTTCATAATCCTCCTATTTTTACGACTGTTTCATGTTGCTCCTATTTTTCAGACCGTTTCATGATCCTCATATTTTTGAAAACTTTTGAAGCTCTTCATATTTTTCACACCTTTTCAAGCTCTTCAAGATTTTCAACAACGCTTCATGCTCCTGCTTTTTTTCAGACCGTTTCATGCTCATCTCATTTTTGACAGCTTTTGAAGCTCTTCATATTTTTCACACCTTTTGAAGCTCTTCATATTTTTCACACCTTTTCAGGCTCTTCAAGTTTTTGAACACCACTTCATGCTCCTCCTTTTTTTCAGACCGTTTCTTTCTCCTCATATATTTGACACTTTTTGAAGCTCTTCATATTTTTCAAACCTTTTCAGGCTCTTCATGTTTTTGAACACCACTTCATGCTCCTCCTATTTTTCAGACCGTTTCATGCTCCTCATATTTTTCACACCTTTTGAAGCTCTTCATATTTTTCACACCTTTTCAGGCTCTTCATGTTTTTCAGCACCAGTTCATGCTCCTCCTATTTTTCAGACCGTTTCATGCTCATCTCATTTTTACACCTTTTGAAACTCTTCATATTTTGCACACCTTTTCAGGCACTTCATGTTTTTCAGTTCCACTTCATGCTCCTCCTATTTTCCACACCGTTTCATGCTGCTCAAGTTTTTTACACCTTTTGAAGCTCTTCATATTTTTCACACCTTTTCAGGCTCTTCATGTTTTTGAACACAGCTTCCTGCTCCTCCTATTTTTCAGATCATTTCATGCTCCTCCTATTTTCCGACCGTTTCTTGCTCCTCATATTTTTGACACTTTTTGAAGCTCTTCATATTTTTCACACCTTTTCTGGCTCTTCATGTTTTTGAACACAGCTTCATGCTCCTCCTATTTTTCAGACCGTTTCATGCTCGTCATATTTTTCACACCTTTTAAAGCTCTTCATATTTTTCACACCTTTTCAGGCTCTTCATGTTTTCAGCACCAGTTCATGCTCCTCCTATTTTTCAGACCGTTTCATGCTCATCTCACTTTTTACACCTTTTGAAGCTCTTCATATTTTACACACCTTTTCAGGCTCTTCATGTTTTTCAACACAGCTTCATGCTCCTCCTATTTTTCAGACCGTTTCGTTCTCCTCAAGTTTTTGACACCTGTTGAAGCTCTTCACATTTTTCACACCATTTCAGGCTCTTCACGATTTTCAACACCGCTTCATGATCCTCCTATTTTTCAGACCGTTTCATGCTCTTCTTATTTTTCAGACCGTTTCATGCTCCTCCTATTTTTCAGACCGTTTCATTCTCCTCATATATTTGACACATTTTGAAGCTCCTCCTATTTTTCCACACCTTTTCTGGCTCTTCATGTTTCTCCACGCCGTTTAATGCTCCTCCTATTTTTCAGACCATTTCATGCTCATCTAATTTTTGACACCTTTTGAAGCTCTTCATATTTTTCACACCTTTTCAGGCTCTTCATATTTTTCGCACCTTTTCAGTCTCTTCATGTTCTTGAACACAGCTTCATGCTCTTCCTATTTTTCAGACCGTTTAATGCTCCTCATAATTTTGACACCTTTTGAAGCTCTTCATATTTTTCACACCTTTTCAGGCTCTTCATATTTTTCACACATTTTCAGGCTCTTCATGTTTTTCAAAACCGCTTCTTGCTCCTCCTATTTTTCAGACCGTTTCATGCTCCTCATATTTTGACACGTTTTGACACTCTTCATATTTTTCACACCTTTTTAGGCTCTTCATGTTTTTGAACACGGTTTCATGATCCTCCTATTTTTCAGAATGTTTCATGCTCCTCATATTTTTGACACCTTTTAAACCTCTTCATATTTTTCACACCTTTTCAGGCTCTTCATGTTTTTCAACACCGGTTCATGCTCCTCCTCTTTTTCAGAAAGTTTCATGCTCCTCATATTTTTGAAACCTTTTGAAGCTCTTCATATTTTTCTCGCATTTTCAGGCTCTTCCTGTTTTTCAACACCATTTCATGCTCCTCTTATTTTTCAGACCGTTTCATGTTGCTCCTATTTTTCACACATCTTGAAGCTCTTTATATTTGTCACACCTTTTCAGGCTCTTCATGTTTTTTAACACCGCTTCATGCTCCTCCTATTTTTGAGATGGTTTCATGGTCCTCATATTTTTCACACCTTTTGATGCTCTTCATATTTTTCGCACCTTCTCAGTCGCTTCATGTATTTGAGCACAGATTCATGTTCCTCCTATTTTTCAGACCGTTTCATGCTCCTCATATTTTTCACACATCTTGAAGCTCTTTATATTTGTCACACCTTTTCAGGCTCTTCATGTTTTTTAACACCGCTTCATGCTCCTCCTATTTTTGAGATCGTTTCATGGTCCTCATATTTTTCACACCTTTTGAAGCTCTGCATATTTTTCGCACCTTCTCAGGCGCTTCATGTATTTGAGCACAGATTCATGTTCCTCCTATTTTTCAGACCGTTTCATGCTCCTCATATTTTTCACACATCTTGAAGCTCCTTATATTTGTCACACCTTTTCAGGCTCTTCATGTTTTTTAACACCGCTTCATGCTCCTCCTATTTTTGAGATCGTTTCATGGTCCTCATATTTTTCACACCTTTTGAAGCTCTTCATATTTTTCGCACCTTCTCAGGCGCTTCATGTATTTGAACACAGATTCATGTTCCTCCTATTTTTCAGACCGTTTCATGCTCCTCATATTTTTGACACCTTTTGAAGCTCTTCATTTTTTTCACACCTTTTCAGGCTCTTCATGTTTTTCAACACCGCTTCATGCTCCTCCTATTTTTGAGACCGTTTCATGCTCCTCATATTTTTGACACCTTTTGAAGCTCTTCATATTTTTCACACCTTTTCATGCTCTTCATGTTTTTCACACCATTTCATGCTCCTCCTATTTTTCAGACCGTTACATGCTCCTCATATTTTTCACACGTTTTGAAGCTCTTTATATTTGTCACACCTTTTCAGGCTCTTCTTGTTTTGAACACCGCTTCATGCTCCTCCTATATTTCAGACCGTTTCATGCTCCTCCTATTTTTCAGACTGTTTCATGCACATCTTATTATTGACACCTTTTGAAGCTTTTCATTTTTTTCACACCTTTTCAGGCTCTTCATGTTTTTCAACACCGCTTCATGCTCCTCCAATTTTTCAGACCATTTCATGCTCCTCATGTATTTCACACCTTTTGAAGCTCTTCATATTTTCCATATCTTTCAGGCTCTTCATGTTTTTAAAAACCGCTTCATGCTCCTCCTATTTTTCAGACTGTTTCATGCTCCTCAAATTTTTGACACCTTTTGAAGCTCTTCATATATTTTCCACCTTTTCAGGCTCTTCATTTTTGTGAACTCCGCTTCATGCTCCTCCTTTTCTTCAGACCGTTTCATGCTCATCTCATTTTTGACATCTTTTGAAGCTCTTCATATTTTTCACACCTTTTGAATCTCTTCATATTTTTCATATTTTTGAAGCTCTTCATATTTTTCACACCTTTTGAAGCTCTTCATATTCTTCACACATTTTCAGGCTCTTCATGTTTTTCAACACCGCTTCTTGCTCCTCCTATTTTTCAGACCGTTTCATGTTCCTCATATTTTGACACGTTTTGAAGCTCTTCATGTTTTTCACACCTTTTCAGGCTCTTCATGTTTTTGAACACTGTTTCATGCTCCGCCTATTTTTCAGACCGTTTCAGTCTCCTCATATTTTTGACACCTTTTGAAGCTCTTCATATTTTTCACACCTTTTGAAGCTCTTCATATTTTTCACACCTTTTCAGGCTCTTCATGTTTTTCAACACTACTTCATAATCCTCCTATTTTTACGACTGTTTCATGTTGCTCCTATTTTTCAGACCGTTTCATGATCCTCATATTTTTGAAAACTTTTGAAGCTCTTCATATTTTTCACACCTTTTCAAGCTCTTCAAGATTTTCAACAACGCTTCATGCTCCTGCTTTTTTTCAGACCGTTTCATGCTCATCTCATTTTTGACAGCTTTTGAAGCTCTTCATATTTTTCACACCTTTTGAAGCTCTTCATATTTTTCACACCTTTTCAGGCTCTTCAAGTTTTTGAGCACCACTTCATGCTCCTCCTTTTTTTCAGACCGTTTCTTTCTCCTCATATATTTGACACTTTTTGAAGCTCTTCATATTTTTCACACCTTTTCAGGCTCTTCATGTTTTTGAACACCACTTCATGCTCCTCCTATTTTTCAGACCGTTTCATGCTCCTCATATTTTTCACACCTTTTGAAGCTCTTCATATTTTTCACACCTTTTCAGGCTCTTCATGTTTTTCAGCACCAGTTCATGCTCCTCCTATTTTTCAGACCGTTTCATGCTCATCTCATTTTTACACCTTTTGAAACTCTTCATATTTTGCACACCTTTTCAGGCACTTCATGTTTTTCAGTTCCACTTCATGCTCCTCCTATTTTTCACACCGTTTCATGCTGCTCAAGTTTTTTACACCTTTTGAAGCTCTTCATATTTTTCACACCTTTTCAGGCTCTTCATGTTTTTGAACACAGCTTCCTGCTCCTCCTATTTTTCAGATCATTTCATGCTCCTCCTATTTTCCGACCGTTTCTTGCTCCTCATATTTTTGACACTTTTTGAAGCTCTTCATATTTTTCACACCTTTTCTGGCTCTTCATGTTTTTGAACACAGCTTCATGCTCCTCCTATTTTTCAGACCGTTTCATGCTCGTCATATTTTTCACACCTTTTAAAGCTCTTCATATTTTTCACACCTTTTCAGGCTCTTCATGTTTTCAGCACCAGTTCATGCTCCTCCTATTTTTCAGACCGTTTCATGCTCATCTCACTTTTTACACCTTTTGAAGCTCTTCATATTTTACACACCTTTTCAGGCTCTTCATGTTTTTCAACACAGCTTCATGCTCCTCCTATTTTTCAGACCGTTTCGTTCTCCTCAAGTTTTTGACACCTGTTGAAGCTCTTCACATTTTTCACACCATTTCAGGCTCTTCACGATTTTCAACACCGCTTCATGATCCTCCTATTTTTCAGACCGTTTCATGCTCTTCTTATTTTTCAGACCGTTTCATGCTCCTCCTATTTTTCAGACCGTTTCATTCTCCTCATATATTTGACACATTTTGAAGCTCCTCCTATTTTTCCACACCTTTTCTGGCTCTTCATGTTTCTCCACGCCGTTTAATGCTCCTCCTATTTTTCAGACCGTTTCATGCTCATCTAATTTTTGACACCTTTTGAAGCTCTTCATATTTTTCACACCTTTTCAGGCTCTTCATATTTTTCGCACCTTTTCAGTCTCTTCATGTTGTTGAACACAGCTTCATGCTCTTCCTATTTTTCAGACCGTTTAATGCTCCTCATAATTTTGACACCTTTTGAAGCTCTTCATATTTTTCACACCTTTTCAGGCTCTTCATATTTTTCACACATTTTCAGGCTCTTCATGTTTTTCAAAACCGCTTCTTGCTCCTCCTATTTTTCAGACCGTTTCATGCTCCTCATATTTTGACACGTTTTGACGCTCTTCATATTTTTCACACCTTTTTAGGCTCTTCATGTTTTTGAACACGGTTTCATGATCCTCCTATTTTTCAGAATGTTTCATGCTCCTCATATTTTTGACACCTTTTAAACCTCTTCATATTTTTCACACCTTTTCAGGCTCTTCATGTTTTTCAACACCGGTTCATGCTCCTCCTCTTTTTCAGAAAGTTTCATGCTCCTCATATTTTTGAAACCTTTTGAAGCTCTTCATATTTTTCTCGCATTTTCAGGCTCTTCCGGTTTTTCAACACCATTTCATGCTCCTCTTATTTTTCAGACCGTTTCATGTTGCTCCTATTTTTCACACATCTTGAAGCTCTTTATATTTGTCACACCTTTTCAGGCTCTTCATGTTTTTTAACACCGCTTCATGCTCCTCCTATTTTTGAGATGGTTTCATGGTCCTCATATTTTTCACACCTTTTGATGCTCTTCATATTTTTCGCACCTTCTCAGTCGCTTCATGTATTTGAGCACAGATTCATGTTCCTCCTATTTTTCAGACCGTTTCATGCTCCTCATATTTTTCACACATCTTGAAGCTCTTTATATTTGTCACACCTTTTCAGGCTCTTCATGTTTTTTAACACCGCTTCATGCTCCTCCTATTTTTGAGATCGTTTCATGGTCCTCATATTTTTCACACCTTTTGAAGCTCTACATATTTTTCGCACCTTCTCAGGCGCTTCATGTATTTGAGCACAGATTCATGTTCCTCCTATTTTTCAGACCGTTTCATGCTCCTCATATTTTTCACACATCTTGAAGCTCCTTATATTTGTCACACCTTTTCAGGCTCTTCATGTTTTTTAACACCGCTTCATGCTCCTCCTATTTTTGAGATCGTTTCATGGTCCTCATATTTTTCACACCTTTTGAAGCTCTTCATATTTTTCGCACCTTCTCAGGCGCTTCATGTATTTGAGCACAGATTCATGTTCCTCCTATTTTTCAGACCGTTTCATGCTCCTCATATTTTTGACACCTTTTGAAGCTCTTCATTTTTTTCACACCTTTTCAGGCTCTTCATGTTTTTCACACCATTTCATGCTCCTCCTATTTTTCAGACCGTTACATGCTCCTCATATTTTTCACACGTTTTGAAGCTCTTTATATTTGTCACACCTTTTCAGGCTCTTCTTGTTTTGAACACCACTTCATGCTCCTCCTATATTTCAGACCGTTTCATGCTCCTCCTATTTTTCAGACTGTTTCATGCACATCTTATTATTGACACCTTTTGAAGCTCTTCATTTTTTTCACACCTTTTCAGGCTCTTCATGTTTTTCAACACCGCTTCATGCTCCTCCTATTTTTGAGACCGTTTCATGCTCCTCATATTTTTGACACCTTTTGAAGCTCTTCATATTTTTCACACCTTTTCATGCTCTTCATGTTTTTCACACCATTTCATGCTCCTCCTATTTTTCAGACCGTTACATGCTCCTCATATTTTTCACACGTTTTGAAGCTCTTTATATTTGTCACACCTTTTCAGGCTCTTCTTGTTTTGAACACCGCTTCATGCTCCTCCTATATTTCAGACCGTTTCATGCTCCTCCTATTTTTCAGACTGTTTCATGCACATCTTATTATTGACACCTTTTGAAGCTTTTCATTTTTTTCACACCTTTTCAGGCTCTTCATGTTTTTCAACACCGCTTCATGCTCCTCCAATTTTTCAGACCATTTCATGCTCCTCATGTATTTCACACCTTTTGAAGCTCTTCATATTTTCCATATCTTTCAGGCTCTTCATGTTTTTAAAAACCGCTTCATGCTCCTCCTATTTTTCAGACTGTTTCATGCTCCTCAAATTTTTGACACCTTTTGAAGCTCTTCATATATTTTCCACCTTTTCAGGCTCTTCATTTTTGTGAACTCCGCTTCATGCTCCTCCTTTTCTTCAGACCGTTTCATGCTCATCTCATTTTTGACATCTTTTGAAGCTCTTCATATTTTTCACACCTTTTGAATCTCTTCATATTTTTCATATTTTTGAAGCTCTTCATATTTTTCACACCTTTTGAAGCTCTTCATATTCTTCACACATTTTCAGGCTCTTCATGTTTTTCAACACCGCTTCTTGCGCCTCCTATTTTTCAGACCATTTCATGTTCCTCATATTTTGACACGTTTTGAAGCTCTTCATGATTTTCACACCTTTTCAGGCTCTTCATGTTTTTGAACACTGTTTCATGCTCCACCTATTTTTCAGACCGTTTCAGTCTCCTCATATTTTTGACACCTTTTGAAGCTCTTCATATTTTTCACACCTTTTCAGGCTCTTCATGTTTTTCAACACTGCTTCATAATCCTCCTATTTTTACGACTGTTTCACGTTGCTCCTATTTTTCAGACCATTTCATGATCCTCATATTTTTGAAAACTTTTGAAGCTCTTCATATTTTTCACACCTTTTCAAGCTCTTCAAGATTTTCAACAACGCTTCATGCTCCTGCTTTTTTTCAGACCTTTTCATGCTCATCTCATTTTTGACAGCTTTTGAAGCTCTTCATATTTTTCACACCTTTTGAAGCTCTTCATATTTTTCACATCTTTTCAGGCTCTTCAAGTTTTTGAACACCACTTCATGCTCCTCCTTTTTTTCAGACCGTTTCTTTCTCCTCATATATTTGACACTTTTTGAAGCTCTTCATATTTTTCACACCTTTTCAGGCTCTTCATGTTTTTGAACACCACTTCATGCTCCTCCTATTTTTCAGACCGTTTCATGCTCCTCATATTTTTCACACCTTTTGAAGCTCTTCATATTTTTCACACCTTTTCAGGCTCTTCATGTTTTTCAGCACCAGTTCATGCTCCTCCTGTTTTTCAGACCGTTTCATGCTCATCTCATTTTTACACCTTTTGAAACTCTTCATATTTTGCACACCTTTTCAGGCACTTCATGTTTTTCAGTTCCACTTCATGCTCCTCCTATTTTTCACACCGTTTCATGCTGCTCAAGTTTTTTACACCTTTTGAAGCTCTTCATATTTTTCACACCTTTTCAGGCTCTTCATGTTTTGAACACAGCTTCCTGCTCCTCCTATTTTTCAGATCATTTCATGCTCCTCCTATTTTCCGACCGTTTCTTGCTCCTCATATTTTTGACACTTTTTGAAGCTCTTCATATTTTTCACACCTTTTCTGGCTCTTCATGTTTTTGAACACAGCTTCATGCTCCTCCTATTTTTCAGACCGTTTCATGCTCGTCATATTTTTCACACCTTTTAAAGCTCTTCATATTTTTCACACCTTTTCAGGCTCTTCATGTTTTCAGCACCAGTTCATGCTCCTCCTATTTTTCAGACCGTTTCATGCTCATCTCACTTTTTACACCTTTTGAAGCTCTTCATATTTTACACACCTTTTCAGGCTCTTCATGTTTTTCAACACAGCTTCATGCTCCTCCTATTTTTCAGACCGTTTCATTCTCCTCAAGTTTTTGACACCTGTTGAAGCTCTTCACATTTTTCACACCATTTCAGGCTCTTCACGATTTTCAACACCGCTTCATGATCCTCGTATTTTTCAGACCGTTTCATGCTCTTCTTATTTTTCAGACCGTTTCATGCTCCTCCTATTTTTCAGACCGTTTCATTCTCCTCATATATTTGACACATTTTGAAGCTCCTCCTATTTTTCCACACCTTTTCTGGCTCTTCATGTTTCTCCACGCCGTTTAATGCTCCTCCTATTTTTCAGACCGTTTCATGCTCATCTAATTTTTGACACCTTTTGAAGCTCTTCATATTTTTCACACCTTTTCAGGCTCTTCATATTTTTCGCACCTTTTCAGTCTCTTCATGTTGTTGAACACAGCTTCATGCTCTTCCTATTTTTCAGACCGTTTAATGCTCCTCATAATTTTGACACCTTTTGAAGCTCTTCATATTTTTCACACCTTTTCAGGCTCTTCATATTTTTCACACATTTTCAGGCTCTTCATGTTTTTCAAAACCGCTTCTTGCTCCTCCTATTTTTCAGACCGTTTCATGCTCCTCATATTTTGACACGTTTTGACGCTCTTCATATTTTTCACACCTTTTTAGGCTCTTCATGTTTTTGAACACGGTTTCATGATCCTCCTATTTTTCAGAATGTTTCATGCTCCTCATATTTTTGACACCTTTTAAACCTCTTCATATTTTTCACACCTTTTCAGGCTCTTCATGTTTTTCAACACCGGTTCATGCTCCTCCTCTTTTTCAGAAAGTTTCATGCTCCTCATATTTTTGAAACCTTTTGAAGCTCTTCATATTTTTCTCGCATTTTCAGGCTCTTCCTGTTTTTCAACACCATTTCATGCTCCTCTTATTTTTCAGACCGTTTCATGTTGCTCCTATTTTTCACACATCTTGAAGCTCTTTATATTTGTCACACCTTTTCAGGCTCTTCATGTTTTTTAACACCGCTTCATGCTCCTCCTATTTTTGAGATGGTTTCATGGTCCTCATATTTTTCAGACCTTTTGATGCTCTTCATATTTTTCGCACCTTCTCAGTCGCTTCATGTATTTGAGCACAGATTCATGTTCCTCCTATTTTTCAGACCGTTTCATGCTCCTCATATTTTTCACACATCTTGAAGCTCTTTATATTTGTCACACCTTTTCAGGCTCTTCATGTTTTTTAACACCGCTTCATGCTCCTCCTATTTTTGAGATCGTTTCATGGTCCTCATATTTTTCACACCTTTTGAAGCTCTGCATATTTTTCGCACCTTCTCAGGCGCTTCATGTATTTGAGCACAGATTCATGTTCCTCCTATTTTTCAGACCGTTTCATGCTCCTCATATTTTTCACACATCTTGAAGCTCCTTACATTTGTCACACCTTTTCAGGCTCTTCAAGTTTTTTAACACCGCTTCATGCTCCTCCTATTTTTGAGATCGTTTCATGGTCCTCATATTTTTCACACCTTTTGAAGCTCTTCATATTTTTCGCACCTTCTCAGGCGCTTCATGTATTTGAGCACAGATTCATGTTCCTCCTATTTTTCAGACCGTTTCATGCTCCTCATATTTTTGACACCTTTTGAAGTTCTTCATTTTTTTCACACCTTTTCAGGCTCTTCATGTTTTTCACACCATTTCATGCTCCTCCTATTTTTCAGACCGTTACATGCTCCTCATATTTTTCACACGTTTTGAAGCTCTTTATATTTGTCACACCTTTTCAGGCTCTTCTTGTTTTGAACACCGCTTCATGCTCCTCCTATATTTCAGACCGTTTCATGCTCCTCCTATTTTTCAGACTGTTTCATGCACATCTTATTATTGACACCTTTTGAAGCTCTTCATTTTTTTCACACCTTTTCAGGCTCTTCATGTTTTTCAACACCGCTTCATGCTCCTCCTATTTTTGAGACCGTTTCATGCTCCTCATATTTTTGACACCTTTTGAAGCTCTTCATATTTTTCACACCTTTTCATGCTCTTCATGTTTTTCACACCATTTCATGCTCCTCCTATTTTTCAGACCGTTACATGCTCCTCATATTTTTCACACGTTTTGAAGCTCTTTATATTTGTCACACCTTTTCAGGCTCTTCTTGTTTTGAACACCGCTTCATGCTCCTCCTATATTTCAGACCGTTTCATGCTCCTCCTATTTTTCAGACTGTTTCATGCACATCTTATTATTGACACCTTTTGAAGCTTTTCATTTTTTTCACACCTTTTCAGGCTCTTCATGTTTTTCAACACCGCTTCATGCTCCTCCAATTTTTCAGACCATTTCATGCTCCTCATGTATTTCACACCTTTTGAAGCTCTTCATATTTCCCATATCTTTCAGGCTCTTCATGTTTTTAAAAACCGCTTCATGCTCCTCCTATTTTTCAGACTGTTTCATGCTCCTCAAATTTTTGACACCTTTTGAAGCTCTTCATATATTTTCCACCTTTTCAGGCTCTTCATTTTTGTGAACTCCGCTTCATGCTCCTCCTTTTCTTCAGACCGTTTCATGCTCATCTCATTTTTGACATCTTTTGAAGCTCTTCATATTTTTCACACCTTTTGAATCTCTTCATATTTTTCATATTTTTGAAGCTCTTCATATTTTTCACACCTTTTGAAGCTCTTCATATTCTTCACACATTTTCAGGCTCTTCATGTTTTTCAACACCGCTTCTTGCTCCTCCTATTTTTCAGACCGTTTCATGTTCCTCATATTTTGACACGTTTTGAAGCTCTTCATGTTTTTCACACCTTTTCAGGCTCTTCATGTTTTTGAACACTGTTTCATGCTCCGCCTATTTTTCAGACCGTTTCAGTCTCCTCATATTTTTGACACCTTTTGAAGCTCTTCATATTTTTCACACCTTTTGAAGCTCTTCATATTTTTCACACCTTTTCAGGCTCTTCATGTTTTTCAACACTGCTTCATAATCCTCCTATTTTTACGACTGTTTCATGTTGCTCCTATTTTTCAGACCGTTTCATGATCCTCATATTTTTGAAAACTTTTGAAGCTCTTCATATTTTTCACACCTTTTCAAGCTCTTCAAGATTTTCAACAACGCTTCATGCTCCTGCTTTTTTTCAGACCGTTTCATGCTCATCTCATTTTTGACAGCTTTTGAAGCTCTTCATATTTTTCACACCTTTTGAAGCTCTTCATATTTTTCACACCTTTTCAGGCTCTTCAAGTTTTTGAACACCACTTCATGCTCCTCCTTTTTTTCAGACCGTTTCTTTCTCCTCATATATTTGACACTTTTTGAAGCTCTTCATATTTTTCACACCTTTTCAGGCTCTTCATGTTTTTGAACACCACTTCATGCTCCTCCTATTTTTCAGACCGTTTCATGTTCCTCATATTTTTCACACCTTTTGAAACTCTTCATATTTTGCACACCTTTTCAGGCACTTCAAGTTTTTCAGTTCCACTTCATGCTCCTCCTATTTTTCAGACAGTTTCATGATCCTCATGTATTTCACACCTTTTGAAGCTCTTCTTATTTTTCACACCTTTTCAGGCTCTTCGTGATTTTCAAACCCGTTTCATGCTCGTCCTATTTTTCAGACCCTATCATGCTCCTCATATTTTTGACCTCTTTTGAAGCTCCTAATATTTTTCACACCTTTTGAAGCTCTTCATATTTTTCACACGTTTTCAGGCTCCTCATGTTTTTCATCAATGCTTCATGCTCCTTCTCTTTTTCAGACCGTTTCATGCCTCTCATAATTTTTACACCTTTTGAAGCTCTTCATGTTTTTCACACCTTTTCATGCTCTTCATCTTTTTCAAAACCGTCTCATTCACATCCTATTTTAAAGACTGTTTCATGCTCCTCATATTTTTGACACCTTTAGAACCTCTTCATATTTTTCACAACTTTTCAGGGTCTTCATGTTTTTCAACACTGCTTCATGCTCCTCCTATATCTCAGACAGTTTCATGCTCCTCATATATTTGACACCTTTTGAAGCTCTTCAGATTTTTCACAACTTTTCAGGCTCTTCATGTTTTTGAACACAGTTTCATGCTCCTCCTATTTTTCAGACCGTTTCATGCTCCTCATATTTTTCACACCTTTTGAAGCTCTTCATATTTTTCACACCTTTTCAGGCTCTTCATGTTTTTCAACACCACTTCATGCTCCTCCTATTTTTCAGACCACTTCATCCTCATCTCATTTTTGACACCTTTTGAAGCTGTTCATATTTTTCACACCTTTTGAAGCTCTTCATATTTTTCACACCTTTTCAGGCTCTTCATGTTTTTGAACACCGTTTTATGCTCCTCCTATTTTTCAGACCGTTTCATGTTCCTCCTATTTTTTAGATCATTTCATGCTCCTCATATTTTTGACACCTTTTGAAGCTCTTCATATATTTCACACCTTTTCAGGCTCTTCATTTTTTTCAACACCACTTCATACTCCTCCTACTTTTCAGACCGTTTCATGCTCACATCATTTTGGCAACTTTTGAAGCTCTTCTTATTTTTCACATCTTTTGAAACTCTTCGTATTTTTCACACGTTTTCAGGCTCTTCATGTTTTTCAACACCACTTCATGCTCCTCCTATTTTTCAGACCGTTTCATGCTCCTCATATTTTTGACACCTTTTGAAGCTCTTCATATTTTTCACATCTTTTGAAGCTTTTCATAATTTTCACACCTTTTCAGGCTCTTCATGATTTTCAACACCGCTTCATGCTCCTGTATTTTTCAGACAGTTTCATGCTCATCCCATTTTTGACACCTTTTGAAGCTCTTCATATTTTTCAGACCTTTTGAAGCTCTTCATATTTTTCATATTTTTGAAGCTCTTCATATTATCACACTTTTCAGACACTTCGTGATTTTCAACACCGCTTCATGCTCCTGCTATTTTTCAGATCGTTTCATGCTCCTAATGTATTTCACACCTTTAGAAGCTCTTCATATATTTCACACCTTTTCAGGGTTTTCATTTTTTTCAACACAACTTCATGCTCCTCCTATTTTTCAGACCTTTTCATGCTCATTTATTTTGACACCTTTTGAAGCTCTTCATATTTTTCACACATTTTCAGGCTCTTGATGATTTTCAACACCTCTTCATTCTCCTCCTATTTTTCAGACCGTTTCATGCTCATCTCCTTTTGACACCTTTAGAAACTCTTCATATTTTTCACACCTTTTCAGGCGCTTCATGTTTTTTAACACCACTTCATGCTCTTCCTATTTTTCAGACCGTTTCATTCTCCTCATATTTTTGACACCTTTTCAAGCTCTTCATATATTTCACACCTTTTCAGGCTCTTCATGTTTTTCAACACCGCTTCATCCTCCTCCTCTTTTTCAGACCGTTTCATGCTCCTCCTATTTTTCAGACCGTTTCATGCTCCTCATATTTTTGACACCTTTTGAAGCTCTTCATATTTTTCATACATTTTCATGCTCATCAGGTTTTTGAACACCACTACATGATCCTCCTATTTTGCAGACCGTTTCATACTCCTCATATATTTAACACCTTTTGAAGCTCTTCATATTTTTCACACCTTTTCAGGCTCTTCATGTATTTCAACACCACTTCATGCTCCTCCTATTTTTCAGACCGTTAAATGCTCCTCATATTTTTGACACTTTTAGAAGCTCTTCATATTTTTCACACCTTCTCAGGCACTTCATGTTTTTCAACACCGCTTCATGCTCCTCCTATTTTTCAGACCGCTTCATTTTCCTCATATTTTGACACCATTTGAAGCTCTTCATATATTTCACACCTTTACAGGCTCTTCTTTTTTTTCAACACCACTTCATGCTCCTCCTGTTTTTCAGACCGTTTCATGCTCATCTCATTTTTGACACCTTTTGAAGCTCTTCATATCTTTCAAAACTTTGAAGCTCTTCATATTTTTCACACGTTTTGAGGCTCTTCATGTTTTTCAACACCGCTTGATGCTGCTTCTATTTTTCAGACCGTTTCATGCTCCTCATATTTTTGACACGTTTTGAAGCTCTTCATATTTTTCACACCTTTTCAGGCTTTTCATATATTTGAACACGCTTCATGCTTCTCCTTGTTTTCAGACCGTTTTTTGCTCCTCATATTTTTGACACCTTTTGAACCTCTACATATAATTCACACGTTTTCAGCTCTTCATGTTTTTCAACACCGCTTCATGCTCTTCCTATTTTTCAGACCGTTTCAAGCTCGTCTCATTTTTGACAACTTTTGAAGCTTTTCATATTTTTCACAACATTTCAGGCTCTTCATGTTTTTGAACACCGCTTCATGCTCCTCCTATTTTTCAGAGAGTTTCATGCTCCTCATGTATTACACACCTTTTGAAGCTCTTCATATTTTTCACATCTTTTGAAGCTCTTCATATTTTTACATGTTTTCAGGCTCTTCATGTTTTTCAACACCGCTTCATGCCCCTCCTATTTTTCAGACCGTTTCATGCTCCTCATATTTTTGACACCTTTTGAAGCTCTTCATATTCTTCACACTTTTCAGGCTCTTCATGTTTTTGAACACCTCTTCATGCTATTCCTATTTTTCAGACCATTTCATGCTCCTCATATTTTTCACACCTATTGAAGCTCTTCATATTTTTCACAACTTTTCAGGCTCTTCATGTTTTTGAACACCTCTTCATGCTCCTCCTATTTTTGAGACCGTTTAATGCTCCTCATGTATTTCAAACCTTTTGAAGCTCTTCATATTTTTCACAACTTTTCAGGCTCTTCATGTTTTCGAACACCATTTCATGCTCCTCTTATTTTTTTTTATTGTTATTTTTTTTTAAATTTTTTTTATTATTTTTATTTTTTTTTCCCCTGTCGGTTTTGTCATACATTGATATGAATCAGCCATGGATTTACATGTATTCCCAATCCCAATCCCCCCTCCCACCTCCCTCTCCACCCGATTCCTCTCGGTCTTCCCAGTGCACCAAGCCAGAGCACTTGTCTCTTGCATCCTACCTGGGCTGGTGATCTGTTTCACCATAGATAGCATACATGCTGTTCTTTTGAAATATCCCAACCTCGCATTCTCCCACAAAGTTCAAAAGTCTGTTCTGTATTTCTGTGTCTCTTTTTCTGTTCTGCATATAGGGTTATCGTTATCACTTTTCTAAATTCCATATACATGTGTCAGCATGCTCTAATGTTCTTTATCTTTCTGGCTTACTTCACTCTGTATAATGGGCTCCAGCTTCATCCATCGCATTAGGACTGATTCAAATGAATTCTTTTTAATGGCTGAGTAATATTCCATGGTGTATATGTACCACAGCTTTCTTATCCATTCATCTGCTGACGGGCATCTAGGTTGCTTCCATGTCCTGGCTATTATAAACAGTGCTGCGATGAACATTGGGGTGCACGTGTCTCTTTCAGACGAACCTATGGACACCTTATCTTTGACAAAGGAGGCAAGGATATACAATGGAAAAAAGACAACCTCTTTAACAAGTGGTGCTGGGAAAACTGGTCAACCACTTGTAAAAGAATGAAAATAGAACACTTTCTAACACCATACACAAAAATAAACTCAAAATGGATTAAAGATCTAAATGTAAGACCAGAAACTATAAAACTCCTAGAGGAGAAGATAGGCAAAACACTCTCCGACATAAATCAAAGCAAGATCCTCTATGACCCACCTCCCAGAATATTGGAAATAAAAGCAAAACTAAACAAATGGGACCTAATGAAACTTAAAAGCTTTTGCACTACAAAGGAAACTATAAGTAAGGTGAAAAGACAGCCCTCAGATTGGGAGAAAATAATAGCAAATGAAGAAACAGACAAAGGATTAATCTCAAAAATATACAAGCAAATCCTGCAGCTCAATTCCAGAAAAATAAATGACCCAATAAAAAATGAGCCAAAGAACTAAACAGACATTTCTCCAAAGAAGACATACAGATGGATAACAAACACATGAAAAGATGCTCAACATCACTCATTATTAGAGAAATGCAAATCAAAACCACAATGAGGTACCATTACATGCCAGTCAGGATGGCTGCTATCCAAAAGTCTACAAGCAATAAATGCTGGAGATGGTGTGGAGAAAAGGGAACCCTCTTACACTGTTGGTGGGAATGCACACTAGTACAGCCCCTATGGAAAACAGTGTGGAGATTTCTTAAAAAACTGGAAATAGAACTGCCATATGACCCAGCAATCCCACTTCTGGGCATACACACTGAGGAAACCAGATCCTCTTATTTTTCAGACCGTTTCAAGCTCCTCATATTTTTTACACCTTGTGAAGCTCTTCATATATTTCACACCTTTTCAGGCTCTTCATGCTTTTCAAATCCGCTTCATGCTCCTCCTATTTTTCAGACTGTTTCATGCTCCTCATATTTTTGACACCTTTTGAAGCTCTTCATATTTTTCACACGTATTCAAGCTCTTCATCTTTTTCAACACCGCTTCATGCTCCTCCTATTTTTCAGACCGTTTCATGCTTCTCATATTTTTGACACCTTTTGAATCTCTTCATATTTTTCACACCTTTTCAGGTTCTTCATGTTTTTGAACACCGCTTCATGCTCCTCCCATTTTTCAGACCGTTTCATACTCCTCATATATTTGACACCTTTTGAAGCTCTTCATATTTTTCACAACTTTTCAGGTTCTTCATGTTTTCAACACCACTTCATGCTCCTCCTATATTTCTGACCGTGTCATGCTCCTCATATTTTTGACATCTTTTGAAGCTCTTCATATTTTTCATGCCTTTTCAGACTCTTCATGTTTTTCTACACCGCTTCATGCTCCTCCTATTTTTGACATCTTTTGAAGCTCTTCATATATTTCACACCTTTTCAGGGTTTTCATGTTTTTGAACACCGCTTCATGCTCCTCCTATCTTTCAGACCGTTTCATGCTTCTCATATTTTTGACACCATTTGAAGCTCTTCATATTTTTCACATCTTTTCAGGCTCTTCATGTTTTTGAACACCGCTCATGATCCTCCAAATTTTCAGACCGTTTCATGCTCGTCATATTTTTAACACCTTTTGAAGCTCATCATATTTTTCACACCTTTTCAGGCTCTTCATGTTTTTCCACACCACTTCATGCTTCTCATATTTTTCAGACCGTTTCATGCTCCTCATGAATTTCACACCTTTTGAAGCTCTTCATATTTTTCACACCTTTTCAGGCTCTTCATGTTTTTCAACACCACTTCATGCTCCTCCTATTTTTCAGACCGTTTCATGCTCATCTAATTTTTGACACCTTTTGAAGCTCTTCATATATTTCACAACTTTTGAAGCTCTACATATTTTTCACATTTTTGAACCTTTTCATATTTTTCACACTTTTTCAGGCTCTTCATGTTTTTGAACACCGCTTCATGCTCCTGCTATTTTTCACACCGTTTCATACTCCTCATATTTTTGACACGTTTTGAGGCTCTTCATATATTTCAAACCTTTTGAAGCTTTTCATATTTTTCACATTTTTGCAGCTCTTCATATTTTTCACACCTTTTCAGGCTCTTCATGTTTTCAACACCGCTCATGCTCCTCCTATTTTTCAGACCGTTTCATTCTCCTCATATTTTTGACACCTTTTGAAGCTCTTCATGTTTTTCACACCTTTTCAGGCTCTTCTTTTTTTTCAACACCACTTCATGCTCGTCCTATTTTTCAGACTGTTTCATGCTCATCTCATTTTTGACACCTTTTGAAGCTCTTCATATTTTTCACACCTTTTCAGGCTCTTCATGTTCTCTAACACCGCTTCATGCTCCTCCTGTTTTTCAGACCGTTTCGTGCTCCTCCTATTCTTGACAGCTTTTGAAGCTCTTCATATTTTCACAGCTTTTCAGGCTCTTCATGTTTTTCAACACCGCTTCATGCTCCTCCTATTTTTCAGACCGTTTCATGCTCCTCATATTTTTGACACCTTTTGAAGCTTTTCATATTTTTCACACTTTTCAGGCTCCTCATGTTTTTCAACATCATTTCATGCTCCTCCTATTTTTCAGACCGTTTCATGCTCCTCATATTTCTGACACTTTTTGAAGCTCCTCATATTTTTCACACATTGTGAAGATCTTCATATATTTCACACCATTTCAGGATCTTCATGTTTTTCAACACCACTTCACGCTCCTCCTATTTTTCAGACTGTTTCATTCTCCTCATATTTTTGACACCTTTTGAAGCTCTTCATATATTTCACACCTTTTCAGGCTCTTCATGTTTTTAACACCACTTCATGCTCCTCCTATTTTTCAGACCATTTCCTGCTCATCGATTTTTCACACCTTTTGAAGCTCTTAATATTTTTCACACCTTTTCACGCTCTTCATGTTTTTGAACACCGCTTCATGCTCCTCCATTTTTTCAGACCGTTTCATGCTCCTCATATTTTTGACACCTTTTGATGCTCTTCATATTTTTCACACCTTTTCAGACTCTTCATGATTTTCAAAACGGCTTCATGCTCCTCATATTTTCACACCATTTCATGCTCTTCTCATTTTTGACACCCTTTGAAGCTCCTCTACTTTTGACCCCTTTAGAACCTCTTCATATTTTTGACAACTTTTCAGGCTCTTCATGTTTTTCAACACCGCTTCATGCTCCCCCTAATTTTCAGACCGTTTCATGACACTCATATTTTTGACACCTTTTGAAGCTCCTCATATATTTCATACCTTTTCAGACTCTTCATGATTTCCAACACCGCTTCATGCTCCTCATTTTTTTCACACCGTTTAATGCTCATCTCATTTTTGACACCTTTTGAAGCTCTTCATATTTTTGACACCTTTAGAAGCTCTTCATATGTTTTACACATTTTCAGGCTCTTCATATTTTTCAACACCGCTTATTGCTCCTCCTATTTTTCAGACCGTTTCATGCTTATCTCATTTTTGATATCTTTTGAAGCTCTTCATATTTTTCACATATTTTGAAGCTCTTCATATTTTACACACCTTTTCAGGCTCTTCATGTTTTTCAACACCGCTTCATGCTCCTCCTATTTTTCAAACCGTTTCATGCTCCTCATATTTTTGACACCTTTGAAGCTCTTCATATTTTTACACCTTTTCAGACTCTTCATGTTTTTCAACACTGCTTCATGCTCCTCCTATTTGTCAGACCGTTTCATGCTCCTCCTATTTTTCAGACCGTTTCATGCTTCTCATATTTTGACACCTTTTGAAGCTCTTCATATTTTTCACAACTTTTCAGGCTCTTCATGTTTTTCAATACCGCTTCATGCTCCTCCACTTTGTCAGACCGTTTCATGCTCCTCATATTTCTGGCACCTTTTGAAGCTCTTCATATTTTTCACACCTTTTCAGGTCTTCATGTTTTTGAACACCATTTCATGCTCCTCCTATTTTTCAGACCGTTTCATGCTCTTCATATTTTTGGCACCTTTTGAAGCTCTTCATATTTTTCACACCTTTTCACGCTCTTCATGTTTTTCAACACCGCTTCATGCTCCTCCTATGTTTCAGACCGTTTTATGCTCCTCATATTTGACACCTTTTGAAGCTCTTCATAATTTCCACACCTTTTCAGGCTCTTCATGTTTTCGAACACCATTTCATGCTCCTCTTATTTTTTTTTATTGTTTTTTTTTTTAAATTTTTTTTATTATTTTTATTTTTTTTTCCCCTGTCTGTTTTGTCATACATTGATATGAATCAGCCATGGATTTACATGTATTCCCAATCCCAATCCCCCCTCCCACCTCCCTCTCCACCCGATTCCTCTCGGTCTTCCCAGTGCACCAAGCCAGAGCACTTGTCTCTTGCATCCTACCTGGGCTGGTGATCTGTTTCACCATAGATAGCATACATGCTGTTCTTTTGAAATATCCCAACCTCGCATTCTCCCACAAAGTTCAAAAGTCTGTTCTGTATTTCTGTGTCTCTTTTTCTGTTCTGCATATAGGGTTATCGTTATCACTTTTCTAAATTCCATATACATGTGTCAGCATGCTCTAATGTTCTTTATCTTTCTGGCTTACTTCACTCTGTATAATGGGCTCCAGCTTCATCCATCGCATTAGGACTGATTCAAATGAATTCTTTTTAATGGCTGAGTAATATTCCATGGTGTATATGTACCACAGCTTTCTTATCCATTCATCTGCTGACGGGCATCTAGGTTGCTTCCATGTCCTGGCTATTATAAACAGTGCTGCGATGAACATTGGGGTGCACGTGTCTCTTTCAGACGAACCTATGGACACCTTATCTTTGACAAAGGAGGCAAGGATATACAATGGAAAAAAGACAACCTCTTTAACAAGTGGTGCTGGGAAAACTGGTCAACCACTTGTAAAAGAATGAAAATAGAACACTTTCTAACACCATACACAAAAATAAACTCAAAATGGATTAAAGATCTAAATGTAAGACCAGAAACTATAAAACTCCTAGAGGAGAACATAGGCAAAACACTCTCCGACATAAATCAAAGCAAGATCCTCTATGACCCACCTCCCAGAATATTGGAAATAAAAGCAAAACTAAACAAATGGGACCTAATGAAACTTAAAAGCTTTTGCACTACAAAGGAAACTATAAGTAAGGTGAAAAGACAGCCCTCAGATTGGGAGAAAATAATAGCAAATGAAGAAACAGACAAAGGATTAATCTCAAAAATATACAAGCAAATCCTGCAGCTCAATTCCAGAAAAATAAATGACCCAATAAAAAATGAGCCAAAGAACTAAACAGACATTTCTCCAAAGAAGACATACAGATGGATAACAAACACATGAAAAGATGCTCAACATCACTCATTATTAGAGAAATGCAAATCAAAACCACAATGAGGTACCATTACATGCCAGTCAGGATGGCTGCTATCCAAAAGTCTACAAGCAATAAATGCTGGAGATGGTGTGGAGAAAAGGGAACCCTCTTACACTGTTGGTGGGAATGCACACTAGTACAGCCCCTATGGAAAACAGTGTGGAGATTTCTTAAAAAACTGGAAATAGAACTGCCATATGACCCAGCAATCCCACTTCTGGGCATACACACTGAGGAAACCAGATCCTCTTATTTTTCAGACCGTTTCAAGCTCCTCATATTTTTTACACCTTTTGAAGCTCTTCATATATTTCACACCTTTTCAGGCTCTTCATGCTTTTCAAATCCGCTTCATGCTCCTCCTATTTTTCAGACTGTTTCATGCTCCTCATATTTTTGACACCTTTTGAAGCTCTTCATATTTTTCACACGTATTCAAGCTCTTCATCTTTTTCAACACCGCTTCATGCTCCTCCTATTTTTCAGACCGTTTCATGCTTCTCATATTTTTGACACCTTTTGAATCTCTTCATATTTTTCACACCTTTTCAGGTTCTTCATGTTTTTGAACACCGCTTCATGCTCCTCCCATTTTTCAGACCGTTTCATACTCCTCATATATTTGACACCTTTTGAAGCTCTTCATATTTTTCACAACTTTTCAGGTTCTTCATGTTTTCAACACCACTTCATGCTTCTCCTATATTTCTGAACCGTGTCATGCTCCTCATATTTTTGACATCTTTTGAAGCTCTTCATATTTTTCACGCCTTTTCAGACTCTTCATGTTTTTCTACACCACTTCATGCTCCTCCTATTTTTGACATCTTTTGAAGCTCTTTATATATTTCACACCTTTTCAGGGTTTTCAAGTTTTTGAACACCGTTTCATGCTCCTCATATTTTTCAGACCGTTTCATGCTCCTCATATTTTTGACACCTTTTGAAGCTCTTCATATTTTTCACATCTTTTCAGGCTCTTCATGTTTTCAACACCGTTTCATGCTCCTCCTATTTTTCAGACTGTTTCTTGCTCCTCATATTTTGACACCTTTTGAAGCTCTTCATATTTTTCACACCTTTTCAGGCTCTTCATATTTTTCAACAAGGTTTCATGCTCCTCCTATTTTTCAGACAGTTTCATGCCCCTCACATTTTTGACACCTTTTCAAGCTCTTCACATTTTTCAAACCTTTTCAGGCTGTTCATGTTTTTGAACACCGTTTCTTGCACCTCCTATTTTTCAGACCGTTTCATGCTCCTCATATTTTGACTCCTTTTGAAGCTCTTCATATTTTTCACAACTTTTCAGGCTCTTCATGTTTTCAACACCACTTCATGCTCCTCCTATATTTCTGACCGTGTCATGCTCCTCATATTTTTGACAAGTTTTGAAGCTCTTCATATTTTTCACACCTTTTCATGCTCTTCATGTTTTTCTACACCGCTTCATGCTCCTCCTATTTTTGACATCTTTTGAACCTCTTCATATATTTCACACCTTTTCAGGGTTTTCATGTTTTTGAACACCGTTTCATGCTCCTCTTATTTTTCAGACCGTTTCATGCTCCTCATACTTTTGACACCTTTTGAAGCTCTTCATATATTTCACACCATTTCAGGGTTTTCATGTTTTTGAACACCGTTTCATTCTCCTCATATTTTTCAGACTGTTTCATGCTCCTCATATTTTTGACACCTTTTGAAACTCTTCATATTTTTCACAATTTTTCAGGGTCCTCATGTTTTTGAACACCGTTTCATGCTCCTCCTATTTTTCAGACCGTTTCATGCTCCTCATATTTTGACACCATTTGAAGCTCTTCATATTTTTCACACCTTTTCAGGCTCTTCATATTTTTCAACAAGGTTTCATGCTCCTCCTATATTTCAGACCGTTTAATGCTCCCCATAATTTTGACACCTTTTGAAGCTCTTCATAATTATCACACCTTTTCAGGCTCTTCATGTTTTTCAAATCTGCTTCTGCTCCTCCTATTTTTCAGACTGTTTCATGCTCCTCATATTTTTGACACCTTTTGAAGCTCTTCATATTTTTCACACCTTTTCAGGCTCTTCATGTTTTTCAACACCGCTTTATTCTCCTCCTATTTTTCAGACCGTTTCATGCTCCTCATATTTTTGACACCTTTTGAAGCTCTTCATATTTTTCACACGTTTTCAGCCTCTTCATGTTTTTCAACACCGTTTCATGCTCCTCCTATTTTTTAGACCATTTCATGCTCCACATATATTGACACCTCTTGATGCTGTTCATATTTTTCACAGCTTTTCAGGCTCTTCATGTATTTGAACACCGATTCATGCTCCTCATATTTTTCAGACCGTTTCATGCTCCTCATATTTGTGACATCTTTTGAAGCTCTTCATATTTTTCACACCTTTTCAGGCTCTTCATGTTTTTGAACACCACCTCATGCTCCTCATAATATTCAGACCGTTACATGCTCCTCATATATTTGATATCTTTTGAAGCTCTTCATATTTTTCACACATTTTTATGCACTTCATGTTTTCAACACCACATCATGCTCCTTCTATTTTTCAACACCGTTTCATGCTCCTCCTATTTTTTAGACCATTTCATGCTCCACATATATTGACACCTCTTGATGCTGTTCATATTTTTCACAGCTTTTCAGGCTCTTCAGGTTTTTAAACACCGCTTCATGCTCCTCCTATTTTTCAGACAGTTTCATGATCCTCATATTTTCACACCTTTTGAAGCTCTTCATATTTTTCACACTTTTCAGGCTCTTGATGTTTTTCAACACCGCTTCATGCTTCGCCTATTTTTCAGGCCGTTTCATGCTCCTCATATTTTTGACACCTTTAGAAGCTCTTCATATTATTCACACCTTTTCAGGCTCTTCATGTTTTTGATCACCGCTTCATGCTCCGCCTATTTTTCAGACCGTTTCATTATCCTCATATATTTGACACATTTTGAAGCTCTTCAGATATTTCACACCTTTTCAGGCTCTTCATTTTTTTCAACACCAATTCATGATCCTCCTATTTTTCAAATCGTTTCATGCTCATCTCATTTTGACACCTTTTGAAGCTCTTCATATATTTCACACCTTATGAAGCTCTTCATATTTTTCATACCTTTTCAGGCTCTTCATGATTTTCAACACCGCTTCATGCTCCTTGTATTTTTCAGACCTTTTCATGCTCATCTCATTTTTGACACCTTTTGAAGCTCTTCATATTTTTCACACCTTTTGAAGCTCTTCATACTTTTCACACTTTTTCAGACTCTTCATGTTTTTCAACACCGCTTCATGCTCCTGCTATTTTTCTGACCGTTTCATACTCCTCATGCATTTCACACATTTTGAAGCTCTTCCTATTTTTCAGACCGTTTCATGCTCCTCATATTTTTGACACCTTTTGAATCTCTTCATATATTTCACACCTTTTCAGGCTCTTCATATTTTTGAACACCGCTTCATGCTTCTCCTATTTTTCAGATCGTTTCAGGCTCCTCATAATTTTCACACCTTTTGAAACTCTTCATATTTCTCACACCTTTTCAGGCTCTTCATGTTTTTCATCACCACTTCATGCTTCTCCTATTTTTCAGACCGTTTCATGGTCATCTAATATTTGACAATTTTGAAGCTCTTCATATTTTTGACACCTTTTGAAGCTCTTCACATTTTTCACACCTTTTCAGGCTCTTCATGTTTTTGAACACCGTTTCATTCTCCTCCTATTTTTCAGACAGTTTCTTACTCCTCATATTTTTTACACGTTTTGAGGCTCTTCATATTTTTCACACCTTTTCATGCTCTTCATGATTTTGAACAACGTTTCATGATCCTCCTATTTTTCAGAACGTTTCATGTTCCTCATAATTTTGACACCTTTTAAAGCTATTCATATTTTTCACACCTTTTCAGGCTCTTCATGTTTTTGAACACCGCTTCATGCTCCTCCTATTTTTCAGACCGTTTCATGCTCATCTATTTTTTGACACCTTTTGAAGCACTTCATATTTTTCACACCTTTTGAAGCTCTTCACATTTTTCACACCTTTTCAGGCTCTTCATGTTTTTGAACACCGTTTCATTCTCCTCCTATTTTTCAGACCCTTTCATGCTCCTCATATTTTTGACACCTTTTGAAGCTCTTCATATTTTTCACAATTTTGAACCTCTTCATATATTTCACACCTTTTCAGGCTCTTCATGTTTTTCATCACCACTTCATGCTTCTCCTATTTTTCAGACCGTTTCATGCTCATCTAATATTTGACACTTTTGAAGCTCTTCATATTTTTGACACCTTTTGAAGCTCTTCACATTTTTCACACCTTTTCAGGCTCTTCATGTTTTTGAACACCGTTTTATTCTCCTCCTATTTTTCAGACAGTTTCTTACTCCTCATATTTTTGACACGTTTTGAGGCTCTTCATATTTTTCACTCCTTTTCAGGCTCTTCATGATTTTGAACAACGTTTCATGATCCTCCTATTCTTCACAACGTTTCATGTTCCTCATAATTTTGACACCTTTTAAAGCTTTTCATATTTTTCACACCTTTTCAGGCTCTTCATGTTTTTGAACACCACTTCATCCTCTTCCTATTTTTCAGACCGTTTCATGCTCCTCGTATTTTTGACACCTTTTGAAGCTCTTCATATTTTTCACAACTTTTCAGGCTCTTCATGTTTTTGAACACAGCTTCATGCTCCTCCCATTTTTCAGACCGTTTCATCTCCTCATATTATTGACACCATTTGAATCTCTTCATATTTTTCACACATTTTCAGGCTCTTCATGTTTTTCAACACCGCCTTATGCTCCTCCTTATTTTCAGACTGTTTCATGCTCCTCATGTAATTCACACCTTTTGAAGCTGTTTATATTTTTCACACATTTTCAGGCTCTTCATGTTTTTCAAAACCACTTCATGCTCCTCCTATTTTTCAGACCGTTTCGTGCTCACCTAATTTTTAACACCTTTTGAAACTCTTCATATATTTCACACCTTTTGAAGCTCTTCATATTTTTCACACGTTTTCAGGCTCTTCATGTTTTTCAACACCATTTCATGCTGCTTCTATTTTTCAGACCGTTTCATGCTCCTCATATTTTTCACACCTTTTGAAGCTCTTCATATTTTTCACACCTTTTCAGGCTCTTCATGTTTTTGAACACAGCTTCAAGCTTCTCCTATTTTTCAGACCGTTTCATGCTCGTCATATTTTTGACACCTTTTGAAGCTCTTCATAATTTTCACACCTTTTCAGGCTCTTCATGTTTTTCAACACCACTTCATGCTCCTCGTATTTTTCAGACCTTTTCATGCCCCTAATAGTTTTGACACCTTTTGAAGCTCTTCATATTTTTCACACATTTTCAGGCTCTTCATGTTTTTGAACACCGCTTCATGCTCCTCCTATTTTTCAGACCGTTTCTTCCTCCTCATATTTTTGACACCTTTAGAAGCTCTTCATTATTTCACAACTTTTCAGGCTCTTCATGTGTTTTAGCACCGCTTCATGCTCGTCCTATTTTTCAGACCTTTCATGCTCCTCATATTTTTCACACCTTTTGAATCTCTTCATATTTTTCACACCTTTTGAAGCTCTTCATATTTTTCACACCTTTTCAGGCTGTTCATGTTTTTGAACACCTCATCATGCTCTTCCTATTTTTCAGAATGTTTCATGCTCCTCATGTATTTCACACCTTTTGAAGCTCTTCATATTTTTCACACCTTTTCAGGCTCTTCATGTTTTTGAACACCGCATCATGCTCCTCCTATTTTTCAGAATGTTTCTTGCTCCTCATGTATTTCACACATTTTGAAGCTCTTCATATTTTTCACACCTTTTCAGGCTCTTCATGTTTTTGAACACCATTTCATGCTCCTCCTATTTTTCATACCGTTTCATGCTCATCTATTTTTTGACACCTTTTGAAGCTCTTCATATTTTTCACACCTTTTGAACCTCTTCACATTTTTCACACCTTTTCAGGCTCTTCATGTTTTTGAACACCGTTTCATTCTCCTCCTATTTTTCAGACCCTTTCATGCTCCTCATATTTTTGACACCTTTTGAAGCTCTTCATATTTTTCACAATTTTGAACCTCTTCATATATTTCACACCTTTTCAGGCTCCTCATGTTTTTCATCACCACTTCATGCTTCTTCTATTTTTCAGACCGTTTCATGCTCATCTAATATTTGACACTTTTGAAGCTCTTCATAATTTTGACACCTTTTGAAGCTCTTCACATTTTTCACACCTTTTCAGGCTCTTCATGATTTTGAATACCGTTTCATTCTCCTCCTATTTTTCAGACAGTTTCTTACTCCTCATATTTTTGACACGTTTTGAGGCTCTTCATATTTTTCACACCTTTTCAGGCTCTTCATGATTTTGAACAACGTTTAATGATCCTCCTATTTTTCAGAACGTGTCATGTTCCTCATAATTTTGACACCTTTTAAAGCTTTTCATATTTTTCACACCTTTTCAGGCTCTTCATGTTTTTGAACAGCGCTTCATGCTCCTCCTATTTTTCAGACCGTTTCATGCTCCTCATATTTTTGACACCTTTTGATGCTCTTCATATTTTTCACACCTTTTGAAGCTCTTTATATATTTCACACCATTTCAGGCTCTTCATGTTTTCAACATCACTTCATGCGCCTCCTATTGTTCAGACCCTTTCATGCTAAACTAATTTTGACACCTTATGAAGCTCTTCATATTTTTCACACCTTTTCAGGCTCTTCATGTTTTTGAACACCGCTTCATGCTCCTCCTATTTTTCAGACCGTTTCATGCTCCTCATAATTTTCACACCTTTTGAAGCTCTTCATATTTTTCACACCTTTTCAGGCTCTTCATGTTTCTGAACAACGCTTCATGCTCCTCCTAATTTTCAGACCGTTTAATGCTCCTCATGTGTTTCACACCTTTTGAAGCTCTTCATATATTTCACACCTTTTCAGGCTCTTCTTTTTTTTCAACACCACTTCATGCTCCTCCTTTTTTTCAGACCGTTTCATGCTCATCTCATTTTTGACACCTTTTGAAGCTCTTCATATTTTTCACTTCTTTTGAAGCTCTTCAAAATTTTCACACGTTTTCAGGCTCTTCATGTTATCCAACACCGCATCATGCTCCTCATATATTTCAGACCATTTCTTGCTCCTCATGTTTTTGACACATTTTCAAGCTCTTCATATTTTTGACAACTTTTCAGGCTCTTCATGTTTATCAACACCGCTTGATGCTCCTCCTATTTTTCAGACCGTTTCATGCTCATCTCATTTTTGAAACCTTTAGAATCTCTTCATATTTTTCACACCTTTTCAGGCTCTTTATGTTTTTCAACACCGTTTAATGCTTCTCCTATTTTTCAGACCGTTTCATGCTCATCTCATTTTTGACACCTTTTCAAACTTTTCATATTTTTCACACCTTTTCAGGCTCTTCATGTTTTTGAACACCGCTTCATGCTCCTCCTATTTTCCAGACCGTTTCATGCTCCTCATATTTTTGACACATTTTGAAGCTCTTCATACTTTTCACACATTTTCAGGCTCTTCAGGTTTTTCAACACCACTTCATGCTCCTCCTATTTTCCAGACCGTTTCATCCTCCTCATATTTTTGACACCTTTAGAAGCTCTTCATTATTTCACAACTTTTCAGGCTCTTCTTGTGTTTCAGCACCACTTCATGCTCGTCGTATTTTTCAGACCTTTCATGCTCCTCATATTTTTGACACCTTTTGAAGCTCTTCATATTTTTCACACCTTTTCAGACTCTTCATGTTTTTGATCACCGTTTCATGCTCCTCCTATTTTTCAGACCGTTTCATGCTCCTCATATTTTTGACACTTATTGAAACTCTTCATATTTTTCACTCCTTTTCAGGCTCTTCATGTTTTTCAACACCACTTCATGGTCCTCCTATTTTTCAGACAGTTTCATGCTCATCTCGTTTTTGACACCTTTTGAAGCTTTTCAAATTTTTCACAACATTTCAGGCTCTTCATGTTTTTGAACACCGCTTCATGCTCCTCCTATTTTTCAGAGAGTTTCATGCACCTCATGTATTTCACACCTTTTGAACCTCTTCATATTTTTCATGCATTTTCAGGCTCTTCATGTTTTGCAACACCACTTCATGCTCCTCCTATTTTTCAGACTGTTTCACGCTCATCTCATTTTTGAAACCTTTACAATCTCTTCATATTTTTCACACCTTTTCAGGCTCTTCATGTTTTTCAACACCACTTCATGCTCCTCCTATTTTTCAGACCTTTTCATGCTCATCTCATTTTTGACACCTTTTCAAACTTTTCATATTTTTCACACCTTATCAGGCTCTTCATGTTTTTGAACACCGCTTCATGCTCCTCCTATTTTTCAGAACGTTTCATGCTCTCATGAATTTCACACCTTTTCAAGTTCTTCATATTTCTCACACCTTTTCCGGCTCCTCTTGTTTTTGATCACCGTTTCATGCTCCTCCTATTTTTCAGAACGTTTCATGCACTCATGAATTTCACACCTTTTGAAGTTCTTCATATTTCTCACACCTTTTCAGGCTCCTCTTGTTTTTGATCACCGTTTCATGCTCCTCCTATTTTTCAGACCGTTTCATGCTCATCTCATTTTTGACACCTTTTGAAGCTCTTCATATTTTCACACCTTTTGAAGCTCTTCATATTTTTCAACTTTTTAGGCTCTTTATGTTTTTGAACACGGTTTCATGCTCCTCCTATTTTTCAAACTGTGTCATGCTCATCTCATTTTTAACAACTTTTGAAGCTCTTCATATTTTTCACAGCTTTTGAACCTCTTCATATTTCTCAAACGTTTTCAGGCTCTTCATGTTTTTCAAAACCCCTTCTTGCTCATCCTATTTTTCAGACCGTTTCATGCTTCTCTCATTTCTGACACATTTTGAAGCTCTTCATATATTTCACACATTTTCAGGCTCTTCATGTTTTTCAACACCACTTCATGCTCCTCCTATTTTTCAGACCGTTTCATACTCATCTCGCTTTTGACACATTTTGAAGCTCTTCATATTTTCCACAACTTTTGAAGCTCTTCATATTTTTCAAACGTTTTCAGGCTCTTAAACTTTTTCAACACCGCTTCTTGCTCCTCCTATTTTTCAGACAGTTTCATGCGCCTCATATTTTCCACACCTTTTGAAGCTCTTCATATTTTTTCACACCTTTTCATGTTCTTCATGTTTTTCCACACCGCTTCATGCTTCTCCTATTTTTCAGACCGTTTCATGCTCCTCATATTTTTGACACCTTTTGAAGCTCTTCATATTTTTCACACATTTTCAGGCTCTTCATGTTTTTCAACAGCGATTCATGCTCCTCATATTTTTGACACCTTTTGAAGCTCTTCATATTTTTCACACCTTTTCAGGCTCTTCATGTTTTTCAAAGCCACTTCATGCTTCTCCTATTTTTCAGACCGTTTCATGCTCCTCTCATTTCTGACACATTTTGAAGATCTTCATATATTTAACACCTTTTCAGGCTCTTCATGTTTTTCAAAGCAACTTCATGCTTCTCTTATTTTTCAGACCGTTTCATGCTCATCTCATTTTTGACACCTTTTGAAGCTCTTCATATTTTTCACACCTTTTGAATCTCTTCGTATTTCTCAAACGTTTTCAGGCTCTTCATGTTTTTCAACACCCCTTCTTGCTCATCCTATTTTTCAGACCGTTTCATGTTTCTATCATTTCTGACAACTTTTGAAGCTCTTCATATATTTCACACATTTTCAGGCTCTTCATGTTTTTCAACACCAGTTCATGCTCCTCCTATTTTTCAGACCGTTTCATGCTCATCTCACTTTTGACACATTTTGAAGCTCTTCATATTTTCCACACATTTTGAAGCTGTTCATATTTTTCATATTTTTGAAGCTCTTCATATTTTCACACGTTTTCAGACTCTTCATGTTTTTCAAAACCGCTTCATGCGCCTCCTATTTTTCAGAGAGTTTCAGGCTACTCATGTATTTCACACCTTTTGAAGCTTTTCATATTTTTCACAACTTTTCAGGATCTTCATGTTTTTGATCAGAGCTTCATGGTCCTGCTATTTTTCAGACCGTATCATACTCGTCATATGTTTCACACCTTTTGAACCTCTTCATATTTTTCACACCTTTTCAGTCTCTTCATGTTTTTCAACACAACTTCATGCTCATCCTATTTTCCAGACCGTTTCATGTTCCTCATGTATTTTACACCTTTTGAAGCTCTTCATATTTTTCACACCTTTTCAGGCTCTTCATGCATTTGAACACCCTTTCATGCTCTTCCTATTTTTCAGACCGTTTCATGCTCCTCATAGTTTTGACACATTTTGAAGCTCTTGATATTTTTCACACCTTTTCAGGTTCTTCATGTTTTTCAACACCGCTTCATGCTCCTCCTATTTTTCAGACCGTTTCATGCTCCTCATATTTTTGACACCTTTTGAAGCTCTTAATATATTTCACACATTTTCAGACTCTTCATGATTTCCAACACCGCTTCATGCTCCTCATATTTTTCAGACCGTTTCATGCTCATCTCATTTTTATCACCTTTTGAAGCTCTTCATATTTTTCACAACTTTTGAAGCTCTTCATATTTTTCACAGGTTTTCAGGCTCTTCATGTTTTTCAACACTACTTCATGCTTCTCCTATTTTTCAGACCGTTTCATGCTCCTCATATTTTTGACACCTTTTGAAGCTCTTCATATTTTATCCACCTTTTCAGGCTCTTCATGTTTTTCAACACCGCTTCATGCTCTTCCTATTTTCCAGACCGTTTCATTCTCCTCTTGTATTTCCAACCTTTTGAAGCTCTTCATATTTTTCACACCTTTGCAGGCTCCCCATGTTTTTCAACACGGCTTCATGATCCTCCTGTTTTTCAGACCGTTTCATGCTCCTCATATTTTGACACGTTTTGAAGATCTTCATATTTTTCACACATTTTCAGGCTCTTCATGTTTTTCAAAACCGATTCATGCTCCTCCTATGTTTCAGGCCGTTTCATGCTCCTCATATTTTGACACCTTTTGAAGCTCTTCATATTTTTCACACCTATTCAGTACTTCATGTTTTTAAACACCACTTCATGTTGCTCCTATTTTTCAGACCGATTCATGCTCTTCATGTATTTCACACCTTTTGAAGCTCTTCATATTTTACCCACCTTTTCAGGCTCTTCATGTTTTTCAACACCGTTTCATGCTACTCATGTATTTCCAACCGTTTGAAGTTCTTCATATTTTTCACAACTTTTCAGGCTCTTCATATTTTTGAACACGGTTTCATGCTCCTCCTATTTTTCGAACTGTGTCATGCTCATCTCATTTTTAACAACTTTTGAAGCTCTTCATATTTTTGACACCTTTTGAAGCTCTTCATATTTTTCACATCTTTTCAGGCTCCCCATGTTTTTCAACACGGCTTCATGATCCTACTCTTTTTCAGACCGTTTCATGCTCCTCATATTTTTGACACGTTTTGAAGCTCTTCATATTTTTCACACCTTTTTAGGCTTTTCATGTTTTTCAACGTCACTTCATGCTCCTCCTATTATTCAGACCGTTTCATGCTCTTCATATTTTTGACACTTTTTGAAGCTCTTCATATTTTTCACACCTTTTCTGGCGCTTCATGTTTTCAACACCGCTTCATGCTCGTCCTATTTTCCAGACCGTTTCATGCTCGTCTCATTTTGACACCTTTTGAAGCTCTTCATATTTCTCACAACTTTTAAGCTCTTCATGTTTTTCACACGTTTTCAGGCTCTTCATGTTTTTCAACACCGCTTCATGCTCCTCCCATTTTTCAGACCGTTTCATGCTCCTCCTATTTTTCAGACCGTTTCATGCTCCTCATATTTTTGACACCTTTTGAAGCTCTTCATATTTTTCACACCTTTTCAGGCTTTTCATGTTTTGCAACACCGCTTCATTCTCTTCCTATTTTTCAGACCGTTTCATGCTCCTCATATTTTTGACACCTTTTGAAGCTCTTCATATTTTTCACACCTTTTCAGGCTTTTCATGTTTTTGAACACCGCTTCATGCTCCTCCTATTTTTCAGACCGGTTCATGCTCCTCATATTTTTGACAACTTTTGAAGCTTTTCATATTTTTCACAACTTTCCAGGATCTTCATGTTTTTGAACAGAGCTTCATGGTCCTCCTATTTTTCAGACCGTATCATACTCGTCATATGTTTCACACCTTTTGAACCTCTTCATATTTTTCACACCTTTTCAGTCTCTTCATGTTTTTCAACACAACTTCATGCTCATCCTATTTTCCAGACCGTTTCACGTTCCTCATGTATTTTACACCTTTTGAAGCTCTTCATATTTTTCACACCTTTTCAGGCTTCCCATGTTTTTCAACACGGCTTCATGATCCTACTCTTTTTCAGACCGTTTCATGCTCCTCATATTTTTGACACTTTTTGAAGCTCTTCATATTTTTCACACCTTTTCTCGCTCTTCATGTTTTCAACACCGCTTCATGCTCGTCCTATTTTCCAGACCGTTTCATGCTCGTCTCATTTTGACACCTTTTGAACCTCTTCATATTTCTCACAACTTTTAAGCTCTTCATGTTTTTCACACGTTTTCAGGCTCTTCATGTTTTTCAACACCGCTTCATGCTCCTCCCATTTTTCAGACCGTTTCATGCTCCTCCTATTTTTCAGACCGTTTCATGCTCCTCATATTTTTGACACCTTTTGAAGCTCTTCATATTTTTCACACCTTTTCAGGCTTTTCATGTTTTTCAACACCGCTTCATTCTCTTCCTATTTTTCAGACCGTTTCATGCTCCTCATATTTTTGACACCTTTTGAATCTCTTCATATTTTTCACACATTTTCATGCTCTTCATGTTTTTGAACACCGCTTCATGCTCCTCCTATTTTTCAGACCGGTTCATGCTCCTCATATTTTTGACACCTTTTGAAGCTCTTCATATTTTTCACACCTTTTCATGCTCTACATGTTTTTGAACAACGCTTCATGCTCCTCCTATTTTTCAGACCGTTTCATGCTCCTCATATTTTTGACACCTTTTGAAGCTCTTCATATTTTTCACACCTTTTCATGTTCTTCATGTTTTTCAACACCGCTTCATGCTTCTCCTATTTTTCAGACCGTTTCATGCTCCTCATTTTTTTGACACCTTTTGAAGCTCTTCATATTTTTGACACATTTTCAGGCTCTTCATGTTTTTCAACACCGATTCATGCTCCTCATATATTTGACACCTTTTGAATCTCTTCATATTTTTCACACCTTTTCAGGCTCTTCATGTTTTTCAACACCACTTCATGCTCCTCCTAGTTTTCAGACAGTTTCATACTCATCTCGCTTTTGACACATATTGAAGCTCTTCATATTTTCCACACCTTTTAAAGCTCTTCATATTTTTCAAACATTTTCAGTCTCTTAATCTTTTTCAACACCGCTTCTTGCTCCTCCTATTTTTCAGACCGTTTCATGCTCCTCATAGTTTTGACATGTTTTGAAGCTCTTCATATTTTTCACACCTTTTCAGGCTCTTCATGTTTTTGAACACCGTTTCATGCTCCTCCTATTTTTCAGACCGTTTCATGCTCCTCATATTTTTGACACCTTTTGAAGCTCTTCATATTTTTCACACCTTTTCAGGCTCTTCATGTTTTGTACACCGCTTCATGCTCCTCCTATTTTTCAGACTGTTTCATGCTCCTCCTATTTTTGACACCTTTTGACGCTCTTCATATTTCACACCATTTCAGGCTCTTCATGTTTTTGAACACCGTTTAATGCTCCTCCTATTTTTCAGACCGTTTCATGCTCCTCATATTTTTGACACCTTTTGAAACTCTTCATATTTTACCCACCTTTTCAGGCTCTTCATGTTTTTCAACACCGTTTCATGCTCCTCATGTATTTCCAACCTTTTGAAGCTCTTCATATTTTTCACAACTTTTCAGGCTCTTCATGTTTTTGAACACGGTTTCATGCTCCTCCTATTTTTCAGACCGTTTCATGCTCCTCATGTATTTCACACCTTTTAAAGCTCTTCATATTTTTCACACCTTTTCAGGCTCCCCATGTTTTTCAACACCGCTTCATGCTCGTCCTATTTTCCAGACCATTTCATGCTCGTCTCATTTTTGACACCTTTTGAAGCTCTTCATATTTCTCACAACTTTTAAGCTCTTCATGTTTTTCACACGTTTTCAGGCTCTTCATGTTTTTCAACACCGCTTCATGCTCCTCCCATTTTTCAGACCGTTTCATGCTCCTCATATTTTGACACCTTTTGAAGCTCTTCATATTTTGCACACCTCTTCAGGCTCTTCATGTTTTTCAACACCGCCTCATGCTCTTCCTGTATTTCAGACCGTTTCATGCTCCTCATATTTTTGTCACCTTTTGAAGCTCTTCATATTTTTCACACCTTTTCATGCTCTTCATGTTTTTCAACACCACTTCATGCTCCTCCTATTTTTCAGACCCGTTCATGCTCCTCATATTTTGACACCTTTTGAAGCTCTTCATATTGTTCACACCTTTTCATGTTCTTCATGTTTTTCAACACCGCTTCATGCTTCTCCTATTTTTCAGACCGTTTCATGCTCCTCATATTTTTGACACCTTTTGAAGCTCTTCATATTTTTCACACATTTTCAGGCTCTTCATGTTTTTCAACACCGATTCATGCTCCTCATATTTTTGACACCTTTTGAATCTCTTCATATTTTTCACACCTTTTCATGCTTTTCATGTTTTTCAACACCACTTGTGTTCCTCCTATGTTTCAGACCGTTTCATGCTTCTCATATTTTTGACACCATTTGAAGCTCTTCATATATTTCACACGTTTTCAGACTCTTCATGTTTTTCAACACCACTTCATGCTTCTCCTATTTTTCAGACCGTTTTATGCTCCTCATATTTTTCACACCTTTTGAAGCTCTTCATATTTTTCAACATTTTTAGTCTCTTCATGTTTTTGAACACGCTTTCATGCTCCTCCTATTTTTCAAACTGTGTCATGCTCATCTAATTTTTAACAACTTTTGAAGCTCTTCATATTTTTCACAGCTTTTGAAGCTCTTCATATTTCTCAAACGTTTTCAGGCTCTTCATGTTTTTCAACACCCCTTCTTGCTCATCCTATTTTTCAGACCGTTTCATGCTTCTCTCATTTCTGACACATTTTGAAGCTTTTCATATATTTCACACATTTTCAGGCTCTTCATGTTTTTCAACACCACTTCATGCTCCTCCTATTTTTCAGACCGTTTCATGCTCTTCATATTTTTGACACCTTTTGAAGCTCTTCATATTTTTCACACCTTTTCAAGCTCTTCATGTTTTTGAACACCGTTTCATGCTCTTCCTATTTTTCAAACCGTTTCATGGTCCTCATATTTGTTACACCTTTTGAAGCTATTCATATATGTCACACCTTTTCAGGCTCTTCTTGTTTTTCAACACCACTTCATGCTCCTCCTATATTTCAGACCGTTTCATGCTCCTCATATTTTTGACACCTTTTGAAGCTCTTCATATTTTTTCACACGTTTTCAGGCTCTTCATGTTTTTCAACACCCCTTCATGCTTCTCCTATTTTTCAGCCCGTTTCATGCTCATCATGTATTTCACACCTTTTGCAGCTCTTCATATTTTTCACACCTTTTCAGGCTCTTCATGTTTTTGATCAATGTTTCATGCACCTCCTATTTTTCAGACCGTTTCATGCTCCTCATAATGTTCACATCTTTTGAAGCTCTTCATATTTTTCACACCTTTTCAGGCTCTTCAGGTTTTTGAACACCGCTTCATGCTCCTCCTATTTTTCAGACCGTTTCATGCTCCTCATATTTTTGATACCTTTAGAAGCTCTTCATATTTTTCACACCTATTTACGCTCTTCATGTTTTTCAACACCGCTTCATGCTCCTCCTATTTTTCAGACCGTTTCGTGCTCCTCATATTTTGACACCTTTTGAAGCTCTTCATATATTTCACACCTTTTCAGGCTCTTCTTTTTTTTCAACAAGACTTCATGCTCCTCCTATTTTTCACACCGTTTCATGCGCATCGCATTTTTGACACCTTTTGAATCTCTTCATATTTTTCACACATTTTGAAGCTCTTCATATTTTCTCACACGTTTTCAGGCTCTTCATGTTTTTCAACACCGCTTCATGCTCCTCCTATTATTCAGACCATTTCATGCTCCTCATATTTTTGACACCTTTTGAAGCTCTTCATATTTTTCACACCTTTTAAGGCTCTTCATATTTTTGAACACCACTTCATGCTCCTCCTCTTTTTCAGACCGTTTCATGCACCTCTTTTTTTTGACACTTTTTGAAGCTCTTCATATTTTTCACACCTTTTAAGGCTCTTCATATTTTTGAACACCGCTTCATGCTCCTCCTATTTTTCAGACCGTTTCATGCTCCTCATATTTTTGACACCTTTTGAAGCTCTTCATATTTTTCACAACTTTTGAAGCTCTTCATATTTTTCACAGGTTTTCAGGCTCTTCATGTTTTTCAACACTACTTCATGCTTCTCCTATTTTTCAGACCGTTTCATGCTCCTCATATTTTTGACACCTTTTGAAGCTCTTCATATTTTATCCACCTTTTCAGGCTCTTCATGTTTTTCAACACCGCTTCATGCTCTTCCTATTTTCCAGACCGTTTCATTCTCCTCTTGTATTTCCAACCTTTTGAAGCTCTTCATATTTTTCACACCTTTGCAGGCTCCCCATGTTTTTCAACACGGCTTCATGATCCTCCTGTTTTTCAGACCGTTTCATGCTCCTCATATTTTGACACGTTTTGAAGATCTTCATATTTTTCACACATTTTCAGGCTCTTCATGTTTTTCAAAACCGATTCATGCTCCTCCTATGTTTCAGGCCGTTTCATGCTCCTCATATTTTGACACCTTTTGAAGCTCTTCATATTTTTCACACCTATTCAGTACTTCATGTTTTTAAACACCACTTCATGTTGCTCCTATTTTTCAGACCGATTCATGCTCTTCATGTATTTCACACCTTTTGAAGCTCTTCATATTTTACCCACCTTTTCAGGCTCTTCATGTTTTTCAACACCGTTTCATGCTACTCATGTATTTCCAACCGTTTGAAGTTCTTCATATTTTTCACAACTTTTCAGGCTCTTCATATTTTTGAACACGGTTTCATGCTCCTCCTATTTTTCGAACTGTGTCATGCTCATCTCATTTTTAACAACTTTTGAAGCTCTTCATATTTTTGACACCTTTTGAAGCTCTTCATATTTTTCACACCTTTTCAGGCTCCCCATGTTTTTCAACACGGCTTCATGATCCTACTCTTTTTCAGACCGTTTCATGCTCCTCATATTTTTGACACGTTTTGAAGCTCTTCATATTTTTCACACCTTTTTAGGCTTTTCATGTTTTTCAACGTCACTTCATGCTCCTCCTATTATTCAGACCGTTTCATGCTCTTCATATTTTTGACACTTTTTGAAGCTCTTCATATTTTTCACACCTTTTCTGGCGCTTCATGTTTTCAACACCGCTTCATGCTCGTCCTATTTTCCAGACCGTTTCATGCTCGTCTCATTTTGACACCTTTTGAAGCTCTTCATATTTCTCACAACTTTTAAGCTCTTCATGTTTTTCACACGTTTTCAGGCTCTTCATGTTTTTCAACACCGCTTCATGCTCCTCCCATTTTTCAGACCGTTTCATGCTCCTCCTATTTTTCAGACCGTTTCAGGCTCCTCATATTTTTGACACCTTTTGAAGCTCTTCATATTTTTCACACCTTTTCAGGCTTTTCATGTTTTGCAACACCGCTTCATTCTCTTCCTATTTTTCAGACCGTTTCATGCTCCTCATATTTTTGACACCTTTTGAAGCTCTTAATATTTTTCACACCTTTTCATGCTCTTCATGTTTTTGAACACCGCTTCATGCTCCTCCTATTTTTCAGACCGGTTCATGCTCCTCATATTTTTGACAACTTTTGAAGCTTTTCATATTTTTCACAACTTTTCAGGATCTTCATGTTTTTGAACAGAGCTTCATGGTCCTCCTATTTTTCAGACCGTATCATACTCGTCATATGTTTCACACCTTTTGAACCTCTTCATATTTTTCACACCTTTTCAGTCTCTTCATGTTTTTCAACACAACTTCATGCTCATCCTATTTTCCAGACCGTTTCACGTTCCTCATGTATTTTACACCTTTTGAAGCTCTTCATATTTTTCACACCTTTTCAGGCTTCCCATGTTTTTCAACACGGCTTCATGATCCTACTCTTTTTCAGACCGTTTCATGCTCCTCATATTTTTGACACTTTTTGAAGCTCTTCATATTTTTCACACCTTTTCTCGCTCTTCATGTTTTCAACACCGCTTCATGCTCGTCCTATTTTCCAGACCGTTTCATGCTCGTCTCATTTTGACACCTTTTGAACCTCTTCATATTTCTCACAACTTTTAAGCTCTTCATGTTTTTCACACGTTTTCAGGCTCTTCATGTTTTTCAACACCGCTTCATGCTCCTCCCATTTTTCAGACCGTTTCATGCTCCTCCTATTTTTCAGACCGTTTCATGCTCCTCATATTTTTGACACCTTTTGAAGCTCTTCATATTTTTCACACCTTTTCAGGCTTTTCATGTTTTTCAACACCGCTTCATTCTCTTCCTATTTTTCAGACCGTTTCATGCTCCTCATATTTTTGACACCTTTTGAATCTCTTCATATTTTTCACACCTTTTCATGCTCTTCATGTTTTTGAACACCGCTTCATGCTCCTCCTATTTTTCAGACCGGTTCATGCTCCTCATATTTTTGACACCTTTTGAAGCTCTTCATATTTTTCACACCTTTTCATGCTCTACATGTTTTTGAACAACGCTTCATGCTCCTCCTATTTTTCAGACCGTTTCATGCTCCTCATATTTTTGACACCTTTTGAATCTCTTCATATTTTTCACACCTTTTCATGTTCTTCATGTTTTTCAACACCGCTTCATGCTTCTCCTATTTTTCAGACCGTTTCATGCTCCTCATTTTTTTGACACCTTTTGAAGCTCTTCATATTTTTGACACATTTTCAGGCTCTTCATGTTTTTCAACACCGATTCATGCTCCTCATATTTTTGACACCTTTTGAATCTCTTCATATTTTTCACACCTTTTCAGGCTCTTCATGTTTTTGAACACCACTTGTGTTCCTCCTATTTTTCAGACCGTTTCATGCTCCTCATATTTTTGACACCTTTTGAAGCTCTTCATATATTTCACACGTTTTCAGGCTCTTCATGTTTTTCAACACCCCTTCTTGCTTCTCCTATTTTTCAGAGCGTTTTATGCTCCTCGTATTTTTCACACCTTTTGAAGCTCTTCATGTTTTTCAACCTTTTTAGGCTCTTCATGTTTTTGAACACGTTTTCATTCTCCTCCTATTTTTCGAACTGTGTCATGCTCATCTCATTTTTAACAACTTTTGAAGCTCTTCATATTTTTCACACCTTTTGAAGCTCTTCATATTTCTCAAACGTTTTCAGGCTCTTCATGTTTTTCAACACCCCTTCATGCTCCTCCTATTTTTCAGACCGTTTCATGCTTCTCTCATTTCTGACACATTTTGAAGCTCTTCATATATTTCACACATTTTCAGGCTCTTCATGTTTTTCAACACCACTTCATGCTCCTCCTAGTTTTCAGACAGTTTCATACTCATCTCGCTTTTGACACATATTGAAGCTCTTCATATTTTCCACACCTTTTAAAGCTCTTCATATTTTTCAAACATTTTCAGGCTCTTAATCTTTTTCAACACCGCTTCTTGCTCCTCCTATTTTTCAGACCGTTTCATGCTCCTCATAGTTTTGACATGTTTTGAAGCTCTTCATATTTTTCACACCTTTTCAGGCTCTTCATGTTTTTGAACACCGTTTCATGCTCCTCCTATTTTTCAGACCGTTTCATGCTCCTCATATTTTTGACACCTTTTGAAGCTCTTCATATTTTTCACACCTTTTCAGGCTCTTCATGTTTTGTACACCGCTTCATGCTCCTCCTATTTTTCAGACTGTTTCATGCTCCTCCTATTTTTGACACCTTTTGACGCTCTTCATATTTCACACCATTTCAGGCTCTTCATGTTTTTGAACACCGTTTAATGCTCCTCCTATTTTTCAGACCGTTTCATGCTCCTCATATTTTTGACACCTTTTGAAACTCTTCATAATTTACCCACCTTTTCAGGCTCTTCATGTTTTTCAACACCGTTTCATGCTCCTCATGTATTTCCAACCTTTTGAAGCTCTTCATATTTTTCACACATTTTCAGGCTCTTCATGTTTTTGAACACAGCTTCATGCTCTTCCTATTTTTCAGACCGATTCATGCTCCTCATATTTTTGACACCTTTTGAAGCTCTTCATATTTTTCACACATTTTCAGGCTCTTCATATTTTTGAACACCGCTTCATGCTCCTCGTATTTTTCAGACCGTTTCATGCTCCTCATATATTTCACACATTGTCAGGCTATTCATGTTTTTCAACATCACTTCATGCTCCTCATATTTTTGACACCTTTTGAAGCTCTTCATATTTTTCAAACATTTTCAGGCTCTTCATGTTTTTAAACACCGCTTCATGCTCCTCCTTTTTTTTTTGACACATTTTGAAGCTCTTCATATTTTTCACACCTATTCACGCTCTTAATGTATTTGAACACTGTTTCATTATCCTCCTTTTTTTTGACACATTTTGAAGCTCTTCATAATTTTCACACCTTTTCAGGCTCTTCATATTTTTCAACACCACTTCATGCTCCTCCTATTTTTCAGATCGTTTCATGCTCCTCATGTATTTGACACCTTTTGTAGCTCTTCATTTTTTTCACACCTTTTCAGGCTCTTTATGTTTCTCAACATCACTTCATGCTTCTTCTATTTTTCACACCGTTTCATGCTCCTCATATTTTTGACACCGTTTCAAGCTCTTCATATATTTCACACCTTTTCAGGCTCTTAATGTTTTCAACACCGCTTCATGCTCATCCTATTTTTCGGACTGCTTCATGCTCCTCATAATTTTGACATCTTTGGAGCACTTCATATTTTTCACACTTTTTCAGCCTCTTCATGTTTTTCAACACTGCATCATGCTCTTCCTTTTTTTCAGATCGTTTCATGCTCCTCAATGTTTGACATGTTTTGAAGCTCTTTATATTTTTCACACCTTTTCAGGCTCTTCATGTTTTGAACAACGTTTCATGCTCCTCCTATTTTTCAGAAAATTTCATGCTCCTCATATATTTGAGACCTTTTAAAGCTCTTCATATTTTTCACAGCTTTTCAGCTCTTCATGTTTGTCAACACCACTTCATGCTCCTCCTATTTTTCAGACCGTTTCTTTCTCCTCATATTTTTCACACCTTTTGAAGCTCTTCATATATTTCACACATTTTCAGCCTCTTCATCTTTTTGCACACCGCTTCATGCTCCTCCTATTTTTCACACCGTTTCATGCTGCTCTCATTATTGACACATTTCGAAGCTATTCATAATTTTCAGACCTTTTGAAGCTCTTCATATTTTTCACACCTTTTCAGGCTCTTCATGTTTTCAACACCGTTTCATGCTCCTCCTATTTTTCAGACCGTTTCATGCTCCTCATATTTTTAACACCTTTTGAAGCTCTTCATATTTTTCACACATTTTCAGGCTCTTCATGTTTTTGCACACCGCTTCATGCTCCTCCTATTTTTCACACCGTTTCATGCTCCGCTCATTATTGACACATTTCGAAGCTATTCATATTTTTCACACCTTTGAAAGCTCTTCATATTTTTCACACATTTTCAGACTTTTCATGTTTTCAACACCGCTTCATGCTCCTCCTTTTTTTCAGACCGTTTCATTCTCCTCATATTTTTGACATCTTTTAATGCTCTTTATATTTTTCACACTTGTCATGCTCTTCATGTTTTCAACTCTGTTTCATGCTTCTCCTATTTTTCAAACTGTTTCATGCTCCTCATATTTTTCACAGCTTTTGAAGCTGTTCATATTTTTCACATCTTTTCAGGCTCTTCATGTTTTGGAACACCGTTTCAAGCCCCTCCTATTTTTCAGACCGTTTCATGCTCCTCATATTTTTGACACCTTTTGAACCTCCTCATTTTTTCACAACTTTTGAAGGTCTTCATATTTTTCCACACCATTCCATGCTGCCTCTATTTTTCAGACCGTTTCCTGCTTCTCCTATTTTTCAGACCGTTTCATGCTCCTCATATTTTTGACACTTTTGAAGCTCTTCATGTCTTTCAACACTGTTTCATGCTGCTCCTATTTTTCAGACCGTTTCATGTTCCTCATATTTTTCACGCCTTTGGAAGCTCTTCATATTTTACAAAACTTTTCAGGTTCTTCATGTTATTGACGACTGCTTCATGCTCCTCCTATTTTTCAGACCGTTTCATGCTCCTCATATATTTGACACCTTGTGAAGCTCTTCCTATTTTTCACACCTTTTCAGGCTCTTCATGTTTTTCAACACCGTTTCATGCTCCTCCTATTTTTCAGACCGCTTCAGGCTCCTCATGTATTTCACACCTTTTCAAGCTCTTCATATTTTTCACACCATTTCAGGCTCTTCATGTTTTTGAACACCGTTTCATGCTCCTGCTATTTTTCAGACCGTTTCATGCTCCTCATATTTTTGACACCTTTTGAACCTCCTCATTTTTTAACAACTTTTGAAGCTCTTCATATATTTCACACCTTTTCAGGCACTTCCTTATTTTCACGACCACTTCATGCTCCTCCTATTTTTCAGACCTTTTCATGCTCATCTCATTTTTGACACCTTTGGAAGCTCTTCATATATTTCACACCTTTTTAAGCTCTTCATATTTTTCACAAGTTTTCAGGCTCTTCATCTTTTTCAACACCACTTCATGCTCCTCCTATTTTTCAGACCGTTTCATGCTCTTCATATTTTTGACACGTTTTGAGGCTCTTCATGTTTTTCACACCTTTTCAGGCTCTTCATATTTTTGAACACCACTACATGCTCCTCCTATTTTTCAGATCGTTTCATGCTCCTCATATTTTTGACCCCTTTTGAAGCTATTCATGTTTTTCACACCTTTTCAGGCTCTTCATATTTTTGAACACCGTATCATGCTCCTCCTATTTTTCGGACCGTTTCAGGCTCCTCATATTTTTGACACCTTTTGAAGCTCCTCATATTTTTCACACCTTTTGAAACTCTTCATATATTTCACAACTTTTCAGGCACTTCATGTTTTTCAACACCTCTTCATGCTCCTCCTATATTTCAGACCGGTTCATGCTCCTCATATTTTTGACACCTTTTGTAGCTCTTCATATATTTCACACCTTTTGAAGCTCTTCATATTTTTCACACGTTTTCAGGCTCTTCATGTTTTTAAACGCCGCTTCATGCTCCTATTATTTTCAGACCGTTTCAACCTCCTCATGTGTTTCACACCTTTTGAAGCTCTTCATATATGTCACACCTTTTAGGCTCTTCGTCTTTTTAAAACCGTTTCATGCTCATCCTATTTTTCACACTGTTTCTGCTCCTCATATATTTGAGACCTTTTGAAGCTCTTCATATTTTTCACACCTTTTCAGGCTCTTCATGTTTATCAACACAGTTTCATGCTCTTCCTAATTTTCAGACCGTTTCATGCTCCTCATATTCTTGACACTGTTTGAAGCTCTTCATATTTTTCCACCTTTTCAGGCTTTTCATGTTTTTCAAAACCGCTTCATGCTTCTCCTATTTTTCAGACCGTTTCATGCTCCTCATATTTTTGACAAATTTTGAAGCTCTTCATACATTTCACACCTTTTCAGGCTCTTCATGTTTTTCAACACCGCTTCATGCTCCTCCAATTTTTCAGAAAGTTTCATGCTCCTCATATTTTTAACATCTTTTGAAACTCTTCATATTTTTCACACCTTTTCAGGCTCTTCATGTTTTTGACCACCGCATCATGTTCCTCCTATTTTTCAGTCGTTTCATGCCTCTCATAATTTTTACACCTTTTGAAGCTCTTCATGTTTTTCACACCTTTTCATGCTCTTCATCTTTTTCAAAACCGTCTCATTCTCATCCTATTTTAAAGACTGTTTCATGCTCCTCATATTTTTGACACCTTTAGAACCTCTTCATATTTTTCACAACTTTTCAGGGTCTTCATGTTTTTCAACACTGCTTCATGCTCCTCCTATATCTCAGACAGTTTCATGCTCCTCATATATTTGACACCTTTTGAAGCTCTTCAGATTTTTCACAACTTTTCAGGCTCTTCATGTTTTTGAACACAGTTTCATGCGCCTCCTATTTTTCAGACCGTTTCATGCTCCTCATATTTTTCACACCTTTTGAAGCTCTTCATATTTTTCACACCTTTTCAGGCTCTTCATGTTTTTCAACACCACTTCATGCTCCTCCTATTTTTCAGACCACTTCATGCTCATCTCATTTTTGACACCTTTTGAAGCTGTTCATATTTTTCACACCTTTTGAAGCTCTTCATATTTTTCACACCTTTTCAGGCTCTTCATGTTTTTGAACACCGTTTCATGCTCCTCCTATTTTTCAGACCGTTTCATGTTCCTCCTATTTTTTAGATCATTTCATGCTCCTCATATTTTTGACACCTTTTGAAGCTCTTCATATATTTCACACCTTTTCAGGCTCTTCATTTTTTTCAACACCACTTCATACTCCTCCTACTTTTCAGACCGTTTCATGCTCACATCATTTTGGCAACTTTTGAAGCTCTTCTTATTTTTCACATCTTTTGAAACTCTTCGTATTTTTCACACGTTTTCAGGCTCTTCATGTTTTTCAACACCACTTCATGCTCCTCCTATTTTTCAGACCGTTTCATGCTCTTCATATTTTTCAGACCTTTTGAAGCTCTTCATATTTTTCATATTTTTGAAGCTCTTCATATTATCACACTTTTCAGACACTTCGTGATTTTCAACACCGCTTCATGCTCCTGCTATTTTTCAGATCGTTTCATGCTCCTAATGTATTTCACACCTTTAGAAGCTCTTCATATATTTCACACCTTTTCAGGGTTTTCATTTTTTTCAACACAACTTCATGCTCCTCCTATTTTTCAGACCTTTTCATGCTCATTTCTTTTTGACACCTTTTGAAGCTCTTCATATTTTTCACACATTTTCAGGCTCTTGATGATTTTCAACACCTCTTCATTCTCCTCCTATTTTTCAGACCGTTTCATGCTCATCTCATTTTGACACCTTTAGAAACTCTTCATATTTTTCACACCTTTTCAGGCGCTTCATGTTTTTTAACACCACTTCATGCTCTTCCTATTTTTCAGACCGTTTCATTCTCCTCATATTTTTGACACCTTTTCAAGCTCTTCATATATTTCACACCTTTTCAGGCTCTTCATGTTTTTCAACACCGCTTCATCCTCCTCCTCTTTTTCAGACCGTTTCATGCTCCTCCTATTTTTCAGACCGTTTCATGCTCCTCATATTTTTGACACCTTTTGAAGCTCTTCATATTTTTCATACATTTTCATGCTCATCAGGTTTTTGAACACCACTACATGATCCTCCTATTTTGCAGACCGTTTCATACTCCTCATATATTTAACACCTTTTGAAGCTCTTCATATTTTTCACACCTTTTCAGGCTCTTCATGTATTTCAACACCACTTCATGCTCCTCCTATTTTTCAGACCGTTAAATGCTCCTCATATTTTTGACACTTTTAGAAGCTCTTCATATTTTTCACACCTTCTCAGGCACTTCATGTTTTTCAACACCGCTTCATGCTCCTCCTATTTTTCAGGCCGCTTCATTTTCCTCATATTTTGACACCATTTGAAGCTCTTCATATATTTCACACCTTTACAGGCTCTTCTTTTTTTTCAACACCACTTCATGCTCCTCCTGTTTTTCAGACCGTTTCATGCTCATCTCATTTTTGACACCTTTTGAAGCTCTTCATATTTTTCAAAACTTTGAAGCTCTTCATATTTTTCACACGTTTTGAGGCTCTTCATGTTTTTCAACACCGCTTCATGCTGCTTCTATTTTTCAGACCGTTTCATGCTCCTCATATTTTTGACACGTTTTGAAGCTCTTCATATTTTTCACACCTTTTCAGGCTTTTCATATATTTGAACACGCTTCATGCTTCTCCTTGTTTTCAGACCGTTTTTTGCTCCTCATATTTTTGACACCTTTTGAACCTCTTCATATAATTCACACGTTTTCAGCTCTTCATGTTTTTCAACACCGCTTCATGCTCTTCCTATTTTTCAGACCGTTTCAAGCTCATCTCATTTTTGACAACTTTTGAAGCTTTTCATATTTTTCACAACATTTCAGGCTCTTCATGTTTTCAAACACCGCTTCATGCTCCTCCTATTTTTCAGAGAGTTTCATGCTCCTCATGTATTACACACCTTTTGAAGCTCTTCATATTTTTCACATCTTTTGAAGCTCTTCATATTTTTTACATGTTTTCAGGCTCTTCATGTTTTTCAACACCGCTTCATACCCCTCCTATTTTTCAGACCGTTTCATGCTCCTCATATTTTTGACACCTTTTGAAGCTCTTCATATTCTTCACACTTTTCAGGCTCTTCATGTTTTTGAACACCGCTTCATGCTATTCCTATTTTTCAGACCATTTCATGCTCCTCATATTTTTCACACCTATTGAAGCTCTTCATATTTTTCACAACTTTTCAGGCTCTTCATGTTTTTGAACACCTCTTCATGCTCCTCCTATTTTTGAGACCGTTTAATGCTCCTCATGTATTTCAAACCTTTTGAAGCTCTTCATATTTTTCACAACTTTTCAGGCTCTTCATGTTTTTGAACACCGCTTGATGCTCCTCCTATTTTTCAGATCGATTCATGCTCCTCATATTTTTAACACGTTTTGAAGCTCTTCATATTTTTCACACCTTTTCAGGCTTTTCATGTATTTGAACACGCTTCATGCTTCTCCTTGTTTTCAGATCGTTCTTTGCTCCTCATATTTTTGACACCTTTTGAAGCTCTTCATATTTTTCACACGTTTTCAGCTCTTCATGTTTTTCAACACCGCTTCATGCTCTTCCTATTTTTCAGACTGTTTCAAGCTCATCTCATTTTTGACAACTTTTGAAGCTTTTCATATTTTTCACAACATTTCAGGCTCTTCATGTTTTTGAACAATGCTTCATGCTCCTCCTAATTTTCAAAGAGTTTCATGCTCCTCATGTATTTCACACCTTTTGAAGCTCTTCATATTTTTCTCACCTTTTCAGGCTCTTCATGTTTTTCCACACCACTTCATGCTTCTCCTATTTTCAGCCCGTTTCATGCTCCTCATGTATTTCACACCTTTTGAAGCTCTTCATATTTTTCACAACATTTCAGGCTCTTCATGTTTTTCAACACTGCTTCATGCTCCTCCTATTTGTCAGACCGTTTCATGCTCCTCCTATTTTTCAGACCGTTTCATGCTTCTCATATTTTGACACCTTTTGAAGCTCTTCATATTTTTCACAACTTTTCAGGCTCTTCATGTTTTTCAATACCGCTTCATGCTCCTCCACTTTGTCAGACCGTTTCATGCTCCTCATATTTTTGGCACCTTTTGAAGCTCTTCATATTTTTCACACCTTTTCAGGTCTTCATGTTTTTGAACACCATTTCATGCTCCTCCTATTTTTCAGACCGTTTCATGCTCTTCATATTTTTGGCACCTTTTGAAGCTCTTCATATTTTTCACACCTTTTCACGCTCTTCATGTTTTTCAACACCGCTTCATGCTCCTCCTATGTTTCAGACCGTTTTATGCTCCTCATATTTGACACCTTTTGAAGCTCTTCATAATTTCCACACCTTTTCAGGCTCTTCATGTTTTCGAACACCATTTCATGCTCCTCTTATTTTTTTTTATTGTTATTTTTTTTTAAATTTTTTTTATTATTTTTATTTTTTTTTCCCCTGTCTGTTTTGTCATACATTGATATGAATCAGCCATGGATTTACATGTATTCCCAATCCCAATCCCCCCTCCCACCTCCCTCTCCACCCGATTCCTCTCGGTCTTCCCAGTGCACCAAGCCAGAGCACTTGTCTCTTGCATCCTACCTGGGCTGGTGATCTGTTTCACCATAGATAGCATACATGCTGTTCTTTTGAAATATCCCAACCTCGCATTCTCCCACAAAGTTCAAAAGTCTGTTCTGTATTTCTGTGTCTCTTTTTCTGTTCTGCATATAGGGTTATCGTTATCACTTTTCTAAATTCCATATACATGTGTCAGCATGCTCTAATGTTCTTTATCTTTCTGGCTTACTTCACTCTGTATAATGGGCTCCAGCTTCATCCATCGCATTAGGACTGATTCAAATGAATTCTTTTTAATGGCTGAGTAATATTCCATGGTGTATATGTACCACAGCTTTCTTATCCATTCATCTGCTGACGGGCATCTAGGTTGCTTCCATGTCCTGGCTATTATAAACAGTGCTGCGATGAACATTGGGGTGCACATGTCTCTTTCAGACGAACCTATGGACACCTTATCTTTGACAAAGGAGGCAAGGATATACAATGGAAAAAAGACAACCTCTTTAACAAGTGGTGCTGGGAAAACTGGTCAACCACTTGTAAAAGAATGAAAATAGAACACTTTCTAACACCATACACAAAAATAAACTCAAAATGGATTAAAGATCTAAATGTAAGACCAGAAACTATAAAACTCCTAGAGGAGAACATAGGCAAAACACTCTCCGACATAAATCAAAGCAAGATCCTCTATGACCCACCTCCCAGAATATTGGAAATAAAAGCAAAACTAAACAAATGGGACCTAATGAAACTTAAAAGCTTTTGCACTACAAAGGAAACTATAAGTAAGGTGAAAAGACAGCCCTCAGATTGGGAGAAAATAATAGCAAATGAAGAAACAGACAAAGGATTAATCTCAAAAATATACAAGCAAATCCTGCAGCTCAATTCCAGAAAAATAAATGACCCAATAAAAAATGAGCCAAAGAACTAAACAGACATTTCTCCAAAGAAGACATACAGATGGATAACAAACACATGAAAAGATGCTCAACATCACTCATTATTAGAGAAATGCAAATCAAAACCACAATGAGGTACCATTACATGCCAGTCAGGATGGCTGCTATCCAAAAGTCTACAAGCAATAAATGCTGGAGATGGTGTGGAGAAAAGGGAACCCTCTTACACTGTTGGTGGGAATGCACACTAGTACAGCCCCTATGGAAAACAGTGTGGAGATTTCTTAAAAAACTGGAAATAGAACTGCCATATGACCCAGCAATCCCACTTCTGGGCATACACACTGAGGAAACCAGATCCTCTTATTTTTCAGACCGTTTCAAGCTCCTCATATTTTTTACACCTTGTGAAGCTCTTCATATATTTCACACCTTTTCAGGCTCTTCATGCTTTTCAAATCCGCTTCATGCTCCTCCTATTTTTCAGACTGTTTCATGCTCCTCATATTTTTGACACCTTTTGAAGCTCTTCATATTTTTCACACGTATTCAAGCTCTTCATCTTTTTCAACACCGCTTCATGCTCCTCCTATTTTTCAGACCGTTTCATGCTTCTCATATTTTTGACACCTTTTGAATCTCTTCATATTTTTCACACCTTTTCAGGTTCTTCATGTTTTTGAACACCGCTTCATGCTCCTCCCATTTTTCAGACCGTTTCATACTCCTCATATATTTGACACCTTTTGAAGCTCTTCATATTTTTCACAACTTTTCAGGTTCTTCATGTTTTCAACACCACTTCATGCTCCTCCTATATTTCTGACCGTGTCATGCTCCTCATATTTTTGACATCTTTTGAAGCTCTTCATATTTTTCATGCCTTTTCAGACTCTTCATGTTTTTCTACACCGCTTCATGCTCCTCCTATTTTTGACATCTTTTGAAGCTCTTCATATATTTCACACCTTTTCAGGGTTTTCATGTTTTTGAACACCGCTTCATGCTCCTCCTATCTTTCAGACCGTTTCATGCTTCTCATATTTTTGACACCATTTGAAGCTCTTCATATTTTTCACATCTTTTCAGGCTCTTCATGTTTTTGAACACCGCTCATGATCCTCCAAATTTTCAGACCGTTTCATGCTCGTCATATTTTTAAAACCTTTTGAAGCTCATCATATTTTTCACACCTTTTCAGGCTCTTCATGTTTTTCCACACCACTTCATGCTTCTCATATTTTTCAGACCGTTTCATGCTCCTCATGAATTTCACACCTTTTGAAGCTCTTCATATTTTTCACACCTTTTCAGGCTCTTCATGTTTTTCAACACCACTTCATGCTCCTCCTATTTTTCAGACCGTTTCATGCTCATCTAATTTTTGACACCTTTTGAAGCTCTTCATATATTTCACAACTTTTGAAGCTCTACATATTTTTCACATTTTTGAACCTTTTCATATTTTTCACACTTTTTCAGGCTCTTCATGTTTTTGAACACCGCTTCATGCTCCTGCTATTTTTCACACCGTTTCATACTCCTCATATTTTTGACACGTTTTGAGGCTCTTCATATATTTCAAACCTTTTGAAGCTTTTCATATTTTTCACATTTTTGCAGCTCTTCATATTTTTCACACCTTTTCAGGCTCTTCATGTTTTCAACACCGCTCATGCTCCTCCTATTTTTCAGACCGTTTCATTCTCCTCATATTTTTGACACCTTTTGAAGCTCTTCATGTTTTTCACACCTTTTCAGGCTCTTCTTTTTTTTCAACACCACTTCATGCTCGTCCTATTTTTCAGACCGTTTCATGCTCATCTCATTTTTGACACCTTTTGAAGCTCTTCATATTTTTCACACCTTTTCAGGCTCTTCATGTTCTCTAACACCGCTTCATGCTCCTCCTGTTTTTCAGACCGTTTCGTGCTCCTCCTATTCTTGACAGCTTTTGAAGCTCTTCATATTTTCACAGCTTTTCAGGCTCTTCATGTTTTTCAACACCGCTTCATGCTCCTCCTATTTTTCAGACCGTTTCATGCTCCTCATATTTTTGACACCTTTTGAAGCTTTTCATATTTTTCACACTTTTCAGGCTCCTCATGTTTTTCAACATCATTTCATGCTCCTCCTATTTTTCAGACCGTTTCATGCTCCTCATATTTCTGACACTTTTTGAAGCTCCTCATATTTTTCACACATTGTGAAGATCTTCATATATTTCACACCATTTCAGGATCTTCATGTTTTTCAACACCACTTCACGCTCCTCCTATTTTTCAGACTGTTTCATTCTCCTCATATTTTTGACACCTTTTGAAGCTCTTCATATATTTCACACCTTTTCAGGCTCTTCATGTTTTTAACACCACTTCATGCTCCTCCTATTTTTCAGACCATTTCCTGCTCATCGATTTTTCACACCTTTTGAAGCTCTTAATATTTTTCACACCTTTTCACGCTCTTCATGTTTTTGAACACCGCTTCATGCTCCTCCATTTTTTCAGACCGTTTCATGCTCCTCATATTTTTGACACCTTTTGATGCTCTTCATATTTTTCACACCTTTTCAGACTCTTCATGATTTTCAAAACGGCTTCATGCTCCTCATATTTTCACACCATTTCATGCTCTTCTCATTTTTGACACCCTTTGAAGCTCCTCTACTTTTGACCCCTTTAGAAGCTCTTCATATTTTTGACAACTTTTCAGGCTCTTCATGTTTTTCAACACCGCTTCATGCTCCCCCTAATTTTCAGACCGTTTCATGACACTCATATTTTTGACACCTTTTGAAGCTCCTCATATATTTCATACCTTTTCAGACTCTTCATGATTTCCAACACCGCTTCATGCTCCTCATTTTTTTCACACCGTTTAATGCTCATCTCATTTTTGACACCTTTTGAAGCTCTTCATATTTTTGACACCTTTAGAAGCTCTTCATATGTTTTACACATTTTCAGGCTCTTCATATTTTTCAACACCGCTTATTGCTCCTCCTATTTTTCAGACCGTTTCATGCTTATCTCATTTTTGATATCTTTTGAAGCTCTTCATATTTTTCACATATTTTGAAGCTCTTCATATTTTACACACCTTTTCAGGCTCTTCATGTTTTTCAACACCGCTTCATGCTCCTCCTATTTTTCAAACCGTTTCATGCTCCTCATATTTTTGACACCTTTGAAGCTCTTCATATTTTTACACCTTTTCAGACTCTTCATGTTTTTCAACACTGCTTCATGCTCCTCCTATTTGTCAGACCGTTTCATGCTCCTCCTATTTTTCAGACCGTTTCATGCTTCTCATATTTTGACACCTTTTGAAGCTCTTCATATTTTTCACAACTTTTCAGGCTCTTCATGTTTTTCAATACCGCTTCATGCTCCTCCACTTTGTCAGACCGTTTCATGCTCCTCATATTTTTGGCACCTTTTGAAGCTCTTCATATTTTTCACACCTTTTCAGGTCTTCATGTTTTTGAACACCATTTCATGCTCCTCCTATTTTTCAGACCGTTTCATGCTCTTCATATTTTTGGCACCTTTTGAAGCTCTTCATATTTTTCACACCTTTTCACGCTCTTCATGTTTTTCAACACCGCTTCATGCTCCTCCTATGTTTCAGACCGTTTTATGCTCCTCATATTTGACACCTTTTGAAGCTCTTCATAATTTCCACACCTTTTCAGGCTCTTCATGTTTTCGAACACCATTTCATGCTCCTCTTATTTTTTTTATTGTTTTTTTTTTTTAAATTTTTTTTATTATTTTTATTTTTTTTTCCCTGTCGGTTTTGTCATACATTGATATGAATCAGCCATGGATTTACATGTACTCCCAATCCCAATCCCCCCTCCCACCTCCCTCTCCACCCGATTCTTCTCGGTCTTCCCAGTGCACCAAGCCGGAGCACTTGTCTCTTGCATCCTACCTGGGCTGGTGATCTGTTTCACCATAGATAGCATACATGCTGTTCTTTTGAAATATCCCAACCTCGCATTCTCCCACAAAGTTCAAAAGTCTGTTCTGTATTTCTGTGTCTCTTTTTCTGTTCTGCATATAGGGTTATCGTTATCACTTTTCTAAATTCCATATACATGTGTCAGCATGCTCTAATGTTCTTTATCTTTCTGGCTTACTTCACTCTGTATAATGGGCTCCAGCTTCATCCATCGCATTAGGACTGATTCAAATGAATTCTTTTTAATGGCTGAGTAATATTCCATGGTGTATATGTACCACAGCTTTCTTATCCATTCATCTGCTGACGGGCATCTAGGTTGCTTCCATGTCCTGGCTATTATAAACAGTGCTGCGATGAACATTGGGGTGCACATGTCTCTTTCAGACGAACCTATGGACACCTTATCTTTGACAAAGGAGGCAAGGATATACAATGGAAAAAAGACAACCTCTTTAACAAGTGGTGCTGGGAAAACTGGTCAACCACTTGTAAAAGAATGAAAATAGAACACTTTCTAACACCATACACAAAAATAAACTCAAAATGGATTAAAGATCTAAATGTAAGACCAGAAACTATAAAACTCCTAGAGGAGAACATAGGCAAAACACTCTCCGACATAAATCAAAGCAAGATCCTCTATGACCCACCTCCCAGAATATTGGAAATAAAAGCAAAACTAAACAAATGGGACCTAATGAAACTTAAAAGCTTTTGCACTACAAAGGAAACTATAAGTAAGGTGAAAAGACAGCCCTCAGATTGGGAGAAAATAATAGCAAATGAAGAAACAGACAAAGGATTAATCTCAAAAATATACAAGCAAATCCTGCAGCTCAATTCCAGAAAAATAAATGACCCAATAAAAAATGAGCCAAAGAACTAAACAGACATTTCTCCAAAGAAGACATACAGATGGATAACAAACACATGAAAAGATGCTCAACATCACTCATTATTAGAGAAATGCAAATCAAAACCACAATGAGGTACCATTACATGCCAGTCAGGATGGCTGCTATCCAAAAGTCTACAAGCAATAAATGCTGGAGATGGTGTGGAGAAAAGGGAACCCTCTTACACTGTTGGTGGGAATGCACACTAGTACAGCCCCTATGGAAAACAGTGTGGAGATTTCTTAAAAAACTGGAAATAGAACTGCCATATGACCCAGCAATCCCACTTCTGGGCATACACACTGAGGAAACCAGATCCTCTTATTTTTCAGACCGTTTCAAGCTCCTCATATTTTTTACACCTTGTGAAGCTCTTCATATATTTCACACCTTTTCAGGCTCTTCATGCTTTTCAAATCCGCTTCATGCTCCTCCTATTTTTCAGACTGTTTCATGCTCCTCATATTTTTGACACCTTTTGAAGCTCTTCATATTTTTCACACGTATTCAAGCTCTTCATCTTTTTCAACACCGCTTCATGCTCCTCCTATTTTTCAGACCGTTTCATGCTTCTCATATTTTTGACACCTTTTGAATCTCTTCATATTTTTCACACCTTTTCAGGTTCTTCATGTTTTTGAACACCGCTTCATGCTCCTCCCATTTTTCAGACCGTTTCATACTCCTCATATATTTGACACCTTTTGAAGCTCTTCATATTTTTCACAACTTTTCAGGTTCTTCATGTTTTCAACACCACTTCATGCTCCTCCTATATTTCTGACCGTGTCATGCTCCTCATATTTTTGACATCTTTTGAAGCTCTTCATATTTTTCATGCCTTTTCAGACTCTTCATGTTTTTCTACACCGCTTCATGCTCCTCCTATTTTTGACATCTTTTGAAGCTCTTCATATATTTCACACCTTTTCAGGGTTTTCATGTTTTTGAACACCGCTTCATGCTCCTCCTATCTTTCAGACCGTTTCATGCTTCTCATATTTTTGACACCATTTGAAGCTCTTCATATTTTTCACATCTTTTCAGGCTCTTCATGTTTTTGAACACCGCTCATGATCCTCCAAATTTTCAGACCGTTTCATGCTCGTCATATTTTTAAAACCTTTTGAAGCTCATCATATTTTTCACACCTTTTCAGGCTCTTCATGTTTTTCCACACCACTTCATGCTTCTCATATTTTTCAGACCGTTTCATGCTCCTCATGAATTTCACACCTTTTGAAGCTCTTCATATTTTTCACACCTTTTCAGGCTCTTCATGTTTTTCAACACCATTTCATGCTCCTCCTATTTTTCAGACCGTTTCATGCTCATCTAATTTTTGACACCTTTTGAAGCTCTTCATATATTTCACAACTTTTGAAGCTCTACATATTTTTCACATTTTTGAACCTTTTCATATTTTTCACACTTTTTCAGGCTCTTCATGTTTTTGAACACCGCTTCATGCTCCTGCTATTTTTCACACCGTTTCATACTCCTCATATTTTTGACACGTTTTGAGGCTCTTCATATATTTCAAACCTTTTGAAGCTTTTCATATTTTTCACATTTTTGCAGCTCTTCATATTTTTCACACCTTTTCAGGCTCTTCATGTTTTCAACACCGCTCATGCTCCTCCTATTTTTCAGACCGTTTCATTCTCCTCATATTTTTGACACCTTTTGAAGCTCTTCATGTTTTTCACACCTTTTCAGGCTCTTCTTTTTTTTCAACACCACTTCATGCTCGTCCTATTTTTCAGACCGTTTCATGCTCATCTCATTTTTGACACCTTTTGAAGCTCTTCATATTTTTCACACCTTTTCAGGCTCTTCATGTTCTCTAACACCGCTTCATGCTCCTCCTGTTTTTCAGACCGTTTCGTGCTCCTCCTATTCTTGACAGCTTTTGAAGCTCTTCATATTTTCACAGCTTTTCAGGCTCTTCATGTTTTTCAACACCGCTTCATGCTCCTCCTATTTTTCAGACCGTTTCATGCTCCTCATATTTTTGACACCTTTTGAAGCTTTTCATATTTTTCACACTTTTCAGGCTCCTCATGTTTTTCAACATCATTTCATGCTCCTCCTATTTTTCAGACCGTTTCATGCTCCTCATATTTCTGACACTTTTTGAAGCTCCTCATATTTTTCACACATTGTGAAGATCTTCATATATTTCACACCATTTCAGGATCTTCATGTTTTTCAACACCACTTCACGCTCCTCCTATTTTTCAGACTGTTTCATTCTCCTCATATTTTTGACACCTTTTGAAGCTCTTCATATATTTCACACCTTTTCAGGCTCTTCATGTTTTTAACACCACTTCATGCTCCTCCTATTTTTCAGACCATTTCCTGCTCATCGATTTTTCACACCTTTTGAAGCTCTTAATATTTTTCACACCTTTTCACGCTCTTCATGTTTTTGAACACCGCTTCATGCTCCTCCATTTTTTCAGACCGTTTCATGCTCCTCATATTTTTGACACCTTTTGATGCTCTTCATATTTTTCACACCTTTTCAGACTCTTCATGATTTTCAAAACGGCTTCATGCTCCTCATATTTTCACACCATTTCATGCTCTTCTCATTTTTGACACCCTTTGAAGCTCCTCTACTTTTGACCCCTTTAGAAGCTCTTCATATTTTTGACAACTTTTCAGGCTCTTCATGTTTTTCAACACCGCTTCATGCTCCCCCTAATTTTCAGACCGTTTCATGACACTCATATTTTTGACACCTTTTGAAGCTCCTCATATATTTCATACCTTTTCAGACTCTTCATGATTTCCAACACCGCTTCATGCTCCTCATTTTTTTCACACCGTTTAATGCTCATCTCATTTTTGACACCTTTTGAAGCTCTTCATATTTTTGACACCTTTAGAAGCTCTTCATATGTTTTACACATTTTCAGGCTCTTCATATTTTTCAACACCGCTTATTGCTCCTCCTATTTTTCAGACCGTTTCATGCTTATCTCATTTTTGATATCTTTTGAAGCTCTTCATATTTTTCACATATTTTGAAGCTCTTCATATTTTACACACCTTTTCAGGCTCTTCATGTTTTTCAACACCGCTTCATGCTCCTCCTATTTTTCAAACCGTTTCATGCTCCTCATATTTTTGACACCTTTGAAGCTCTTCATATTTTTACACCTTTTCAGACTCTTCATGTTTTTCAACACTGCTTCATGCTCCTCCTATTTGTCAGACCGTTTCATGCTCCTCCTATTTTTCAGACCGTTTCATGCTTCTCATATTTTGACACCTTTTGAAGCTCTTCATATTTTTCACAACTTTTCAGGCTCTTCATGTTTTTCAATACCGCTTCATGCTCCTCCACTTTGTCAGACCGTTTCATGCTCCTCATATTTTTGGCACCTTTTGAAGCTCTTCATATTTTTCACACCTTTTCAGGTCTTCATGTTTTTGAACACCATTTCATGCTCCTCCTATTTTTCAGACCGTTTCATGCTCTTCATATTTTTGGCACCTTTTGAAGCTCTTCATATTTTTCACACCTTTTCACGCTCTTCATGTTTTTCAACACCGCTTCATGCTCCTCCTATGTTTCAGACCGTTTTATGCTCCTCATATTTGACACCTTTTGAAGCTCTTCATAATTTCCACACCTTTTCAGGCTCTTCATGTTTTCGAACACCATTTCATGCTCCTCTTATTTTTTTTATTTTTTTTTTTTTAAATTTTTTTTATTATTTTTATTTTTTTTTCCCTGTCGGTTTTGTCATACATTGATATGAATCAGCCATGGATTTACATGTACTCCCAATCCCAATCCCCCCTCCCACCTCCCTCTCCACCCGATTCTTCTCGGTCTTCCCAGTGCACCAAGCCGGAGCACTTGTCTCTTGCATCCTACCTGGGCTGGTGATCTGTTTCACCATAGATAGCATACATGCTGTTCTTTTGAAATATCCCAACCTCGCATTCTCCCACAAAGTTCAAAAGTCTGTTCTGTATTTCTGTGTCTCTTTTTCTGTTCTGCATATAGGGTTATCGTTATCACTTTTCTAAATTCCATATACATGTGTCAGCATGCTCTAATGTTCTTTATCTTTCTGGCTTACTTCACTCTGTATAATGGGCTCCAGCTTCATCCATCGCATTAGGACTGATTCAAATGAATTCTTTTTAATGGCTGAGTAATATTCCATGGTGTATATGTACCACAGCTTTCTTATCCATTCATCTGCTGACGGGCATCTAGGTTGCTTCCATGTCCTGGCTATTATAAACAGTGCTGCGATGAACATTGGGGTGCACATGTCTCTTTCAGACGAACCTATGGACACCTTATCTTTGACAAAGGAGGCAAGGATATACAATGGAAAAAAGACAACCTCTTTAACAAGTGGTGCTGGGAAAACTGGTCAACCACTTGTAAAAGAATGAAAATAGAACACTTTCTAACACCATACACAAAAATAAACTCAAAATGGATTAAAGATCTAAATGTAAGACCAGAAACTATAAAACTCCTAGAGGAGAACATAGGCAAAACACTCTCCGACATAAATCAAAGCAAGATCCTCTATGACCCACCTCCCAGAATATTGGAAATAAAAGCAAAACTAAACAAATGGGACCTAATGAAACTTAAAAGCTTTTGCACTACAAAGGAAACTATAAGTAAGGTGAAAAGACAGCCCTCAGATTGGGAGAAAATAATAGCAAATGAAGAAACAGACAAAGGATTAATCTCAAAAATATACAAGCAAATCCTGCAGCTCAATTCCAGAAAAATAAATGACCCAATAAAAAATGAGCCAAAGAACTAAACAGACATTTCTCCAAAGAAGACATACAGATGGATAACAAACACATGAAAAGATGCTCAACATCACTCATTATTAGAGAAATGCAAATCAAAACCACAATGAGGTACCATTACATGCCAGTCAGGATGGCTGCTATCCAAAAGTCTACAAGCAATAAATGCTGGAGATGGTGTGGAGAAAAGGGAACCCTCTTACACTGTTGGTGGGAATGCACACTAGTACAGCCCCTATGGAAAACAGTGTGGAGATTTCTTAAAAAACTGGAAATAGAACTGCCATATGACCCAGCAATCCCACTTCTGGGCATACACACTGAGGAAACCAGATCCTCTTATTTTTCAGACCGTTTCAAGCTCCTCATATTTTTTACACCTTGTGAAGCTCTTCATATATTTCACACCTTTTCAGGCTCTTCATGCTTTTCAAATCCGCTTCATGCTCCTCCTATTTTTCAGACTGTTTCATGCTCCTCATATTTTTGACACCTTTTGAAGCTCTTCATATTTTTCACACGTATTCAAGCTCTTCATCTTTTTCAACACCGCTTCATGCTCCTCCTATTTTTCAGACCGTTTCATGCTTCTCATATTTTTGACACCTTTTGAATCTCTTCATATTTTTCACACCTTTTCAGGTTCTTCATGTTTTTGAACACCGCTTCATGCTCCTCCCATTTTTCAGACCGTTTCATACTCCTCATATATTTGACACCTTTTGAAGCTCTTCATATTTTTCACAACTTTTCAGGTTCTTCATGTTTTCAACACCACTTCATGCTCCTCCTATATTTCTGAACCGTGTCATGCTCCTCATATTTTTGACATCTTTTGAAGCTCTTCATATTTTTCACGCCTTTTCAGACTCTTCATGTTTTTCTACACCACTTCATGCTCCTCCTATTTTTGACATCTTTTGAAGCTCTTTATATATTTCACACCTTTTCAGGGTTTTCAAGTTTTTGAACACCGTTTCATGCTCCTCATATTTTTCAGACCGTTTCATGCTCCTCATATTTTTGACACCTGTTGATGCTCTTCATATTTTTCACATCTTTTCAGGCTCTTCATGTTTTCAACACCGTTTCATGCTCCTCCTATTTTTTAGACTGTTTCTTGCTCCTCATATTTTGACACCTTTTGAAGCTATTCATATTTTTCACACCTTTTCAGGCTCTTCATATTTTTCAACAAGGTTTCATGCTCCTCCTATTTTTCAGACAGTTTCATGCCCCTCACATTTTTGACACCTTTTCAAGCTCTTCACATTTTTCAAACCTTTTCAGGCTGTTCATGTTTTTGAACACCGTTTCTTGCACCTCCTATTTTTCAGACCGTTTCATGCTCCTCATATTTTGACTCCTTTTGAAGCTCTTCATATTTTTCACAACTTTTCAGGCTCTTCATGTTTTCAACACCACTTCATGCTCCTCCTATATTTCTGACCGTGTCATGCTCCTCATATTTTTGACAAGTTTTGAAGCTCTTCATATTTTTCACACCTTTTCATGCTCTTCATGTTTTTCTACACCGCTTCATGCTCCTCCTATTTTTGACATCTTTTGAACCTCTTCATATATTTCACACCTTTTCAGGGTTTTCATGTTTTTGAACACCGTTTCATGCTCCTCTTATTTTTCAGACCGTTTCATGCTCCTCATACTTTTGACACCTTTTGAAGCTCTTCATATATTTCACACCATTTCAGGGTTTTCATGTTTTTGAACACCGTTTCATTCTCCTCATATTTTTCAGACTGTTTCGTGCTCCTCATATTTTTGACACCTTTTGAAACTCTTCATATTTTTCACAATTTTTCAGGGTCCTCATGTTTTTGAACACCGTTTCATGCTCCTCCTATTTTTCAGACCGTTTCATGCTCCTCATATTTTGACACCATTTGAAGCTCTTCATATTTTTCACACCTTTTCAGGCTCTTCATATTTTTCAACAAGGTTTCATGCTCCTCCTATATTTCAGACCGTTTAATGCTCCCCATAATTTTGACACCTTTTGAAGCGCTTCATAATTATCACACCTTTTCAGGCTCTTCATGTTTTTCAAATCTGCTTCTGCTCCTCCTATTTTTCAGACTGTTTCATGCTCCTCATATTTTTGACACCTTTTGAAGCTCTTCATATTTTTCACACCTTTTCAGGCTCTTCATGTTTTTCAACACCGCTTTATTCTCCTCCTATTTTTCAGACCGTTTCATGCTCCTCATATTTTTGACACCTTTTGAAGCTCTTCATATTTTTCACACGTTTTCAGCCTCTTCATGTTTTTCAACACCGTTTCATGCTCCTCCTATTTTTTAGACCATTTCATGCTCCACATATATTGACACCTCTTGATGCTGTTCATATTTTTCACAGCTTTTCAGGCTCTTCATGTATTTGAACACCGATTCATGCTCCTCATATTTTTCAGACCGTTTCATGCTCCTCATATTTGTGACATCTTTTGAAGCTCTTCATATTTTTCACACCTTTTCAGGCTCTTCATGTTTTTGAACACCACCTCATGCTCCTCATAATATTCAGACCATTACATGCTCGTCATATATTTGATATCTTTTGAAGCTCTTCATATTTTTCACACATTTTTATGCACTTCATGTTTTCAACACCACATCATGCTCCTTCTATTTTTCAACACCGTTTCATGCTCCTCCTATTTTTTAGACCATTTCATGCTCCACATATATTGACACCTCTTGATGCTGTTCATATTTTTCACAGCTTTTCAGGCTCTTCAGGTTTTTAAACACCGCTTCATGCTCCTCCTATTTTTCAGACAGTTTCATGATCCTCATATTTTCACACCTTTTGAAGCTCTTCATATTTTTCACACTTTTCAGGCTCTTGATGTTTTTCAACACCGCTTCATGCTTCGCCTATTTTTCAGGCCGTTTCATGCTCCTCATATTTTTGACACCTTTAGAAGCTCTTCATATTATTCACACCTTTTCAGGCTCTTCATGTTTTTGATCACCGCTTCATGCTCCGCCTATTTTTCAGACCGTTTCATTATCCTCATATATTTGACACATTTTGAAGCTCTTCAGATATTTCACACCTTTTCAGGCTCTTCATTTTTTTCAACACCAATTCATGATCCTCCTATTTTTCAAATCGTTTCATGCTCATCTCATTTTGACACCTTTTGAAGCTCTTCATATATTTCACACCTTATGAAGCTCTTCATATTTTTCATACCTTTTCAGGCTCTTCATGATTTTCAACACCGCTTCATGCTCCTTGTATTTTTCAGACCTTTTCATGCTCATCTCATTTTTGACACCTTTTGAAGCTCTTCATATTTTTCACACCTTTTGAAGCTCTTCATACTTTTCACACTTTTTCAGACTCTTCATGTTTTTCAACACCGCTTCATGCTCCTGCTATTTTTCTGACCGTTTCATACTCCTCATGCATTTCACACATTTTGAAGCTCTTCCTATTTTTCAGACCGTTTCATGCTCCTCATATTTTTGACACCTTTTGAATCTCTTCATATATTTCACACCTTTTCAGGCTCTTCATATTTTTGAACACCGCTTCATGCTTCTCCTATTTTTCAGATCGTTTCAGGCTCCTCATAATTTTCACACGTTTTGAAACTCTTCATATTTCTCACACCTTTTCAGGTTCTTCATGTTTTTCATCACCACTTCATGCTTCTCCTATTTTTCAGACCGTTTCATGCTCATCTAATATTTGACAATTTTGAAGCTCTTCATATTTTTGACACCTTTTGAAGCTCTTCACATTTTTCACACCTTTTCAGGCTCTTCATGTTTTTGAACACCGTTTCATTCTCCTCCTATTTTTCAGACAGTTTCTTACTCCTCATATTTTTTACACATTTTGAGGCTCTTCATATTTTTCACACCTTTTCATGCTCTTCATGATTTTGAACAACGTTTCATGATCCTCCTATTTTTCAGAACGTTTCATGTTCCTCATAATTTTGACACCTTTTAAAGCTATTCATATTTTTCACACCTTTTCAGGCTCTTCATGTTTTTGAACACCGCTTCATGCTCCTCCTATTTTTCAGACCGTTTCATGCTCATCTATTTTTTGACACCTTTTGAAGCACTTCATATTTTTCACACCTTTTGAAGCTCTTCACATTTTTCACACCTTTTCAGGCTCTTCATGTTTTTGAACACCGTTTCATTCTCCTCCTATTTTTCAGACCCTTTCATGCTCCTCATATTTTTGACACCTTTTGAAGCTCTTCATATTTTTCACAATTTTGAACCTCTTCATATATTTCACACCTTTTCAGACTCTTCATGTTTTTCATCACCACTTCATGCTTCTCCTATTTTTCAGACCGTTTCATGCTCATCTAATATTTGACACTTTTGAAGCTCTTCATATTTTTGACACCTTTTGAAGCTCTTCACATTTTTCACACCTTTTCAGGCTCTTCATGTTTTTGAACACCGTTTTATTCTCCTCCTATTTTTCAGACAGTTTCTTACTCCTCATATTTTTGACACGTTTTGAGGCTCTTCATATTTTTCACTCCTTTTCAGGCTCTTCATGATTTTGAACAACGTTTCATGATCCTCCTATTCTTCACAACGTTTCATGTTCCTCATAATTTTGACACCTTTTAAAGCTTTTCATATTTTTCACACCTTTTCAGGCTCTTCATGTTTTTGAACACCACTTCATCCTCTTCCTATTTTTCAGACCGTTTCATGCTCCTCGTATTTTTGACACCTTTTGAAGCTCTTCATATTTTTCACAACTTTTCAGGCTCTTCATGTTTTTGAACACAGCTTCATGCTCCTCCCATTTTTCAGACAGTTTCATCTCCTCATATTATTGACACCATTTGAATCTCTTCATATTTTTCACATATTTTCAGGCTCTTCATGTTTTTCAACACCGCCTTATGCTCCTCCTTATTTTCAGACTGTTTCATGCTCCTCATGTAATTCACACCTTTTGAAGCTGTTTATATTTTTCACACATTTTCAGGCTCTTCATGTTTTTCAAAACCACTTCATGCTCCTCCTATTTTTCAGACCGTTTCGTGCTCACCTAATTTTTAACACCTTTTGAAACTCTTCATATATTTCACACCTTTTGAAGCTCTTCATATTTTTCACACGTTTTCAGGCTCTTCATGTTTTTCAACACCATTTCATGCTGCTTCTATTTTTCAGACCGTTTCATGCTCCTCATATTTTTCACACCTTTTGAAGCTCTTCATATTTTTCACACCTTTTCAGGCTCTTCATGTTTTTGAACACAGCTTCAAGCTTCTCCTATTTTTCAGACCGTTTCATGCTCGTCATATTTTTGACACCTTTTGAAGCTCTTCATAATTTTCACACCTTTTCAGGCTCTTCATGTTTTTCAACACCACTTCATGCTCCTCGTATTTTTCAGACCTTTTCATGCCCCTAATAGTTTTGACACCTTTTGAAGCTCTTCATATTTTTCACACATTTTCAGGCTCTTCATGTTTTTGAACACCGCTTCATGCTCCTCCTTTTTTTCAGACCGTTTCTTCCTCCTCATATTTTTGACACCTTTAGAAGCTCTTCATTATTTCACAACTTTTCAGGCTCTTCATGTGTTTTAGCACCGCTTCATGCTCGTCCTATTTTTCAGACCTTTCATGCTCCTCATATTTTTCACACCTTTTGAATCTCTTCATATTTTTCACACCTTTTGAAGCTCTTCATATTTTTCACACCTTTTCAGGCTGTTCATGTTTTTGAACACCTCATCATGCTCTTCCTATTTTTCAGAATGTTTCATGCTCCTCATGTATTTCACACATTTTGAAGCTCTTCATATTTTTCACACCTTTTCAGGCTCTTCATGTTTTTGAACACCGCATCATGCTCCTCCTATTTTTCAGAATGTTTCATGCTCCTCATGTATTTCACACATTTTGAAGCTCTTCATATTTTTCACACCTTTTCAGGCTCTTCATGTTTTTGAACACCATTTCATGCTCCTCCTATTTTTCATACCGTTTCATGCTCATCTATTTTTTGACACCTTTTGAAGCTCTTCATATTTTTCACACCTTTTGAACCTCTTCACATTTTTCACACCTTTTCAGGCTCTTCATGTTTTTGAACACCGTTTCATTCTCCTCCTATTTTTCAGACCCTTTCATGCTCCTCATATTTTTGACACCTTTTGAAGCTCTTCATATTTTTCACAATTTTGAACCTCTTCATATATTTCACACCTTTTCAGGCTCCTCATGTTTTTCATCACCACTTCATGCTTCTTCTATTTTTCAGACCGTTTCATGCTCATCTAATATTTGACACTTTTGAAGCTCTTCATAATTTTGACACCTTTTGAAGCTCTTCACATTTTTCACACCTTTTCAGGCTCTTCATGATTTTGAATACCGTTTCATTCTCCTCCTATTTTTCAGACAGTTTCTTACTCCTCATATTTTTGACACGTTTTGAGGCTCTTCATATTTTTCACACCTTTTCAGGCTCTTCATGATTTTGAACAACGTTTAATGATCCTCCTATTTTTCAGAACGTTTCATGTTCCTCATAATTTTGACACCTTTTAAAGCTTTTCATATTTTTCACACCTTTTCAGGCTCTTCATGTTTTTGAACAGCGCTTCATGCTCCTCCTATTTTTCAGACCGTTTCATGCTCCTCATATTTTTGACACCTTTTGATGCTCTTCATATTTTTCACACCTTTTGAAGCTCTTTATATATTTCACACCATTTCAGGCTCTTCATGTTTTCAACATCACTTCATGCGCCTCCTATTGTTCAGACCCTTTCATGCTAAACTAATTTTGACACCTTATGAAGCTCTTCATATTTTTCACACCTTTTCAGGCTCTTCATGTTTTTGAACACCGCTTCATGCTCCTCCTATTTTTCAGACCGTTTCATGCTCCTCATAATTTTCACACCTTTTGAAGCTCTTCATATTTTTCACACCTTTTCAGGCTCTTCATGTTTCTGAACAACGCTTCATGCTCCTTCTAATTTTCAGACCGTTTAATGCTCCTCATGTGTTTCACACCTTTTGAAGCTCTTCATATATTTCACACCTTTTCAGGCTCTTCTTTTTTTTCAACACCACTTCATGCTCCTCCTTTTTTTCAGACCGTTTCATGCTCATCTCATTTTTGACAACTTTTGAAGCTCTTCATATTTTTCACTTCTTTTGAAGCTCTTCAAAATTTTCACACGTTTTCAGGCTCTTCATGTTATCCAACACCGCATCATGCTCCTCATATATTTCAGACCATTTCTTGCTCCTCATGTTTTTGACACATTTTCAAGCTCTTCATATTTTTGACAACTTTTCAGGCTCTTCATGTTTATCAACACCGCTTGATGCTCCTCCTATTTTTCAGACCGTTTCATGCTCATCTCATTTTTGAAACCTTTAGAATCTCTTCATATTTTTCACACCTTTTCAGGCTCTTTATGTTTTTCAACACCGTTTGATGCTTCTCCTATTTTTCAGACCGTTTCATGCTCATCTCATTTTTGACACCTTTTCAAACTTTTCATATTTTTCGCACCTTTTCAGGCTCTTCATGTTTTTGAACACCGCTTCATGCTCCTCCTATTTTCCAGACCGTTTCATGCTCCTCATATTTTTGACACATTTTGAAGCTCTTCATACTTTTCACACATTTTCAGGCTCTTCAGGTTTTTCAACACCACTTCATGCTCCTCCTATTTTCCAGACCGTTTCATCCTCCTCATATTTTTGACACCTTTAGAAGCTCTTCATTATTTCACAACTTTTCAGGCTCTTCTTGTGTTTCAGCACCACTTCATGCTCGTCGTATTTTTCAGACCTTTCATGCTCCTCATATTTTTGACACCTTTTGAAGCTCTTCATATTTTTCACACCTTTTCAGTCTCTTCATGTTTTTGATCACCGTTTCATGCTCCTCCTATTTTTCAGACCGTTTCATGCTCCTCATATTTTTGACACTTATTGAAACTCTTCATATTTTTCACTCCTTTTCAGGCTCTTCATGTTTTTCAACACCACTTCATGGTCCTCCTATTTTTCAGACAGTTTCATGCTCATCTCGTTTTTGACACCTTTTGAAGCTTTTCAAATTTTTCACAACATTTCAGGCTCTTCATGTTTTTGAACACCGCTTCATGCTCCTCCTATTTTTCAGAGAGTTTCATGCACCTCATGTATTTCACACCTTTTGTACCTCTTCATATTTTTCATGCATTTTCAGGCTCTTCATTTTTTGCAACACCACTTCATGCTCCTCCTATTTTTCAGACCGTTTCACGCTCATCTCATTTTTGAAACCTTTACAATCTCTTCATATTTTTCACACCTTTTCAGGCTCTTCATGTTTTTCAACACCACTTCATGCTCCTCCTATTTTTCAGACCTTTTCATGCTCATCTCATTTTTGACACCTTTTCAAACTTTTCATATTTTTCACACCTTATCAGGCTCTTCATGTTTTTGAACACCGCTTCATGCTCCTCCTATTTTTCAGAACGTTTCATGCTCTCATGAATTTCACACCTTTTGAAGTTCTTCATATTTCTCACACCTTTTCCGGCTCCTCTTGTTTTTGATCACCGTTTCATGCTCCTCCTATTTTTCAGAACGTTTCATGCACTCATGAATTTCACACCTTTTGAAGTTCTTCATATTTCTCACACCTTTTCAGGCTCCTCTTGTTTTTGATCACCGTTTCATGCTCCTCCTATTTTTCAGACCGTTTCATGCTCATCTCATTTTTGACACCTTTTGAAGCTCTTCATATTTTCACACCTTTTGAAGCTCTTCATATTTTTCACAGCTTTTGAACCTCTTCATATTTCTCAAACGTTTTCAGGCTCTTCATGTTTTTCAAAACCCCTTCTTGCTCATCCTATTTTTCAGACCGTTTCATGCTTCTCTCATTTCTGACACATTTTGAAGCTCTTCATATATTTCACACCTTTTCAGGCTCTTCATGTTTTTCAACACCACTTCATGCTCCTCCTATTTTTCAGACCGTTTCATACTCATCTCGCTTTTGACACATTTTGAAGCTCTTCATATTTTCCACAACTTTTGAAGCTCTTCATATTTTTCAAACGTTTTCAGGCTCTTAATCTTTTTCAACACCGCTTCTTGCTCCTCCTATTTTTCAGACAGTTTCATGCGCCTCATATTTTCCACACCTTTTGAAGCTCTTCATATTTTTTCACACCTTTTCATGTTCTTCATGTTTTTCCACACCGCTTCATGCTTCTCCTATTTTTCAGACCGTTTCATGCTCCTCATATTTTTGACACCTTTTGAAGCTCTTCATATTTTTCACACATTTTCAGGCTCTTCATGTTTTTCAACAGCGATTCATGCTCCTCATATTTTTGACACCTTTTGAAGCTCTTCATATTTTTCACACCTTTTCAGGCTCTTCATGTTTTTCAAAGCCACTTCATGCTTCTCCTATTTTTCAGACCGTTTCATGCTCCTCTCATTTCTGACACATTTTGAAGATCTTCATATATTTAACACCTTTTCAGGCTCTTCATGTTTTTCAAAGCAACTTCATGCTTCTCCTATTTTTCAGACCGTTTCATGCTCATCTCATTTTTGACACCTTTTGAAGCTCTTCATATTTTTCACACCTTTTGAATCTCTTCGTATTTCTCAAACGTTTTCAGGCTCTTCATGTTTTTCAACACCCCTTCTTGCTCATCCTATTTTTCAGACCGTTTCATGTTTCTATCATTTCTGACAACTTTTGAAGCTCTTCATATATTTCACACATTTTCAGGCTCTTCATGTTTTTCAACACCACTTCATGCTCCTCCTATTTTTCAGACCGTTTCATGCTCATCTCACTTTTGACACATTTTGAAGCTCTTCATATTTTCCACACATTTTGAAGCTGTTCATATTTTTCATATTTTTGAAGCTCTTCATATTTTCACACGTTTTCAGACTCTTCATGTTTTTCAAAACCGCTTCATGCGCCTCCTATTTTTCAGAGAGTTTCAGGCTACTCATGTATTTCACACCTTTTGAAGCTTTTCATATTTTTCACAACTTTTCAGGATCTTCATGTTTTTGATCAGAGCTTCATGGTCCTGCTATTTTTCAGACCGTATCATACTCGTCATATGTTTCACACCTTTTGAACCTCTTCATATTTTTCACACCTTTTCAGTCTCTTCATGTTTTTCAACACAACTTCATGCTCATCCTATTTTCCAGACCGTTTCATGTTGCTCATGTATTTTACACCTTTTGAAGCTCTTCATATTTCTCACACCTTTTCAGGCTCTTCATGTTTTTGAACACCACTTGTGTTCCTCCTATTTTTCAGACCGTTTCATGCTCCTCATATTTTTGACACCTTTTGAAGCTCTTCATATATTTCACACGTTTTCAGGCTCTTCATGTTTTTCAACACCCCTTCTTGCTTCTCCTATTTTTCAGAGCGTTTTATGCTCCTCGTATTTTTCACACCTTTTGAAGCTCTTCATGTTTTTCAACCTTTTTAGGCTCTTCATGTTTTTGAACACGTTTTCATTCTCCTCCTATTTTTCGAACTGTGTCATGCTCATCTCATTTTTAACAACTTTTGAAGCTCTTCATATTTTTCACACCTTTTGAAGCTCTTCATATTTCTCAAACGTTTTCAGGCTCTTCATGTTTTTCAACACCCCTTCATGCTCCTCTTATTTTTCAGACCGTTTCATGCTTCTCTCATTTCTGACACATTTTGAAGCTCTTCATATATTTCACACATTTTCAGGCTCTTCATGTTTTTCAACACCACTTCATGCTCCTCCTAGTTTTCAGACAGTTTCATACTCATCTCGCTTTTGACACATATTGAAGCTCTTCATATTTTCCACACCTTTTAAAGCTCTTCATATTTTTCAAACATTTTCAGGCTCTTAATCTTTTTCAACACCGCTTCTTGCTCCTCCTATTTTTCAGACCGTTTCATGCTCCTCATAGTTTTGACATGTTTTGAAGCTCTTCATATTTTTCACACCTTTTCAGGCTCTTCATGTTTTTGAACACCGTTTCATGCTCCTCCTATTTTTCAGACCGTTTCATGCTCCTCATATTTTTGACACCTTTTGAAGCTCTTCATATTTTTCACACCTTTTCAGGCTCTTCATGTTTTTCAAAGCCATTTCATGCTTCTCCTATTTTTCAGACCGTTTCATGCTCCTCTCATTTCTGACACCTTTTGAAGCTCTTCATATATCACACATTTTCAGGCTCTTCATGTTTTTCAACACCACTTCATGCTCCTCCTAATTTTCAGACCGTTTAATGCTCTTCCTGCATTTCACACCTTTTGAAGCTCTTTATATTTTTCACACCTTTTTAGGCTCTTCATGTTTTTGAACACGATTTCAGGCTCCTCCTATTTTTCGGACTGTTTCATGCTCATCTCATTTTTGACACCTTTTGAAGCTCTTCATAATTTTCACACCTTTTGAATCTCTTAATATTTCTCAAACGTTTTCACGCTCTTCATGTTTTTCAACACCCCTTCTTGCTCATCCTATTTTTCAGACGTTTCATGTTTCTATCATTTCTGACAACTTTTGAAGCTCTTCATATATTTCGCACATTTTCAGGCTCTTCATGTTTTTCAACACCACTTCATGCTCCACCTATTTTTCAGACCTTTTCATGCTCATCTCACTTTTGATACATTTTGAAGCTCTTCATATTTTCCACACATTTTGAAGCTCTTCATATTTTTCAAACGTTTTCAGGCTCTTCATTTTTTTCAAAACCGCTTCTTGCTCCTCCTATTTTTCAGATAGTTTCATGCTCCTCATATTTTTGACACGTTTTGAAGCTCTTCATATTTTTCACACCTTTTCAGGCTCTTCATGCCTTTGAAACCGTTTCATGCTGCTCCTATTTTTCAGATCTTTTCAAGCTTCTCATATTTTTGACACATTTTGAAGCTCTTCATTTTTTTCACACCTTTTGAAGCTCTTCATATTTTTCACACCTTTTCAGGCTCTTCATGTTTATTACACCGCTTCATGCTGCTCCTATTTTTCAGACCGTTTCATGCTCCTCATATTTTTGACACCTTTTGAAGGTCTTCATATCTTTCACACCTTTTCAGGCTTTTCATGTTTTTTACACCGCTTCATGCTGCTCCTATTTTTCACACCGTTTCATGCTCCTCCTATTTTTGACACCTTTTGAAGCTCTTCATATTTTTCACACCTTTTCAGGCTCTTCATGTTTTTGAACATCGCTTCATGTTCCTCCTGTTTTTCAGACCGTTTCATGCTCCTCATATTTTTGACACCTTTTGAAGCTCTTCATATTTTTCACACCTTTTCAGGCTCTTCATGTTTTGTACACCGCTTCATGCTCCTCCTATTTTTCAGACTGTTTCATGCTCCTCCTATTTTTGACACCTTTTGACGCTCTTCATATTTCACACCATTTCAGGCTCTTCATGTTTTTGAACACCGTTTAATGCTCCTCCTATTTTTCAGACCGTTTCATGCTCCTCATATTTTTGACACCTTTTGAAGCTCTTCATATTTTACCCACCTTTTCAGGCTCTTCATGTTTTTGAACACGGTTTCATGCTCCTCCTATTTTTCAGACCGTTTCATGCTCCTCATGTATTTCACACCTTTTAAAGCTCTTCATATTTTTCACACCTTTTCAGGCTCCCCATGTTTTTCAACACCGCTTCATGCTCGTCCTATTTTCCAGACCATTTCATGCTCGTCTCATTTTTGACACCTTTTGAAGCTCTTCATATTTCTCACAACTTTTAAGCTCTTCATGTTTTTCACACGTTTTCAGGCTCTTCATGTTTTTCAACACCCCTTCATGCTCCTCTTATTTTTCAGACCGTTTCATGCTTCTCTCATTTCTGACACATTTTGAAGCTCTTCATATTTTTCACACCTTTTCATGCTTTTCATGTTTTTCAACACCACTTGTGTTCCTCCTATTTTTCAGACCGTTTCATGCTTCTCATATTTTTGACACCATTTGAAGCTCTTCATATATTTCACACGTTTTCAGACTCTTCATGTTTTTCAACACCACTTCATGCTTCTCCTATTTTTCAGACCGTTTTATGCTCCTCATATTTTTCACACCTTTTGAAGCTCTTCATATTTTTCAACATTTTTAGTCTCTTCATGTTTTTGAACACGCTTTCATGCTCCTCCTATTTTTCAAACTGTGTCATGCTCATCTAATTTTTAACAACTTTTGAAGCTCTTCATATTTTTCACAGCTTTTGAAGCTCTTCATATTTCTCAAACGTTTTCAGGCTCTTCATGTTTTTCAACACCCTTTCTTGCTCATCCTATTTTTCAGACCGTTTCATGCTTCTCTCATTTCTGACACATTTTGAAGCTTTTCATATATTTCACACATTTTCAGGCTCTTCATGTTTTTCAACACCACTTCATGCTCCTCCTATTTTTCAGACCGTTTCATGCTCTTCATATTTTTGACACCTTTTGAAGCTCTTCATATTTTTCACACCTTTTCAAGCTCTTCATGTTTTTGAACACCGTTTCATGCTCTTCCTATTTTTCAAACCGTTTCATGGTCCTCATATTTGTTACACCTTTTGAAGCTATTCATATATGTCACACCTTTTCAGGCTCTTCTTGTTTTTCAACACCACTTCATGCTCCTCCTATTTTTCAGACCGTTTCATGCTCCTCATATTTTTGACACCTTTTGAAGCTCTTCATATTTTTTCACACGTTTTCAGGCTCTTCATGTTTTTCAACACCCCTTCATGCTTCTCCTATTTTTCAGCCCGTTTCATGCTCATCATGTATTTCACACCTTTTGCAGCTCTTCATATTTTTCACACCTTTTCAGGCTCTTCATATTTTTGATCAATGTTTCATGCACCTCCTATTTTTCAGACCGTTTCATGCTCATCATGTATTTCACACCTTTTGCAGCTCTTCATATTTTTCACACCTTTTCAGGCTCTTCATGTTTTTGATCAATGTTTCATGCTCCTCCTATTTTTCAGACCGTTTCATGCTCCTCATATTTTTGATACCTTTAGAAGCTCTTCATATTTTTCACACCTTTTTACGCTCTTCATGTTTTTCAACACCGCTTCATGCTCCTCCTATTTTTCAGACCGTTTCGTGCTCCTCATATTTTGACACCTTTTGAAGCTCTTCATATATTTCACACCTTTTCAGGCTCTTCTTTTTTTTCAACAAGACTTCATGCTCCTCCTATTTTTCAGACCGTTTCATGCGCATCGCATTTTTGACACCTTTTGAATCTCTTCATATTTTTCACACATTTTGAAGCTCTTCATATTTTCTCACACGTTTTCAGGCTCTTCATGTTTTTCAACACCGCTTCATGCTCCTCCTATTATTCAGACCGTTTCATGCTCCTCATATTTTTGACACCTTTTGAAGCTCTTCATATTTTTCACACCTTTTCACGCTCTTCATGTTTTTCAACACCGCTTCATGCTCCTCCTATTATTCAGACCGTTTCATGCTCCTCATATTTTTGACACCTTTTGAAGCTCTTCATATTTTTTCACACGTTTTCAGGCTCTTCATGTTTTTCAACACCGCTTCATGCTCCTCCTATTATTCAGACCGTTTCATGCTCCTCATATTTTTGACACCTTTTGAAGCTCTTCATATTTTTCACACCTTTTCACGCTCTTCAGGTTTTTGAACACCGCTTCATGCTCCTCCTATTTTTCAGACCGTTTCATGCTCCTCATATTTTTGACACCTTTAGAAGCTCTTCATATTTTTCACACCTTTTCACGCTCTTCATGTTTTTCAACACCGCTTCATGCTCCTCCTATATTTCAGACCGTTTCATGCTCCTCATATTTTTGACACCTTTTGAAGCTCTTCATATATTTCACAGCTTTTCAGGCTCTTCTTTTTTTTTCAACACCACTTCATGCTCTTCCTATTTTTCAGACCGTTTCATGCTCATCTCATTTTTGACACCTTTTGAAGCTCTTCGTATTCTTCACACCTTTTGAAGCTCTTCATATTTTTTCACACGTGTTCAGGCTCTTCATGTTTTTCAACACCGCTTCATGCTCCTCCTATTTTTCAGACCGTTTCTTGCTCCTCATATTTTTGACACTTTTTGAAGTTCCTCATATTTTTCACACATTTTGAAGCTCTTCATGTATATCACACCATTTCAGGCTCTTCATGTTTTTCAACACCACTTCATGCTCCTCCTATTTTTCAGACCGTTTCATGCTGCTCATATATTTGACACGTTTTGAAGCTCTTCATATTTTTCACACCTTTTCAGGCTCTTCATGTTTTTGAACACCGTTTCATGCTATTCCTATTTTTCAAACTGTTTCATGGTCCTCATATTTGTTACACCTTTTGAAGCTATTCATATATTTCACACCTTTTCAGGCTCTTCTTGTTTTTCAACACAGCTTCAATCTCCTCCTATTTTTCAGACCGTTTCATGCTCCTCATATTTTTGACACCTTTTGAAGCTCTTCATATTTTTCACACTTTTCAGGCTCTTCATGTATTTGAAAACCGCCTCTTGCTCCTCCTATTTTCCAGACCGTTTCATGTCCAAATGTATTTCACACCTTTTGAAGCTCTTTATATTTTTCAAAACTTTTCTGGCCCTTCATGTGTTTGATCAGCATTTCATGCACCTCCTATTTTTCAGACCATTTCATGCTCCTCATATTTTTGACACCTTTTGAAGCTCTTCATATTTTTCACACCTTTTCAGGCTCTTCATGTTTTTCAACACAGCTTCAATCTCCTCCTATTTTTCAGACCGTTTCATGCTCCTCATATTTTTGACACCTTTTGAAGCTCTTCATATTTTTCACACTTTTCAGGCTCTTCATGTATTTGAAAACCGCCTCTTGCTCCTCCTATTTTCCAGACCGTTTCATGTCCAAATGTATTTCACACCTTTTGAAGCTCTTTATATTTTTCAAAACTTTTCTGGCCCTTCATGTGTTTGATCAGCATTTCATGCACCTCCTATTTTTCAGACCGTTTCATGCTCCTCATATTTTTGACACCTTTTGAAGCTCTTCATATTTTTCACACCTTTTCAGGCTCTTCACGTTTTTGAACACCGCTTCATGACCCTCCTATTTTTCAGACCATTTCATGCTCTTCATATTTTTGACACCTCTTGAAGCTCTTCATATATTTCACACCTTTTCAGCCTCTTCATTTTTTTCAAAACCGCTTCATGCTCCTCCTATTTTTCACACCGTTTCATGCTCATCTCATTTTTGACACCTTTTGAAGCTCTTCATATATTTCACACCTTTTCAAGCTCTTCATATTATTCAGACCTTTTCAGGCTCTTCATGTTTTTGAACACCGCTTCATGCTCCTCCTGTTTTTCAGACCGTTTCATGCTCCTCATATTTTTGACACCGTTTGAAGCTCTTCATATTTTTCACACCTTTTCAGGCACTTCATGTTTTCGAACACCGCTTCAGGCTCCTTCTATTTTTCAGAGAGTTTCATGCTCCTCATGTATTCCACACCTTTTGAAGCTCTTCATATTTTCCACACCTTTTCAGGCTCTTCATATTTTTCCACACCACTTCATGCTTCTCCTATTTTTCAGCCCGTTTCAAACTCCTCATGTATTTCACACCTTTTGAAGCTCTTCATATTTTTCACACCTTTTCCGGCTCTTCATGTTTTTGATCACCGTTTCATGCTCCTCCTATTTTTCAGACCGTTTCATGCTACTCATATTTTTGACACCTTTTGAAGCTCTCCATATTTTTCACACCTTTTCAGGCTCTTCATATTTTTGAACACCGCTTCATGCTCCTCCAATTTTTCAGGCCGTTTAATGCTCCTCATAATTTTGACACCTTTTGAAGCTCTTCATATTTTTCACACCTTTTCAGGCTCTTCATGTTTTTCCACACCACTTCATGCTTCTCCTATTATTCAGACCGTTTCATGCTCCCCGTGTATTTCACACCTTTTGAAGGTCTTCATATTTTTCACACATTTTCAGGCTCCTCATATTTTTGATCATCGCTTCATACTCCTCCTATTTTTCAGACCGTTTCATGCTCCTCATATTTTTGACACCTTTTGAATCTCTTCATATTTTTCACACCTTTTCATGCTCTTCATGTTTTTGAACACCGCTTCATTCTCCTCCAATTTTTTCAGACCTTTTCATGATCCTCATATTTTTGACTCCTTTTGAAGCTCTCCATATTTTTCACACTTTTTCAGACTCTTCATGTTTCTCAACACCACTTCATGCTCCTCCTATTTTTCAGACCGTTTCATTCTCCTCATATTTTTGACACCTTTTGAAGCTCTTCATATATTTCACACCTTTTCAGGCTCTTCATGTTTTTAACACCACTTCATGCTCCTCCTGTTTTTCAGACCCTTTCCTGCTCTTCGATTTTTGACACCTTTTGAAGTTCTTCATATATTTCACACCTTTTGAAGCTCTTAATATTTTTCACACTTTTTCAGGCTCTTCATGTTTTTCAACACCGCTTCATGCTCCTCCTATTTTTCAGACCGTTTCATGCTCCTCATATATTTGACACGTTTTGAAGCTCTTCATATTTTTCACACCTTTTCAGGCTCTTCATGTTTTTGAACACCGTTTCATGCTATTCCTATTTTTCAAACTGTTTCATGGTCCTCATATTTGTTACACCTTTTGAAGCTATTCATATATTTCACACCTTTTCAGTCTCTTCTTGTTTTTCAACACAGCTTCATTCTCCTCCTATTTTTCAGACCGTTTCATGCTCCTCATATTTTTGACACCTTTTGTAGCTCTTCATATTTTACACGTATTCAGGCTCTTCATGTTTTTCAACACCGTTTCTTGATCCTCCTATTTTTCAGACCGTTTCATGCTCGTTTCATTTTTAACACCTTTTGAAGCTTTTCATATTTTTCACAACTTTTCAGGCTCTTCATATTTTTGAACATCGCTTCATGATGCTCCTATTTTTCAGACCGTTTCATGCTCATCTCATTTTTGACACCTTTGAAGCTCTTCATATTTTTCACACCTTTTGAAAGTCTTCATATATTTCACACCTTTTCAGGCTCTTCATGTTTTTCAACACCGCTTCATGCTCCGCCTATTTTTCAGACCGTTCATTCTCATCATAATTTTGAAACATTTTGCAGCTCTTCTTATTTTTCACACCTTTTCAAGCTCTTTATGGTTTTCAAGACCGCTTCATGCTCCTGCTATTTTCCAGACTGTTCATGCTCCTCATATTTTTGACACCTTTTGAAGCTCTTCATATTTTTCACACCTTTTCAGGCTCTTCATGTTTTTCAACACCGCTTCATGCTCCTCCTAATTTTCAGACCGTTTCATGCTCCTCATATTTTTGACACCTTTTGAAGCTCTTCATATATTTCACACTTTTTCAGGCTCATCATGTTTTTCAACACCACTTCATGCTCCTCCTATTTTTCGGGCCGTTTCATGCTCATCTCATTTTTGACACCTTTTGAAGCTCTTCATATTTTTCACACCTTTAGAAGCTCTTCATATCTTTCACACATTTTTAGGCTCTTCACGTTTTTCAACACCACTTCATGCTTCTCATATTATTGAGACAGTTTCATGCTCCTAATATTTTTGACACCTTATGAAGCTCTTCATATTTTTCACACCTTTTCAGACTCTTCATGCTTTTCAAAACCGCTTCATGCTCCTCCTATTTTTCAGACCGGTTCATGCTCCTCATATTTTTCACATCTTTTGATGATCTTCATATTTTTCACACCTTTTCAGGCTCTTCATGTTTTTAAACATCACTTCTTGCTCCTCCTATTTTTCAGACCGTTTCATGCTCCTCATATTTTTGACACATTTTGAAGATCTTCATATTTCTCACACCTTTTCAGGGTCTTCATGTTTTTCAACACCGTTTCATGCCCCTCCTACCTTTCAGAACATTTCATGCTCATCTCATTTTTGACACATTTTGAAGCTCTTCATATATTTCACACCTTTTGAAGCTCTTCATAATTTTCACACGTTTTCAGGCTCTTCATGTTTTTCAAAACGGCTTCATGATCCTCCTATTTTCATACCGTTCATGCTTCTCATATTTTTGACACCTTTTGAAGTTCTTCCTATTTTTCACAACTCTTCATGCTCTTCATGTTTTTCGACACCGCTTCATGCTCCTCCTATTTTTCAGCCTGTTTCATGCTCCTCATATTTTTGACACCTTTTGAAGCTCTTCATATTTTTCACACCTTTTCATGCTCTTCATGATTATCAACAACGTCTCATGCTCCTCCTATTTTTTTGACCGTTTCATGCTCCTCATATTTTTGACACCTTTTTAAGCTCTTCATGTTTTTCACACCCTTTCATGGTCTTCATATTTTTCAACACCGTTTCATGCTTCTTCTAATTTTCAGACCGTTTCATGCTCCTCATAATTTTGACGCCTTTTGCAGCTCTTCTTATACTTCACAACTTTTCAGGGTCTTCATGATTTTCAACACCTTTTCAGGCTCCTTCTATTTTTCAGACCGTTTCGTGCTCCTCATATTTTTTACACCTTTTGACGCTCTTTATATTATTCAGACCTTTCCATGCTCTTCATGTTTTAGAACACCGCTTCATGCTCCTCCTATTTTTCAGACCGTTTCATGCTCCTCATATTTTTGATACCTTTTGAAGCTCTTCATATTTTTCACACCTTTTCAGGCTCTTCATGTTTTTCAACAACACTTCATGCTTCTCCTACTTTTTAAGACCGTTTCATGCTCCTCATATATTTGACACCTTTTGAAGCTCTTCATATTTTTCACATCTTTTCAGGCTCTTCATTTTTTTCAACACCACTTAATGCTCCTCCTGTTTTTCAGACCGTTTCATGCTCCTCATTTTTTGACACCTTTTGAAGCTCTTCATATATTTCACACCTTCAGGCTCTTCATGTTTTTCAACATCGCTTCATGATCCTCCTATTTTTCAAACCTTTTCATGCTCCTCATATGTTTCACACCTTTTCAAGTTCTTCATGTTTTTTAACACCTTTTCTTGCTCCTGCTATATTTCAGACCGTTTCAAGTTCCTCATATTTTGACACCTTTTGAAGCTCTTCATGTTTTTCACACCTTTCCATGCTCTTCATGTTTTTCAACACCGTTTCATGCTCCTCCTATTTTTCAGACCGTTTCAGGCTCCTCATATTTTGACACCTTTTGAAGCTCTTCATATTTTTCACACCTTTCCATGGCTTCATGTTTTTCAAATCCGTTTCATGCTCCTCCTATTTTTCAGACCGTTTCAGGCTCCTCATATTTTTCAGATCGTTTTATGGTCCTCATATTTTTGACACCTTTTGAAGCTCTTCATATTTTTCACACCTTTTTAGGCTCTTCATGTGTTTCAACACCGTTTCTTGCTCCTCATATTTTTGACACCTTTTTAAGCTCTTCATATTTTTAACACCTTTTCATGCTCTTCATGTTTATCTTCAACGTCTCATGCTCCTCCTATTTTTTGACCGTTTCATGCTCCTCATACTTTTGACACCTTTTTAAGCTCTTCATGTTTTTCACACCCTTTCATGGTCTTCATATTTTTCAACACCGTTTCATGCTTCTTCTAATTTTCAGACCGTTTCATGCTCCTCATAATTTTGACGCCTTTTGCAGCTCTTCTTATTCTTCACACGTTTTCAGGGTCTTCATGATTTTCAACACCTTTTCAGGATCCTCCTATTTTTCAGACCGTTTCTTGCTCCTCATAATTTTTACACCTTTGAAGCTCTTCATATTTTTCACACGTTTTTAGGCTCTTCATGTTTTTGAACACCGTTTCATGCTCCTCCAATTTTCAGACCTTTTCATTCACTTCATATTTTTGACACCTTTTGAAGCTCTTCATAATTTTCACACCTTTCAAGGACTTTATGTTTTTCAACACCATTTCATGCTCCTCCTATTTTTCAGACCGTTTCATGCACTTCATATTTTTGACACCTTTTGAAGCTTCATATATTTCACACCTTCTCTGGCTCTTCATGTTTTTCTACACCGCTTCATTCTCCTCCTAATTTTAATACTGTTTCATGCTCTTCATAATTTTGGCACCTTTTGAACCTCTTCATATTATTCACACCTTTTCAGGCTCTTCATGTTTTTCAACACCGCTTCATGCTCCTCCTGTTTTTCAGACCGTTTCATGCTCCTCATATTTTTGACACCTTTTAAAGCTCTTCATATTTTTCACACCTTTTCAGGATCTTCACGTTTTTCAACACCGCTTCATGTTCCTTCTATTTTTCAGACCGTTTCATGCATCTCATATTTTTGACTCCTTTTAAGTTCTTCATATATTTCACACCTTTTCAGGCTCTTCATGTTTTTCAACACCGCTTCATGCTCCTCCTATTTATCAGACGATTTCATACTCCTCCTATTTTTCAGACAGTTTCATGCTCTTCATATTTTTGACACCTTTTGAAGCTCTTCATATATTTCACACCTTTTCAGGCTCTTCATGTTCTTTAACACCGCTTCATGCTCCAACTATTTTTCAGACCGTTTCCTGCTCCTCATATTTTTCACACCTTTTGAAGCTTCACATAATTTCACAGCTTTTCAGGCTCTTCATGTTTTGAATACCGCTTCATGCTCCTCCTATTTTTCAGATAGTTTCATGCTCCTCATATATATGACACCTTTTGAGGCTCTTCATATTTTTCACACCTTTTCAGGGTTTTCATGTTTTTGAACACCGCTTCATGCTCCTCCTATTTTTCAGACCGTTTCATGCTCTTCATAATTTTGGCACCTTTTGAAGCTCTTCATATTATTCACACCTTTTCAGGCTCTTCATGTTTTTCAACACCGCTTCATGCTCCTCCTATTTTTCAGACCGTTTCATGCTCCTCATATTTTTTACACCTTTTAAAGCTCTTCATATTTTTCACACCTTTTCAGGCTCTTCACGTTTTTCAACACCGCTTCATGTTCCTTCTATTTTTCAGACCGTTTCATGCATCTCATATTTTTGACTCCTTTTAAGTTCTTCATATATTTCACACCTTTTCAGGCTCTTCATGTTTTTCAACACCGCTTCATGCTCCTCCTATTTATCAGACGATTTCATACTCCTCCTATTTTTCAGACAGTTTCATGCTCTTCATATTTTTGACACCTTTTGAAGCTCTTCATATATTTCACACCTTTTCAGGCTCTTCATGTTCTTTAACACCGCTTCATGCTCCAACTATTTTTCAGACCATTTCCTGCTCCTCATATTTTTCACACCTTTTGAAGCTTCACATAATTTCACAGCTTTTCAGGCTCTTCATGTTTTGAATACCGCTTCATGCTCCTCCTATTTTTCAGATAGTTTCATGCTCCTCATATATATGACACCTTTTGAAGCTCTTCATATTTTTCACACCTTTTCAGGGTTTTCATGTTTTTGAACACCGCTTCATGCTCCTCCTATTTTTCAGACCGTTTCATGCTCTTCATAATTTTGGCACCTTTTGAAGCTCTTCATATTATTCACACCTTTTCAGGCTCTTCATGTTTTTCAACACCGCTTCATGCTCCTCCTATTTTTCAGACCGTTTCATGCTCCTCATATTTTTTACACCTTTTAAAGCTCTTCATATTTTTCACACCTTTTCAGGCTCTTCACGTTTTTCAACACCGCTTCATGTTCCTTCTATTTTTCAGACCGTTTCATGCATCTCATATTTTTGACTCCTTTTAAGTTCTTCATATATTTCACACCTTTTCATGCTCTTCATGTTTTTCAACACCGCTTCATGCTCCTCCTATTTATCAGACCATTTCATGCTCCTCCTATTTTTCAGACCGTTTCATGCTCTTCATATTTTTGACACCTTTGAAACTCTTCATATATTTCACACCTTTTCAGACTCTTCATGTTTTTGAACACAGTTTCATGCTCCTCCTATTTTTCTGACGTTTTCATGCTCTTCATATTTTTGCCTACTTTTGAAGCTCTTCGTATTTTTCACACCATTTCAGGCTCTTCATGTTTTTCAACACCGCTTCATGCTCCTCCTATTTTTCAGACCGTTTCTTTCTCCTCATATTTTTGACACGTTTTGAAGCTCTTCGTATTTTTCACACCATTTCAGGCTCTTCATGTTTTTCAACACCGCTTCATGCTCCTCCTATTTATCAGACTGTTTCATGCTCCTCATATTTTTGACACCTTTTGAAGCTGTTCATATTTTTCACACCTTTTTTAGGCTCTTCATGTTTTTCACACCACTTCATGCTCCTCCTATTTTTGACACCTTTTGAAGCTGTTCATATTTTTCACACCTTTTCCGGCTCCCCATGTTTTTCAACACGGCTTCATGATCCTCCTGTTTTTCAGACCGTTTCATGCTCCTCATATTTTTGACACGTTTTGAAGCTCTTCATATATTTCACACCTTTTTTAGGCTCTTCATGTTTTTCACACCACTTCATGCTCCTCCTATTTTTCCGACCGTTTCATGCTCTTCATATTTTTGACACTTTTTGAATCTCTTCACATTTTTCACACCTTTTCTGGCTCTTCATGTTTTTCAACACGGCTTCATGCTCGTCCTACTTTCCAGACCGTTTCATGCTCGTCTCATTTTTGATACCTTTTGAAGCTCTTCATATTTCTCACAACTTTTAAGCTCTTCATGTTTTTCACACGTTTTCAGGCTCTTCATGTTTTTCAACACCGCTTCATGCTCCTCCCATTTTTCAGACCGTTTCATGCTCCTCCTGTTTTTGAGAACGTTTCATGCTCCTCATATTTTTGACACCTTTTGAGCTCTTCATATTTTTCACACCATTTCACGCTCTTCATGTTTTTGAACACCGCTTCATGCTCCTCCTAAATTTCAGACCGTTTCATGCTCCTCCTATTTTTGACACCTTTTGAAGCTCTTCATATTTTTCACACCATTTCAGGCTCTTCATGTTTTTGAACACCGTTTAATGCTCCTCCTATTTTTCAGACCGTTTCATGCTCTTCATATTTTTGACACCTTTTAAAGCTCTTCATATTTTACCCACCTTTTCAGCTGTTCATGTTTTTCAACACTGCTTCATGCTCCTCCTATTTTTCAGACCGTTTCATGCACCACATGTATTTCCAACCGTTTGAAGCTCTTCATATTTTTCAAACCTTTTCAGGCTCTTCATGTTTTTGAACCCCGCTTCATGCTCCTCCTATTTTTCAGACCGTTTCATGCTCCTCATAATTTTCACACCTTTTCAAGCTCTTCATATTTTTTACACCATTTCAGGCTCTTCATGTTTTTGAACACCGTTTCATGCTCCTCCTATTTTTCAGACCATTTCATGCTCCTCATATATTTGACATCTTTTGAAGCTCTTCATATTTTACCCACCTTTTCAGGCTCTTCATGTTTTTCAACACCGCTTCATGCTCCACCTATTTTTCAGACCGTTTCACGCTCCTCATAGTTTTCACACCTTTGAAGCTCTTCATATTTTTCACACCATTTCAGGCTCTTCATGTTTTTAAACACCGTTTAATGCTCCTCCTATTTTTCAGACCGTTTCATGCTCCTCATATTTTTGACACCTTTTGAAGCTCTTCATATTTTACCCACCTTTTCAGGCTCTTCATGTTTTTCAACACGGCTTCATGCTCCTCTTATTTTTCAGAACGTTTCATGCTCTCCATGTATTTCCAACCTTTTTAAGCTCTTCATATTTTTCACACCTTTTTAGGCTCTTCATGTGTTTCACACCACTTCATGCTCCTCCTATTTTTCAGACCGTTTCATGCTCTTCATATTTTTGACACTTTTTAAAGCTCTTCATATTTTTCACACCTCTTCTGGCTCTTCATGTTTTTCAACACCGCTTCATGCTCCTCCTATTTTTCAGACCATTCATGCTCCTCATATTTTTGACAACATTTGAAGCTCTTCATATTTTTCACACCTTTTCTGGCTCTTCATGTTTTTGAACTCCGTTTCTTGCTCCTCCTATTTTTCAGACCGTTTGATGCTCTTCATATTTTTGACACCTTTTAAAGCTCTTCATATTTTACCCACCTTTTCAGCTGTTCGTGTTATTCAACACCGCTTCATGCTCCTCCTATTTTTCAGACCGTTTCATGCTCCACATGTATTTCCAACCTTTTGAAGCTCTTCATATTTTTCACACCATTTCACGCTCTTCATGTTTTTGAACACCGTTTAATGCTCCTCCTATTTTTCAGACCGTTTCATGCTCCTCATATTTTTGACACCTTTTGAAGCTCTTCATATTTTACCCACCTTTTCAGGCTCTTCATGTTTTTGAACACCGCTTCATGCTCCTCCTATTTTTCAGACCGTTTCATGCTCCTCATAATTTTCACACCTTTTCAAGCTCTTCATATTTTTCACACCATTTCAGGCTCTTCATGTTTTTGAACACCGTTTCATGCTCCTCCTATTTTTCAGACCATTTCATGCTCCTCATGTATTTCCAAACTTTTGAAGCTCTTCATATTTTTTACACCCTTTCAGGCTCTTCATGTTTTTCAAGACGGCTTCATGCTCCTCCTATTTTTCAGACAGTTTCATGCTCCTCATATTTTACACATTTTGTGAAGCTCATCATATTTTTCACACCTTTTCAGGCTCTTCATGTTTTTAACACCGCTTCATGCTCCTCCTATTTTTCAGACCGTTTCATGCCCCTATGTATTTCACACCTTTTGAAGCTCTTCATATTTTTCACACCTTTTCAGGCTCTTCATGTTTTTGAACACCGTTTCATGCTCCTCCTATTTTCAGTCCGTTTCTTGCTCCTCATATTTTTGACACCTTTGAGTCTCTTCATATATTTCACACTTTTTGAAGCTCTTCATATATTTCACACATTTTAAGTCTCTTCATGTTTTTCAACACCGCTTCATGCTCCTCCTATTTTTCACACCGTTTCATGCTCCTCATGTATTTCATACACTTTGAAGCTCTTCATATTTTTCACAACTTTTCAGGTTCTTCATGTTTTTCAACACTGCTTCATGCACCTCCTATTTTTCTGACCGTTTCATGCTCCTCATGTATTTCACACATTTTGAAGCTCTTCATATTTTTCACACCTTTTGAAGCTCTTCATATTTTTCACACCTTTTGAAGCTCTTCATATTTTTCACACCTTTTCAGGCTATTCATGTTTTTGAACACCGTTTCATGCTCCTCATAATTTTGACACCTTTTGAAGCTCTTCATATATTTCACACCTTTTCAGGTTCTTCATGTTTTTCAACACCACTTCATGTTCCTCCTATTATTCAGACCATTTCATTCTCATCGCATTTTTGACACCTTTTGAAGCTCTTCATATATTTCACACCTTTTGAAGCTCTTTATATTTTTCACACGTTTTCAGGCTCTTCATGTTTTTCAACACTGCTTCATGCTCCTCTTGTTTTTCAGACCGTTTCAAGCTCCTGATGCATTTCACACCTTTTGAAGCTCTTCATATTTTTCACACCTTTTCAGGCTCTTCATGTTTTTCCACACCGCTTCATGATCCTCCTATCTTTCAGACCGTTTCCTGCTCCTCATAATTTTCACACCTTTTGAAGCTCTTCATATTTTTCACACCTTTTCAGGCTCTTTTTGTTTTTCAACACTGCTTCATGCTCCTCCTATTTTTCAGACCGTTTCATCCTCCTCATGTATTTCACACCTTTTGAAGCTCTTCATATTTTTCACACCTTTTCATGCTCTTCATGTTTTTCAACACCGCTTCATGCTCCTACTATTTTTCACACTGTTTCATGCTCCTCATATTTTTGACACCTTTTAAAGCTCTTCGTATATTTCACACCATTTCAGGCTCTTCATGTTTTTCAACACCACTACATGCTTCTCGTATATTTCAGACTGTTTCATACTCATCTCTTTTTTTACACCTTTTGAAGCTCTTCATATGTTTCACACCTTTTGAAGCTCTTCATGTTTTTCAACACTGCTTCATGCTCCTCCTATTTTTCAGACCGTTTCATGCTCCTCATATATTTGACACCTTTTGAAGCTCTTCATATTTTTCACAACTTTTCAGGCTCTTCATGTTTTGAACACCGCTTCATGCTCCTCCTATTTTTCAGACCTTTTCATCCTCCTCATATTTTTGACACATTTTGAAGCTCTTCATATTTTTCACAACTTTTCAGGCTCTTCATGGTTTTGAACACCGCTTCATGCTCCTCCTATTTTTCAGACCGTTTCATGCTCCTCATATTTTTGACACGATTTGAAGCTCTTCATATTTTTCACAACTTTTCAGGCTCTTCATGTTTTTCAACACCGGTTCATGCTCCTCCTATTTTTCAGACCGTGTCATGCTCCTCATATTTTTCCCACCTTTTGAAGCTCTTCATATTTTTACACCTTTTCAGACTCTTCATGTTTTTGAACACCGCTTCATGCTCCTCCTATTTTTCAGACCGTTTCATGCTCCTCATGTATTTCACACCTTTTGAAGCTCTTCATATTTTTCACACTTTTTCAGGCTCCTCAAGTTTTTGAACACAGCTTCATGCTCCTCCTATTTTTCAGACCGTTTCATACTCCTCATGTATTTCACACCTTTTGAAGCTCTTCATATTTTCCACACCTTTTCAAGCTCTTCCTGTTTTTGAAAACCGCTTCATTCTCCTCCTATTTTTCAGATCGTTTCATGCTCTTCATATTTTTGACACCTTTGGAAGCTCTTCATATTTGTCGCACCTTTTCAGGCTCTTCATGTTTTTAAACACCGCTTCATTCTCCTCCTATTTTTCAGACCTTTTCATCCTCCTCATATTTTTGACACCTTTTGAAGCTCTTCATATTTTTCACACCTTTTCAGGCTCTTCATGTTTTTCAACACCACTTCATGGTTCTCCTATTTTTCAGACCATTACATGCTCCTCATATTTTTGACACCTTTTGAAGCTCTTCATATTTTTCACACCTTTTCAGGCTCTTCATATTATTGAACACAGTTTCATGCTCCTCGTATTTTTCAGACCGTTTCATGCTCCTCATATTTTTGACACCTTTAGAAGCTCTTCATGTTTTTCACACGTTTTCAGGCTCTTCATGTTTTTTTTATGTATTTTTTTATTTATTTTTATATTTTTTCATGTTTTTGAACACCGCTTCATGCTCCTCCTATTTTTCAGACCATTTCATGCTCCTCATATTTTTCACACCATTTGAAGCTCTTCATATTTTTCACACCTTTTCAGGCTCTTCATGTTTTTCAACACCGCTTCATGCTCCTCCTATTTTTCAGACCGCTTCATGCTCCTCATGTATTTCACACCATTTGAAGCTCTTCATATTTTTCACATATTTTCAGGCTCTTCAAATTTTTCAACACCGCTTCATGCTCCTCCTATATTTCAGACCGTTTCATACTCCTCATATTTTTGACACCATTTGAAGCTCTTCATATTTTTCACACCTTTTCAGGCTCTTGATGTTATTAAACACCGTTTCATGCTGCTCCTACTTTTCAAACCGTTTCATACTCCTCATATCCTCATATTTTTGACACATTTTGAAGCTCTTCATATATTTCACACCTTTTCAGGCTCTTCATGTTTTTCAACACCACTTCATGCTCCTCCTATTTTTCAGATTGCTTCATGCTCATCTCATTTTTGACACCTTTTGAAGCTGTTCATATTTTTCACACCTTGTGAAGCTCTTCATATTTTTCACAAGTTTTCAGGCTCTTCATGTTTTTGAACACCGCTTCATGCTCCTCCTATTTTTCAGACCGTTTCAGGCTCCTCATATTTTTGACACCATTTGAAGCTCTTCATATTTTTCACACCTTGTCAGGCTCTTCATGTTTTTGAACACCACTTCATGCTCCTCCTATTTTTCAGACCGTTTCATGCTCCTCATGTATTTCACACTTTTTGAAGCTCTTCATATTTTTCACACCTTTTCAGCCTCTCATGTTTTTGAACACAGCTTCTTGCTACTCCTATTTTTCAGACCGTTTCATGCTCCTCTTATATTTCACACTTTTTGAAGCTCTTCATATTTTTCACACCTTTTCATGCTCTTCATCTTTTAAAAAACCGTTTCATGCTCATCCTATTTTTCAGACTGTTTCATGCTCCTCATATGTTTGACCCCTTTTGAAGCTCTTCATATTTTTCACACCTTTTCAGGCTCTTCAGGTTTTTGAGGACCGCTTCATGCTCCTCCTATTTTTCCGACCGTTTCATGCTCCTCATAATTTTGACAACTTATTAAGCTCTTCAGATTTTTCAGAGTTTTTCAGGCTCTTCATGTGTTTCAACACTGCTTCATTCTCCTCCTATTTTTCAGACCGTTCCATTCTCCTCATATTTTTGACACCTTTGAAACTCTTCATATATTTCAAACCTTTTACAGCTCTTCATGTTTTTCAACACCTCTTCATGCTCCTCCTATTTTTCGGTCATTTCATGCTTCTCATATTCTTGACACCTTTTGAAGCCCTTCATATTTTTCACACCTTTTCAGGCTCTTCATGTTTTTAAACACCGCCTCATGCTCCTCCTATTTTTCAGACCGTTTCTTGCTCCTCAAATTTTTTACACATTTTGAACCTCTTCATATTTTTCACACCTTTTCATGCCCTACTTCTTTTAAAAAACCGTTTCATGCTCATCCTATTTTTCAGACTGTTTCATGCTCCTCATATGTTTGACCCCTTTTGAAGCTCTTCATATTTTTCACACCTTTTCAGGCTCTTCAGGTTTTTGAGGACCGCTTCATGCTCCTCCTATTTTTCCGACCGTTTCATGCTCCTCATAAATTTGACACCTTATTAAGCTCTTCAGATTTTTCAGAGTTTTTCAGGCTCTTCATGTGTTTCAACACTGCTTCATTCTCCTCCTATTTTTCAGACCGTTCCATTCTCCTCATATTTTTGACACCTTTGAAACTCTTCATATATTTCAAACCTTTTACAGCTCTTCATGTTTTTCAACACCTCTTCATGCTCCTCCTATTTTTCGGTCATTTCATGCTTCTCATATTCTTGACACCTTTTGAAGCCCTTCATATTTTTCACACCTTTTCAGGCTCTTCATGTTTTTAAACACCGCCTCATGCTCCTCCTATTTTTCAGACCGTTTCTTGCTCCTCAAATTTTTTACACATTTTGAACCTCTTCATATTTTTCACACCTTTTCATGCCCTACTTCTTTTAAAAAACCGTTTCATGCTCATCCTATTTTTCAGACTGTTTCATGCTCCTCATATGTTTGACACCTTTTGAAGCTCTTCATATTTTTCACAGCTTTTCAGGCTCTTCATATTTTTGACCACCGCTTCATGCCCCTCCTATTTTTCAGACCGTTTCATGCTCCTCGTATATTTTACACCTTTTGAAGCTCTTCATATTTTGCACTCCTTTTCAGGCTCTTCATGTTTTTGAACACAGTTTCATACTCCTACTATTTTTCAAACTGTTTCATGCTCCTCATATTTTTGACACGTTTTGAAGCTCTTCAGATTCTTCACACCTTTTCAGGCTCTTCATGTTTTTCAACACCGCTTCATGCTCCTCTTATTTTTCATACCGTTTCATGCTTCTCATATTTTTGACACCTTTTGAAGCTCTTCATATATTTCACACCTTTTCATGCTCTTCATCTTTTAAAAAACCGTTTCATTCTCATCCTATTTTTCAGACCGTTTCATGCTCCTCATATGTTTGACACCTTTTGAAGCTCTTCATATTTTTCACACCTTTTCAGGCTCGTCATGTTTTTGAGGACTGCTTATTGCTCCTCCTATTTTTCCGACCGTATCATGCTCCTCATTTTTTTGAACCTTTTGAAGCTCTTCATATTGTTCACACTTTTTCAGTCTCTTCATGTGTTTCAACACCGCTTCATTCTCCTCCTATTTTTCAGACCGTTTCATGCTCCTCATATTTTTGACACCTTTTGAAGCTCTTCATATTTTTCACACCTTTTCAGGCTCTCATGTTTTTGAACACGGCTTCATGCTCCTCCTATTTTTCAGTCCGTTTCATGCTCCTCATATATTTCACACCTTTTGAAGCTCTGCATATTTTTCACACCTTTTCAGGCTCTTCATGTTTTTGAACACCTTTTCATGATCCTCCTAATTTTCGACCGTTTCATGCTCCTCATATTTTTGACACCTTTTGAAGCTCTTCATATTTTTTCACACGTTTTCAGGCTCTTCATGTTTTTCAACACCGCTTCATGCTCCTCCTATTATTCAGACCGTTTCATGCTCCTCATATTTTTGACACCTTTTGAAGCTCTTCATATTTTTCACACCTTTTCAGGCTCTTCATGTTTTTGAACACCGTTTCATGCTCCTCCTATTTTCAGTCCGTTTCTTGCTCCTCATATTTTTGACACCTTTGAGTCTCTTCATATTTTTCACACTTTTTGAAGCTCTTCATATATTTCACACATTTTAAGTCTCTTCATATTTTTCAACACCGCTTCATGCTCCTCCTATTTTTCACACCGTTTCATGCTCCTCATGTATTTCATACACTTTGAAGCTCTTCATATTTTTCACAACTTTTCAGGTTCTTCATGTTTTTCAACACTGCTTCATGCTCCTCCTATTTTTCTGACCGTTTCATGCTCCTCATGTATTTCACACATTTTGAAGCTCTTCATATTTTTCACACCTTTTGAAGCTCTTCATATTTTTCACACCTTTTCAGGCTATTTATGTTTTTGAACACCGTTTCATGCTCCTCATAATTTTGACACCTTTAAGCTCTTCATATTTTTCACACCTTTTCAGGCTCTTCATGTTTTTCAAACCTCTTCATGCTCCTCCAATTTTCGATCGTTTCATGCTTCTCATATTTTTGACACCTTTTGAAGCTCTTCATATTTTTCACACCTTTTGAAGCTCTTCATATTTTTCACACCTTTTGAAGCTCTTCATATTTTTCACACCTTTTCAGGCTATTCATGTTTTTGAACACCGTTTCATGCTCCTCATAATTTTGACACCTTTTGAAGCTCTTCATATTTTTCACACCTTTTCAGGTTCTTCATGTTTTTCAACACAACTTCATGTTCCTCCTATTATTCAGACCATTTCATTCTCATCGCATTTTTGACACCTTTTGAAGCTCTTCATATTTTTAACACCTTTTGAAGCTCTTCATATTTTTCACACGTTTTCAGGCTCTTCATGTTTTTCAACTCTGCTTCATTCTCCTCTTGTTTTTCAGACCGTTTCAAGCTCCTCATGCATTTCACACCTTTTGAAGCTCTTCATATTTTTCACACCTTTTCAGGCTGTTCATTTTTTTCAACACCGCTTCATGCTCCTCCTATTTTTCAGACCGTTTCATGCTCCTCATATATTTGACACCTTTTGAAGCTCTTCATATTTTTCACAACTTTTCAGGCTCTTCATGTTTTGAACACCGCTTCATGCTCCTCCTATTTTTCAGACCTTTTCATCCTCCTCATATTTTTGACACATTTTGAAGCTCTTCATATTTTTCACAACTTTTCAGGCTCTTCATGGTTTTGAACACCGCTTCATGCTCCTCCTGTTTTTCAGACCGTTTCATGCTCCTCATATTTTTGACACGATTTGAAGCTCTTCATATTTTTCACACCTTTTCAGGCTCTTCATGTTTTTCAACACCGCTTCATGCTCCTCCTAATTATCAGACCGTTTCATGCCCCTCATTTATTTCACACCTTTGGAAGCTCTTCATAATTTTCACACCTTTTCAGGCTCTTCATGTTTTTCAACACCGTTTCATGCTTCCCCTTTTTTCAGACCGTTTCATGCTCCTCATATTTTTGACACCTTTTGAAGCTCCTCATATTTTTCACACATTTTGAAGCTCTTCATATTTTTCACACCTTTTGAAGCTCTTCATATTTTTCACAACATTTCAGGCTCTTCATGTTTTTGAACACCGTTTCATGCTCCTCCTATATTTCAGACTATTTCGTGCTCCTCATATTTTTGACACATTTTGAAGCTCTTCATATTTTTCACATCTTTTCAGGCTCTTTATGTTTTTCAACACCGCTTCATGCTCCTCCTAATTTTCAGACCGTTTCATGCTCCTCTCATTTCTGACACATTTTGAAGCTCTTCAAATATTTCACACATTTTCAGGCTCTTCATGTTTTTCAACACCACTTCATGCTCCTCCTATATTTCAGACCGTTTCATGCTCATCTCATTTTTGACACCTTTTGAAGCTGTTCATATTTTTCACAACTTTTGAAGCTTTTCATATTTTTCACACATTTTCAGGCTCTTCAGGTTTTTCAACACTGCTTCTAGCTCCTCCTAATTTTCAGACCGTTTCATGCTCCTCATATTTTTGACACCTTTTGACGTTCTTCATATTTTTCACACCTTTTCAGGCTCTTCATGTTTTTGAACACCGCTTCATGCTCCTCTTATTTTTGACACCTTTTGAAGCTCTTCATATTTTTCACACCTTTTCAAAATCTCATGTTTTTGAACACAGCTTCATGCTCGTCCTGTTTTTAAGGTTGTTTCATGGTCCTCATGTATTGCACACCTTTTGAAGCTCTTCATATATTTCACACCTTTTCAGGCTCTTCATGTTTTTGAACACCGCCTCATGCTCCTCCTATTTTTCAGACCGCTTCATGCTCCTCCTATTTTTCAGACTGCTTCATGCCCCTCATATTTTTGACACCTTTTGAAGCTCTTCATATTTTTCACACCTTTTCAGGCTCTCATGTTTTTGAACACGGCTTCATGCTCCTCCTATTTTTCAGTCCGTTTCATGCTCCTCATATATTTCACACCTTTTGAAGCTCTGCATATTTTTCACACCTTTTCAGGCTCTTCATGTTTTTGAACACCTTTTCATGATCCTCCTAATTTTCAGACCGTTTCATGCTCCTCATATTTTTGACACCTTTTGAAGCTCTTCATATTTTTCACACATTTTCAGGCTCTTCATATTTTTTAACACCACTTCATGCTCCTCCTATTTTTCAGATCGCTTCATGCTCATCTCTTTTTTTACACCTTTTGAAGCTGTTCATATTTTTCACACCTTTTAAAGATCTTCATATTTTTCACATGTTTTCAGGCTCTACATGTTTTTCAACACCGCCTCATGCTCCTCCTATTTTTCAGACCGTTTCATGCTCCTCATATTTTTGACACGTTTTAAAGCTCTTCATATTTTTCACACCATTTCAGGCACTTCATGTATTTCAACACCATTTCATGCTCCTCCTTTTGTTCAGACCGTTTCATGCTCCTCATTTTTTTGACACCTTTTGAAGCTCTTCATTTTTTTCACACCTTTTCAGGCTCTACATGTTTTTGAAAACTGCTTCATGTTATTCCTATTTTTCAGACAGTTTCATGCCCCTCATATTTTTGACACCATTTGAAGCTCTTCATATTTTTGACACCTTTTCAGGCTCTTCATGTTTTTGTAAACCGCTTCATGCTCCTCCTATTTTTCAGACCGCTTCCTGATCCTCATAATTTTCACACCTTTTGAAGCTCTTCATATTTTGCACTCCTTTTCAGGCTCTTCATGTTTTTGAACACCGCTTCATGCTCCTCCTATTTTTCAAACAGTTTCATGCTCCTCATATTTTTGACACCTTTTGATGCTCTTCATATTTTTCACACCTTTTCAGTCTCTTCATGTTTTTCAACACCGCTTCATGCTCCTCGTATTTTTCAGACCGTTTCATGCTTCTCATAATTTTGACACCTTTTCTAGCTCTTCATATATTTCACACCTTTTCATGCTCTTCATGTTTTTCAACACCGTTTCATGCTCCTGCTATTTTTCATACGGTTTTATCCTACTCATATTTTTGACTCGTTTTGAAGCTCTTCATATTTTTCACACCTTTTCAGGCTCTTCATGTTTTTAAACACCGCTTCATTCTCCTCCTATTTTTCAGACCTTTTCATCCTCCTCATATTTTTGACACATTTTGAAGCTCTTCATATTTTTCACAGTGTTTCAGGCTCTTCATGTTTTGGACCACCGCTTCATGCTCCTCCTTTTTTTCAGACCGTTTCATGCTCCTCATAATTTTGACACCTTTTGAAGCTCTTCATATTTTTCACACCTTTTCAGGCTCTTCATGTTTTTCAAACCTCTTCATGCTCCTCCAATTTTCGATCGTTTCATGCTTCTCATATTTTTGACACCTTTTGAAGCTCTTCATATTTTTCACAACTTTTCAGGCTCTTCATGTTTTTGAAACCTCTTCATGCTCCTCCAATTTTCGATCGTTTCATGCTTCTCATATTTTTGACTCTTTTTGAAGCTCTTCATATTCTTCACACCTTTTGAAGCTCTTCATATTTTTTCACACGTGTTCAGGCTCTTCATGTTTTTCAACACCGCTTCATGCTCCTCCTATTTTTCAGACCGTGTCATTTTCCTCATATTTTTGACTCTTTTTGAAGCTCTTCATATTTTTCACATTTTTCAGGCTCTTCATGTTTTTCAACACCACTTCATTCTCTTCCTATTTTTCAGACCTTCATGCTCCTCATATTTTTGACACCTTTAGAAGCTCTTCATATTTTTCACACCTTTTCAGGCTCTTCATTTTCTTCAACACCTCTTCATGCTCCTCGTATTTTTCAGACCGTTTCTTGCTCCTCATATTTTTGACACTTTTTGGAGCTCCTCATATTTTTCACACATTTTGAAGCTCTTCATATATTTCACACCATTTCAGGCTCTTCATGTTTTTCAACACCACTTCATGCTCCTCCTATTTTTCAGACCATTTCATGCGCCTCATATATTTGACACATTTTGAAGCTCTTCATATTTTTCACACCTTTTCAGGCTCTTCATGTTTTTGAACACCGTTTCATGCTATTACTATTTTTCAAACTGTTTCATGGTCCTCATATTTGTTACACCTTTTGAAGCTATTCATATATTTCACACCTTTTCAGGCTCTTCTTGTTTTTCAACACAGCTTCATGCTCCTCCTATTTTTCAGACGGTTTCATGCTCTTCATATTTTTGATAACTTTTGAAGCTCTTCATATTTTTCACACCTTTTCAGGCTCTTCATGTTTTTCAAGACCACTTCATGCTCCTCCTATTTTTCAGACCGTTTCATGCTCATCTCATTTTTGACACCTTTTGAAGTTCTTCATATTTTTCCCACCTTTTGAAGCTCTTCATATATTTCACACGTTTTCAGATTCTTCATGTTTTCAACACCGTTTCATTCTGCTTCTATTTTTCAGACCGTTTCATGCTCCTCATATTTTTCACACCTTTTGAAGCTCTTCATATTTTTCACACGTTTTCAGGCTCTTCATGTTTTTCAACACCGTTTAATTCTGCTTCTATTTTTCAGACCGTTTCATGCTCCTCATATTTTTGACACCTTTAGACTCTTCATATTTTTCACACCTTTTCAGCCTCTTCATGTTTTTCACACATTTTCAGCCTCTTCATGTTTTTGAACACCCCTTCTTGCTCCTTTTATATTTCAGAGAGTTTCATGCTCCTCATGTATTTCACACCTTTTAAAGCTCTTCATATTTTTCACACCTTTACAGGCTCTTCATGTTTTTGAACACCGTTTCATCCTCCTCCTATTTTTCAGACCGTTTCATGCTCCTCATATTTTTGACACCTTTTGAAGCTCTTCATATTTTTCACACCTTTTCAAGCTCTTCATGTTTTTGCACACTGCTTCATGCTCTTCCTATTTTTCAGACCGTTTCATGCTCCTCATATTTTTGACACCTTTTGAAGCTCTTCATTTTTTTCACACCTTTTCAGGCTCTTCATGTTTTTCAACACCAATTCATGCTTCTCCTATTTTTCAGACTGTTTAATGCTCCTCATATTTTTGACACCTTTAGAAACACTTCATATTTTTCACACCTTTTCAAGCACTTCATGGTTTTCCACACCGCTTCATGCTCCTCCTATTTTTCATACCGTTTCATTCTCCTCATATTTTTGACATCTTTTGAAGCTCTCATATATTTCACACCTTTTCAGGCTCTTCATTTTTTTCAACACCACGTCATGCTCCTCCTATTTTTCAGACCCTTTTATGCTCTTCTCATTTTTGACACCATTTGAAGCTCTTCATATTTTTCACACCTTTTGAAGCTCTTCATGGTTTTCACACCTTTTCAGGCTCTTCATGTTTTTCAACACCGCTTTATGCTCCTTCTATTTTTCTGACCGTTTCATGCTCCTCATAATTTTGACACATTTTGAAGCTCTTCATATTTTTCACACCTTTTCAGGCTCTTCATGTTTTTCAACACCGCTTCGTGCTCCTCCTCTTTTTCAGACCGTTTCATGCTCCTCATATTTTTGACATCTATTGAAGCTCTTCATATTTCTCACACCTTTTCAAGTTCTTCACGTTTTTCAACACCACTTCATGCTCCTCCTATTTTTCAGACCGTTTCATGCACATCTCATTTTTGACACCTTTTGAAGCTCTTCATATCTTTCATATTTTTGAAGTTCTTCATATTTTCACAGGTTTTCAGACTCTTCATGTTTTTCAACACCGCTTCATGCTCCTGCTATTTTTGAGAACGTTTCATGCTCTTCATATATTTGACACCTCTTGAAGCTCTTCATATTTTTCACACCTTTTCAGGCTCTTCATGTTTTTCCCCACCACTTCATTCTTCTCCTATTTTTCAGATCATTTCATGCTCCTCATGAATTTCACACCTTTTGAAGCTCTTCATATTTTTCACACCTTTTCAGGCTCTTCATGTTTTTTATCACCGTTTCATGCTCCTATTTATCAGACCGTTTCATGCTCCTCATATTTTTGACACCTTTTGCAGCTCTTCATATTTTTCACAAGTTTTCAGTCTCTTCATGATTTTGAACACCGCTTCAAGATCCTCCTATTTTTAAGACCGTTTCATGCTCTTCATATTTTTGACACCTTTTACAGCTCTTCATATTTTTCACACCTTTTCAGGCTCTTCATGTTTTTCAACACCGTTTCATGCTGCTTCTCTTTTTCAGACCGTTTCATGCTCCTCATATTTTTCACACCTTTTGAAGCTCCTCATATTTTTCACACCTTTTCAGGCTCTTCATGTTTTTGAACACAGCTTCATGCTACTCCTATTTTTCAGACTGTTTCATGCTCCTCATATTTTTCACACCTTTTGAAGCTCCTCATATTTTTCACACCTTTTCAGGCTCTTCATGTTTTTCAACACCGTTACATGATCCTCCTATTTTTCAGACTGTTTCATGCTCATCTCATTTTTGACACCTTTTGAAGCTTTTCAGATTTTTCTCAACTTTTTAGGCTCTTCATGTTTCTCAACACGGCTTCATGCTCCACATATTTTTCAGACCGTTTCATGCTCATCTCATTTTTGACACCTTTTGAAGCTCTTCATATTTCTCACAACTTTTTAGGCTTTTCATATTTTTGAACACCGCTTCATGCTCCTCCTATTTTTCAGAGAGTTTCATGCTCCTCATGTATTTCACATCTTTTGAAGCTCTTCATATTTCTCACAACTTTTTAGGCTCTTCATGTTTTTCCACATCACTTCATGCTTCTCGTATTTTTCGGCCTGTTTCATGCTCCTCATGTATTTCACAGCTTTTGAAGCTCTTCATATTTTTCACACCTTTTCAGGCTCTTCATGTTTTTAATCACCGTTTCATGCTCCTCCTATTTTTCAGACCGTTTCATGCTCCTCATATATTTGACACATTTTGAAGCTCTTTATATTTTTCACACATTTTCAGGCTCTTCATGTTTTTGAACACTGCTTCATGATCCTCCTATTTTTCAGACCTTTTCATGTTCTTCATATGTTTGACACATTTTGAAGCTCTTCATATTTTTCACACCTTTTCAGGCTCTTCATGTGTTTCAACACCACTTCATGCGTCTCCTATTTTTCAGACCGTTTCATGCGCCTCATGTATTTCACACCTTTTGAAGCTCTTCATAATTTTCACATCTTTTCAGTCTCTTCATGTTTTTGAACACCATTTCATGCCGCTTCTATTTTTTAGACCGTTTCCTGCTCCTCATATTTTTCACACCTTTTGATGCTCTTCATATTTTTCACACGTTTTCAGGCTCTTCTTGTTTTTCAACACCGCTTCATGCTCCTCCTATTTTTCAGACCGTTTCTTGCACCTCATATTTTTCTCACCTTTTGAAGCGCTTCATATTTTCCACACCTTTTCAGGCTCTTCATGTTTTTCAACACCACTTCATGCTCCTCCTATTTTTCAGACCGTTTCATGCTCCTCATATTTTTGACACGTTTTGAAGCTCTTCATATTTTTCACACGTTTTCAGGCTCTTCATGTTTTTCACACCTTTTCAGGCTCTTCATGTTTTTGAACACCATTTCATGATCCTCCTATTTTTCTGACCGTTTAATACTCCTCATATTTTTGACACCTTTAGAACCTCTTCATATTTTTCACACCTTTTCAAGCACTTCATGGTTTTCCACACCGCTTCATGCTCCTCCTATTTTTCAGACGGTTTCATGCTCTTCATATTTTTGATAACTTTTGAAGCTCTTCATATTTTTCACACCTTTTCAGGCTCTTCATGTTTTTCAAGACCACTTCATGCTCCTCCTATTTTTCAGACCGTTTCATGCTCATCTCATTTTTGACACCTTTTGAAGTCCTTCATATTTTTCCCACCTTTTGAAGCTCTTCATATATTTCACACGTTTTCAGGTTCTTCATGTTTTTCAACACCGTTTCATGCTGCTTCTATTTTTCAGACCGTTTCATGCTCCTCATATTTTTCACACCTTTTGAAGCTCTTCATATTTTTCACACGTTTTCAGGCTCTTCATGTTTTTCAACACCGTTTAATTCTGCTTCTATTTTTCAGACCGTTTCATGCTCCTCATATTTTTGACACCTTTAGACTCTTCATATTTTTCACACCTTTTCAGCCTCTTCATGTTTTTCACACATTTTCAGCCTCTTCATGTTTTTGAACACCCCTTCTTGCTCCTTTTATTTTTCAGAGAGTTTCATGCTCCTCATGTATTTCACACCTTTTAAAGCTCTTCATATTTTTCACACCTTTACAGGCTCTTCATGTTTTTGAACACCGTTTCATCCTCCTCCTATTTTTCAGACCGTTTCATGCTCCTCATATTTTTGACACCTTTTGAAGCTCTTCATATTTGTCACACCTTTTCAAGCTCTTCATGTTTTTGCACACTGCTTCATACTCTTCCTATTTTTCAGACCGTTTCATGCTCCTCATATTTTTGACACCTTTTGAAGCTCTTCATATTTTTCACACCTTTTCAAGCTCTTCATGTTTTTCAACACCAATTCATTCTTCTCCTATTTTTCAGACTGTTTAATGCTCCTCATATTTTTGACACCTTTAGAAACTCTTCGTATTTTTCACACCTTTTCAAGCACTTCATGGTTTTCCACACCGCTTCATGCTCCTCCTATTTTTCAAACCGTTTCATTCTCCTCATATTTTTGACACCTTTTGAAGCTCTCATATATTTCACACCTTTTCAGGCTCTTCATTTTTTTCAACACCACGTCATGCTCCTCCTATTTTTCAGACCCTTTTATGCTCTTCTCATTTTTGACACCTTTTGAAGCTCTTCATATTTTTCACACCTTTTGAAGCTCTTCATGTTTTTCACACCTTTTCAGGCTCTTCATGTTTTTCAACACCGCTTCATGCTCCTTCTATTTTTCTGACCGTTTCATGCTCCTCATAATTTTGACACATTTTGAAGCTCTTCATATTTTTCACACCTTTTCAGGCTCTTCATGTTTTTCAACACCGCTTCGTGCACCTCCTCTTTTTCAGACCGTTTCATGCTCCTCATATTTTTGACATCTATTGAAGCTCTTCATATTTCTCACACCTTTTCAGGTTCTTCATGTTTTTCAACACCACTTCATGCTCCTCCTATTTTTCAGACCGTTTCATGCACATCTCATTTTTGACACCTTTTGAAGCTCTTCATATCTTTCATATTTTTGAAGTTCTTCATATTTTCACACGTTTTCAGACTCTTCATGTTTTTCAACACCGCTTCATGCTCCTGCTATTTTTCAGACCGTTTCATGCTCTTCAAATATTTGACACCTCTTGAAGCTCTTCATATTTTTCACACCTTTTCAGGCTCTTCATGTTATTCCCCACCACTTCATTCTTCTCCTATTTTTCAGACCATTTCATGCTCCTCATGAATTTCACACCTTTTGAAGCTCTTCATATTTTTCACACCTTTTCAGGCTCTTCATGTTTTTTATCACCGTTTCATGCTCCTATTTTTCAGACCGTTTCATGCTCCTCATATTTTTGACACCTTTTGCAGCTCTTCATATTTTTCACAAGTTTTCAGTCTCTTCATGATTTTGAACACCGCTTCAAGATCCTCCTATTTTTAAGACCGTTTCATGCTCTTCATATTTTTCACACCTTTTCAGGCTCTTCATGTTTTTCAACACCGTTTCATGCTGCTTCTCTTTTTCAGACCGTTTCATGCTCCTCATATTTTTCACACCTTTTGAAGCTCCTCATATTTTTCACACCTTTTCAGGCTCTTCATGTTTTTGAACACAGCTTCATGCTACTCCTATTTTTCAGACTGTTTCATGCTTCTCATATTTTTCACACCTTTTGAAGCTCCTCATATTTTTCACACCTTTTCAGGCTCTTCATGTTTTTCAACACCGTTACATGATCCTCCTATTTTTCAGACTGTTTCATTCTCATCTCATTTTTGACCCCTTTTGAAGCTTTTCAGATTTTTCACAACATTTTAGGCTCTTCATGTTTCTCAACACGGCTTCATGCTCCACATATTTTTCAGACCGTTTCATGCTCATCTCATTTTTGACACCTTTTGAAGCTTTTCATATTTCTCACAACTTTTTAGGCTTTTCATATTTTTGAACACCGCTTCATGCTCCTCCTATTTTTCAGAGAGTTTCATGCTCCTCATGTATTTCACATCTTTTGAAGCTCTTCATATTTCTCACAACTTTTTAGGCTCTTCATGTTTTTCCACATCACTTCATGCTTCTCGTATTTTTCGGCCTGTTTCATGCTCCTCATGTATTTCACACCTTTTGAAGCTCTTCATATTTTTCACCCCTTTTCAGGCTCTTCATGTTTTTAATCACCGTTTCATGCTCCTCCTATTTTTCAGACCGTTTCATGCTCCTCATATATTTGACACATTTTGAAGCTCTTTATATTTTTCACACATTTTCAGGCTCTTCATGTTTTTGAACACTGCTTCATGATCCTCCTATTTTTCAGACCTTTTCATGTTCTTCATATGTTTGACACATTTTGAAGCTCTTCATATTTTTCACACCTTTTCAGGCTCTTCATGTTTTTCAACACCGCTTCGTGCACCTCCTCTTTTTCAGACCGTTTCATGCTCCTCATATTTTTGACATCTATTGAAGCTCTTCATATTTCTCACACCTTTTCAGGTTCTTCATGTTTTTCAACACCGCTTCATGCTCCTGCTATTTTTCAGACCGTTTCATGCTCTTCAAATATTTGACACCTCTTGAAGCTCTTCATATTTTTCACACCTTTTCAGGCTCTTCATGTTATTCCCCACCACTTCATTCTTCTCCTATTTTTCAGACCATTTCATGCTCCTCATGAATTTCACACCTTTTGAAGCTCTTCATATTTTTCACACCTTTTCAGGCTCTTCATGTTTTTTATCACCGTTTCATGCTCCTATTTTTCAGACCGTTTCATGCTCCTCATATTTTTGACACCTTTTGAAGCTCTTCATATTTTTCACACCTTTTCAGGCTCTTCATGTTTTTCAACACCTCTTCATGCTCCTCCTGTTTTTCAGACCCTTTAATGCTCATCTCACTATTACACCTTTTGCAGCTCTTCATATTTTTCACACCTTTTGAAGCTCTTAATATTTTTCACAGGTTTTCAGGCTCTTCATGTTTTTAACACTGCTTCATGCTCCTCCTATTTTTCAGACCGTTTCATGCTCCTCATATTTTTGACACTTTTCGATGCTCTTCATATTTTTCACACCTATCCAGGCTCTTCAACTTTTTGAACACCGCTTCATGCTCCTCCACTTTTTCAGACCGTTTCATGCTCCTCATATTTTTCACACCTTTTGAAGCTCTTCATATATTTCACAGCTTTTAGGCTCTTCAGGTTTTTCAACACCACTTCATGCTCCTCCTTTTTTGCAGACCGTTTCATGCTACTCATATTTTTAACACCTTTTGAAGCTCCTCATATTTTTCACACATTTTGAAGCTCTTCACATTTTTCACACCTTTTCAGTCTCTACATGTTTTTGAACACCGCTTCATGCTCCTCCTATTTCTCAGACCATTTCATGCTCCTCATGTATTTCACACCTTTTGAAGCTCTTCGTATTTTGCACACATTTTCAGGCTTTTCATGTTTTTCACAACGACTTCATGCTCCTCATATTTTTCAGACCGTTTCATGCACATTTCATTTTTGACTCCTTTTGAAGCTCTTCATATTTTTCACACCATTTTCAGGCTCTTCATGTTTTTCAACACCGCTTTATGATCCTCCTATTTTTCAGACCGTTTCATATTCCTCATATTTTTGACATTTTTTGAGGCTCTTCATATTTTTCACACCTTTTCAGGCTCTTCATGTCTTTGAACACCGTTTCATGCTCCTCCTATTTTTGTGACCGTTTCATGCACATCTCATTTTTGACACCTTTTGAAGCCTTTGATATTTTTCACACCATTTTCAGGCTCTTCATGTTTTTCAACACCGCTTTCTGATCCTCCTATTTTTCAGACCGTTTCATGCTCCTCATCTATTTGACACCTTTTAAAGCTCCTCATATTTTTCACACCTTTTCAGGCTCTTCATATTTTTCACATAATTTCAGGCTGTTCATGTTTTTGAACACGGCTTCATGCTCCTCCAATTTTTCAGACCGTTTCATGTTCCTCATATTTTTGACACCTTTTGAAGCTCTTCATATTTTTCACACCTTTTGAAGCTCTTCATATTTTTCACACCATTTTCAGGCTCTTCATGTTTTTTAACACCGTTTCATGCTCCTCCTATTTTTCAGACCGTTTCATGCTCTTCATATTTTTGAAACATTTTGAAGCTCTTCATATTTTTCACACCTTTTCACGCTCTTCATGTTTTTCTCCACCACTTCATGCTCCTCCTATTTTTCAGACCGTTTCATGCTCTTCTCATTTTTGTCACCTTTGAAGCTCTTCATATTTTTCACACCTTTTAAAGCTCTTCATATTTTTCACAAGTTTTCAGGCTCTTCATGTTTTTCAAAACCGTTTCATGCTGCTTCTATTTTTCAGACCGTTTCATGCTCCTCATATTTTTCACACCTTTTGAAGCTCTTCATATTTTTCACACCCTTTTAAGATCTTCATGTTTTTGAACACAGCTTCATGCTCGTCCTATTTTTCAGACCGTTTCATGCTCCTCATATTTTTGACAACTTTTGAAGCTCTTCATATTTTTCACACCTTTTCAGGCTCTTCATATTTTTGAACACAGCTTCATGCTCCTTCTATTTATCAGACCGTTTCATGTTCCTCATATTTTTGACACTTTTTGAAGCTTTTAATATTTTTCACTTCTTTTCATCCTCTTCATGTTTTTCAAGACCATTTCATGATCCTCCTATTTTTCAGACCGTTTCATGCTCATCTCATTTTTGACACCTTTTGAAGCTTTTCATATTTTTCACACATTTTCAGGCTCTTCATATTTTTCCACACCACTTCATCCTTCTCCTATTTTTCAGCCCGTTTCATGCTCCTCATGTATTTCACAGCTTTTGAAGCTCTTCATATTTTTCACACCTTTTCAGGCTCTTCATGTTTTTGGTCACCGTTTCATGCTCCTCCTATTTTTCAGACCGTTTCATGCTCCTCATATTTTTGAAACCTTTTGAAGCTCTTCATATTTTTCACACGTTTTCAGCTCTTAATGTTTTTCAACACCGCTTCATGCTCTTCCTATTTTTCAGACCGTTTCATGCTCATCTCATTTTTGACACCTTTTGAAGCTCTTCATATTTTTCACACGTTTTCAGCTCTTAATGTTTTTCAACACCGCTTCATGCTCTTCCTATTTTTCAGACCGTTTCATGCTCATCTCATTTTTGACACCTTTTGAAGCTCTTCATATTTTTCACACGTTTTCAGCTCTTAATGTTTTTCAACACCGCTTCATGCTCTTCCTATTTTTCAGACCGTTTCATGCTCATCTCAATTTTGACACCTTTTGAAGCTCTTCATATTTTTCACACATTTTCAGGCTCTTCATGTTTTTGAACATCGCTTCATGCTCCTCCTATTTTTCAGAGAGTTTCATGCTCCTCATGTATTTCACACCTTTTGAAGCTCTTCATATTTTTCACACCTTTTCAGGCTCTTCATGATTTTCAACACCGCTCATGCTCCTCCTATTTTTCAGACCGTTTCATGCTCATCTCATTTTTGACACCTTTTTAATCTCTTCATATTTTTCAAAACTTTTGAAGCTCTTCATATTTTTAATATTTTTGAAGCTCTTCATATTTTCACACGTTTTCACACTCTTCATGTTTTTCAACACCGCTTCATGCTCCTCCTATTTTTCAAACCGTATCATGCTCCTCATATTTTTGACAGTTTTTGAAGCTCTTCATATTTTTCACTCATTTTCAGGCTCTTCATATTTTTCAACCCCACTTCATGCTCCTCCTATTTTTGAGACCGTTTGGTGCTCTGCATATTTTTGACACCTTTAGGAACTCTTCATATTTTTCACACCTTTTCAGGCACTTCATGTTTTTTATCACTGCTTCATGCTCGTCCTATTTTTCAGAACGTTTCATGCTCCTCATATTTTTGACACCTTTTGAAGCTCTTCATATTTTTCACACCTTTTCAGGCTCTTCATGTTTTTCGACACAGCTTCATGCTCCTCCTATTTTTCAGACCGTTTCATTCTCCTCATATTTTTGACACCTTTTGAAGCTCTTCATATTTTTCACACATTTTCAGGCTCTTCATGTTTTTCGACACAGCTTCATGCTCCTCCTATTTTTCAGACCGTTTCATTCTCCTCATATTTTTGACACTTTTTGAAGCTCTTCATATTTTTCACACATTTTCAGGCTCTTCATGTTTTTGAACATCGCTTCATGCTCCTCCTATTTTTCAGAGAGTTTCATGCTCCTCATGTATTTCACACCTTTTGAAGCTCTTCATATTTTTCACACATTTTCAGGCTCTTCATGTTTTTCGACACAGCTTCATGCTCCTCCTATTTTTCAGACCGTTTCATGCTCCTCATATTTTTGACACCTTTTGAAGCTCTTCAATTTTTTCACACCTTTTAAGGCTCTTCATGTTTTTCAACACCGCTTCATGCTGCTCATATTTTTCAGACCGTTTCATGCTCCTCATATTTTTGACACCTTTTGAAGCTCTTCAATTTTTTCACACCTTTTAAGGCTCTTCATGTTTTTCAACACCGCTTCATGCTGCTCATATTTTTCAGACCGTTTCATGCTCCTCATATTTTTGACACCTTTTGAAGCTCTTCATATTTTTCACACGTTTTCAGTCTATTCATGTTTTTGAACACCCTTTCAGGCTCCTCCTATTTTTCAGAGTGTTTCATGCTCCTCATGTATTTCACACCTTTGAAAGCTCTTCATATTTTTCAAAGATTTTGAAGCTCTTCATATTTTTCACACATTTTCAGGCTCTTTATGTTTTTCACCACCGCTTCATGCTCCTCCTATTTTTCAGAACTTTTCATGCTCATCTCATTTTTGACACCTTGTGAAGCTCTTCGTATTTTTTACACCTTTTGAAGCTCTTCATATTTTTCACACATTTTCAGGCTCTTTATGTTTTTCTCCACCACTTCATGCTCCTCCTATTTTTCAGACCGTTTCATGGTCATCTCATTTTTGACACCTTTTGAAGCTCTTCATATTTTTCATACCTTTTGAAGATTTTCATATTTTTCACACGTTTTCAGGCTCTTTTATTTTTCAACACCGCATCATGCTCCTCCTATTTTTCAGACAGTTTCATGCTCCTCATATTTTTGACACGTTTTGAAGCTCTTCATATTTTTCACACCTTTTCAGGCTCTTCATGGTCTTCAACACTGTTTCATGATCCTCCTATTTTTCAGACCGTTTCATGCTCCTCGTAATTTTGACACCCTTTGAAGCTCTTCTTATATTTCACACCTTTTCAGACTCTTCATGTTTTCGAACACCAATTCAAGTTCCTCCTATTTTTGCGACCGTTTCATGCTCTTCATATTTTTGACACCTTTAGAAGCACTTCATATTTTTCACACCTTTTGAAGATCTTCATATATTTCACACATTTTCAGGCTCTTCATGTTTCTCAACACCACTTCATGTTCCTCCTTTTTTTTTAGACCGTTTCATGCTCATCTAATTTTTGACACCTTTTGAAGCTCTTCATATATTTCACACCTTTTGAAGCTCTTCATATTTTTCACATTTATGAAGCTATTCAAATTTTTCACACGTTTTCAGGCTCTTCATGTTTTTGAACACCGCTTCATGCTCCTGCTATTTTTCACAACGTTTCACACTCCTCATATTTTTGACACGTTTTGAGGCTATTCATATTTTTCACACCTTTTCAGGCTTTTCATGTTTTTGAACACCGTTTCATGATCCTCCTATTTTTCAGAACGTTTCATGCTCCTCATATTCTTGACACCTTTTAAAGTTCTTCATATTTTTCACACCTTTTAAGGCTCTTCATGTTTTGAACACCGTTTCATGCTCCTCCTATTTTCAGACCGTTTCATGCTCCTCATTTTTTTGACACCTTTTGAAGCTCTTCATATTTTTCACACCTTTTCAGGCTCTTCATTTTTTTCAACAGTACTTGTTGCTCCTCCTATTTTTTAGACCTTTTCATGCTCATCTAATTTTTGACACTTTTGAAGCTCTTCATATTTTTTACACCTTTTGAAGCTCCTCATATTTTTCACACATTTTGAAGCTCTTCATATTTTTCTCACCTTTTCAGGCTCTTCATGTTTTTCAACACCGCTTCATGCTCGTCGTATTTTGCTGACCGTTTCATGCTCCTCATATTTTTGACACCTTTTGAAGCTCTTCGATATTTCGCACCTTTCCAGGCTCTTCATTTTTTCAACACCACTTCATGCTCCTCCTATTTTTCAGATCGTTTCATGCTCATCTCATTTTAACACCTTTTGAAGCTCTTCATATTTTTGACAAATTTTGAAGGTCTTCATATTTTTCACACGTTTTCAGGCTCTTCATGATTTTCAACACCGCTTCATGCTCCTCCTATTTTTCAGACCTTTTCATGCTCATCTCTTTTTTGACACCTTTTGAAGCTCTTCAGATTTTTCACACCTTTTGAAGCTCTTCATATTTTTCACATTTATGAATCTCTTCATATTTTCCACACGTTTTCAGACAATTCATGTTTTTCAACATCGCTTCATGCTCCTCCTATTTTTCAGACCGTTTCATTCTCCTCATATTTTTGACACCTTTTGAAGCTCTTCATATATTTCACACTTTTTCAGACTTTTCCTTTTTTTCAACACGACTTCATGCTCCTCCTATTTTTCCGACCGTTTCATGCTCATCTCATTTTGACATCTTTTGAAGCTCTTCATATTTTTCACACCTTTTGAAGCTCTTCATATTTTTCACATTTATGAATCTCTTCATATTTTCCACACGTTTTCAGACAATTCATGTTTTTCAACATCACTTCATGTTATTCCTATTTTTCAGACCGTTTCATGCTCCTCATAATTTTGACACCTTTTGAAGCTTTAATATTTTTAACACCTTTTCAGGCTCTTCATCTTTTTCAACACCACTTCATGCTCCTCCTTTTTTGCAGACCGTTTCATGCTACTCATATTTTTAACACCTTTTGAAGCTCTTCATATTTCTCACACCTTTTCAGGCTCTTCATGTTTTTCAACAACGCTTCATGCTCCTCCGATTTTTCAGACCGTTTCATGCTCCTCATATTTTTGACACCTTTTGAAGCTCTTCATATTTTTCACACTTTTTCAGGCTCTTCATGTTTTTGAACACCGCTTCATGCTTCTCCTATTTTTCAGACCGTTTCATGCTCCTCATATTTTTGACACCTTTTGAAGCTCTTCATATTTTTCACAACTTTTCAGGCTCTTCATGTTTTTCAACACCGCTTCATGCACGTCCTATTTTTCAGACCTTTTCATGCTCATCTCATTTTTGACACCTTTTGAAGTTTTTCATATTTTTCACAACTTTTCAGGCTCTTCATGTTTTTGAACACCGCTTCATGCTAATCCTATTTTTCAAACCATATCATGCTCCTCATATTTTTCACACCTTTTGAAGCTCTTCATATATTTCACACCTTTTCAGGCTCTTCATGTTTTTGAACACCACTTCATGCTCCTTCTCTTTTTCAGAGAGTTTTATGCTCCTCATGTATTTCACACCTTTTGAAGCTCTTCATATTTTTCACACATTTTCAGGCTCTTCATGTTTTTCAACACCGCTTCATGCTGCTCATATTTTTCAGACCGTTTCATGCTCCTCATATTTTTGACACCTTTTGAAGCTCTTCAATTTTTTCACACCTTTTAAGGCTCTTCATGTTTTTCAACACCGCTTCATGCTGCTCATATTTTTCAGACCGTTTCATGCTCCTCATATTTTTGACACCTTTTGAAGCTCTTCATATTTTTTACACGTTTTCAGTCTATTCATGTTTTTGAACACCCTTTCAGGCTCCTCCTATTTTTCAGAGTGTTTCATGCTCCTCATGTATTTCACACCTTTGAAAGCTCTTCATATTTTTCAAAGATTTTGAAGCTCTTCATATTTTTCACACCTTTTCAGGCTCTTCATGTTTTTCAACACCGTTTCATGCTCCTCCTATTTTTCAAACCGTTTCATGTTCCTCATAATTTTGACACCTTTTGAAGATCTTCATAATTTTCACACATTTTCAGGCTCTTCATGTGTTTGAACACCGCTTCATGTTCCTCCTATTTTTCAGACCGTTTCATGCTCCTCATATTTTTGACACCTTTTGAAGCTCTCATATTTTTCATACCTTTTGAAGCTCTTCATGTTTTTGAACACTGCTTCATGCTCCTCGTATTTTTCAGATCGTTTCATGCTCCTCTTATTTTTGACACTTTTTGAGCTCTTCATATTTTTCAAACCTTTTCAGGCTCTTCATGTTTTCGAACACCGCTTCATGCTCCTCCAATTTTTCACACCGTTTCATGATCCTCATATTTTTGACACTTTTTGAGCTCTTCATATTTTTCACACCTTTTCAGGCTCTTCATGTTTTTGATAACCGCTTCATGCTACTCCTATTTTTCAGACCGTTTCATGCTCCTCATATTTTTGACACCTTTTGAAGCTCTTTATATTTTTCACAGTTTTTCAGGCTCTTCATGATTTTCAACACCGTTTCAAGTTATTCCTATTTTTCAGACCGTTTAATGCTCATCTCATTTTTGACACCTTTTGAAGCTTTTCATATTTTTCACAACTTTTCAGACTCTTCATGTTTTTGAACACCGCTTCATGCTCCTCCTATTTTTCAGAGAGTTTCATGCTCCTCATGTCTTTCACAGCTTTTGAAGCTCTTCATATTTTCCACACCTTTTCAGGCTCTTCATGTTTTGATCACCGTTTCATGCTCCTTCTATTTTTCAGATCGTTTCATGCTCATCATATTTTTGACACTTTTTGAGCTCTTCATATTTTTCACACCTTTTCAGGCTCTTCATGTTTTTGAACACCGCTTCATGATCCTCCTGATTTTCAGACCGTTTCATGCTCTTCATATTTTTGAAACATTTTGAAGCTCTTCATATTTTTCACACCTTTTCAGGCTCTTCATGTTTTTCTCCACCACTTCATGCTCCTCCTATTTTTCAGACCGTTTCATGCTCTTCTCATTTTTGTCACCTTTGAAGCTCTTCATATTTTTCACACCTTTTAAAGCTCTTCATATTTTTCACAAGTTTTCAGGCTCTTCATGTTTTTCAAAACCGTTTCATGCTGCTTCTATTTTTCAGACCGTTTCATGCTCCTCATATTTTTCACACCTTTTGAAGCTCTTCATATTTTTCACACCCTTTTAAGATCTTCATGTTTTTGAACACAGCTTCATGCTCCTCCTATTTTTCAGACCGTTTCATGCTCCTCATATTTTTGACAACTTTTGAAGCTCTTCATATTTTTCACACCATTTCAGGCTCTTCATATTTTTGAACACAGCTTCATGCTCCTCCTATTTTTCAGACCGTTTCATGCTCCTCATATTTTTGACACTTTTTGAAGCTTTTCATATTTTTCACATCTTTTCAGGCTCTTCATGTTTTTCAACACCATTTCATGATCCTCCTATTTTTCAGACCGTTTCATGCTCATCTCATTTTTGACACCTTTTGAAGCTTTTCATATTTTTCACACATTTTCAGGCTCTTCATATTTTTCCACACCACTTCATGCTTCTCCTATTTTTCAGACCGTTTCATGCTCCTCATGTATTTCACAGCTTTTGAAGCTCTTCATATTTTTCACACCTTTTCAAGCTCTTCATGTTTTTGGTCACCGTTTCATGCTGCTCATATTTTTCAGACCGTTTGATGCTCCTCATATTTTTGACACCTTTTGAAGCTCTTCATATTTTTCACACGTTTTCAGTCTATTCATGTTTTTGAACACCATTTCAGGCTCCTCCTATTTTTCAGAGAGTTTCATGCTCCTCATGTATTTCACACCTTTGAAAGCTCTTCATATTTTTCAAAGATTTTGAAGCTCTTCATATTTTTCACACCTTTTCAGGCTCTTCATGTTTTTCAACACCGTTTCATGCTCCTCCTATTTTTCAAACCGTTTCATGCTCCTCATAATTTTGACACCTTTTGAAGCTCTTCAAATTTTTCACACCTTTTCAGGCTCTTCATGTGTTTGAACACCGCTTCATGTTCCTCCTATTTTTCAGACCGTTTCATGCTCCTCATATTTTTGACACCTTTTGAAGCTTTTCATATTTTTCACAACTTTTCAGGCTCTTCATGTTTTGATCACCGTTTCATGCTCCTTCTATTTTTCAGATCGTTTCATGCTCATCATATTTTTGACACTTTTTGAGCTCTTCATATTTTTCACACCTTTTCAGGCTCTTCATGTTTTTGAACACCGCTTCATGATCCTCCTGATTTTCAGACCGTTTCATGCTCTTCATATTTTTGAAACATTTTGAAGCTCTTCATATTTTTCACACCTTTTCAGGCTCTTCATGTTTTTCTCCACCACTTCATGCTCCTCCTATTTTTCAGACCGTTTCATGCTCTTCTCATTTTTGTCACCTTTGAAGCTCTTCATATTTTTCACACCTTTTAAAGCTCTTCATATTTTTCACAAGTTTTCAGGCTCTTCATGTTTTTCAAAACCGTTTCATGCTGCTTCTATTTTTCAGACCGTTTCATGCTCCTCATATTTTTCACACCTTTTGAAGCTCTTCATATTTTTCACACCCTTTTAAGATCTTCATGTTTTTGAACACAGCTTCATGCTCGTCCTATTTTTCAGACCGTTTCATGCTCCTCATATTTTTGACAACTTTTGAAGCTCTTCATATTTTTCACACCTTTTCAGGCTCTTCATATTTTTGAACACAGCTTCATGCTCCTTCTATTTATCAGACCGTTTCATGTTCCTCATATTTTTGACACTTTTTGAAGCTTTTCATATTTTTCACATCTTTTCAGGCTCTTCATGTTTTTCAAGACCATTTCATGATCCTCCTATTTTTCAGACCGTTTCATGCTCATCTCATTTTTGACACCTTTTGAAGCTTTTCATATTTTTCACACATTTTCAGGCTCTTCATATTTTTCCACACCACTTCATCCTTCTCCTATTTTTCAGCCCGTTTCATGCTCCTCATGTATTTCACAGCTTTTGAAGCTCTTCATATTTTTCACACCTTTTCAGGCTCTTCATGTTTTTGGTCACCGTTTCATGCTCCTCCTATTTTTCAGACCGTTTCATGCTCCTCATATTTTTGACACCTTTTGAAGCTCTTCATATTTTTCACACGTTTTCAGCTCTTAATGTTTTTCAACACCGCTTCATGCTCTTCCTATTTTTCAGACCGTTTCATGCTCATCTCATTTTTGACACCTTTTGAAGCTCTTCATATTTTTCACACGTTTTCAGCTCTTAATGTTTTTCAACACCGCTTCATGCTCTTCCTATTTTTCAGACCGTTTCATGCTCATCTCATTTTTGACACCTTTTGAAGCTCTTCATATTTTTCACACGTTTTCAGCTCTTAATGTTTTTCAACACCGCTTCATGCTCTTCCTATTTTTCAGACCGTTTCATGCTCATCTCAATTTTGACACCTTTTGAAGCTCTTCATATTTTTCACACATTTTCAGGCTCTTCATGTTTTTGAACATCGCTTCATGCTCCTCCAATTTTTCAGAGAGTTTCATGCTCCTCATGTATTTCACACCTTTTGAAGCTCTTCATATTTTTCACACCTTTTCAGGCTCTTCATGATTTTCAACACCGCTCATGCTCCTCCTATTTTTCAGACCGTTTCATGCTCATCTCATTTTTGACACCTTTTTAATCTCTTCATATTTTTCAAAACTTTTGAAGCTCTTCATATTTTTAATATTTTTGAAGCTCTTCATATTTTCACACGTTTTCACACTCTTCATGTTTTTCAACACCGCTTCATGCTCCTCCTATTTTTCAAACCGTATCATGCTCCTCATATTTTTGACAGTTTTTGAAGCTCTTCATATTTTTCACTCATTTTCAGGCTCTTCATATTTTTCAACCCCACTTCATGCTCCTCCTATTTTTGAGACCGTTTGGTGCTCTGCATATTTTTGACACCTTTAGGAACTCTTCATATTTTTCACACCTTTTCAGGCACTTCATGTTTTTTATCACTGCTTCATGCTCGTCCTATTTTTCAGAACGTTTCATGCTCCTCATATTTTTGACACCTTTTGAAGCTCTTCATATTTTTCACACCTTTTCAGGCTCTTCATGTTTTTCGACACAGCTTCATGCTCCTCCTATTTTTCAGACCGTTTCATTCTCCTCATATTTTTGACACCTTTTGAAGCTCTTCATATTTTTCACACATTTTCAGGCTCTTCATGTTTTTCGACACAGCTTCATGCTCCTCCTATTTTTCAGACCGTTTCATTCTCCTCATATTTTTGACACCTTTTGAAGCTCTTCATATTTTTCACACATTTTCAGGCTCTTCATGTTTTTGAACATCGCTTCATGCTCCTCCTATTTTTCAGAGAGTTTCATGCTCCTCATGTATTTCACACCTTTTGAAGCTCTTCATATTTTTCACACATTTTCAGGCTCTTCATGTTTTTCGACACAGCTTCATGCTCCTCCTATTTTTCAGACCGTTTCATGCTCCTCATATTTTTGACACCTTTTGAAGCTCTTCATATTTTTCACACCTTTTCAGGCTCTTCATTTTTTTCAACAGTACTTGTTGCTCCTCCTATTTTTTAGACCTTTTCATGCTCATCTAATTTTTGACACTTTTGAAGCTCTTCATATTTTTTACACCTTTTGAAGCTCCTCATATTTTTCACACATTTTGAAGCTCTTCATATTTTTCTCACCTTTTCAGGCTCTTCATGTTTTTCAACACCGCTTCATGCTCGTCGTATTTTGCTGACCGTTTCATGCTCCTCATATTTTTGACACCTTTTGAAGCTCTTCGATATTTCGCACCTTTCCAGGCTCTTCATTTTTTCAACACCACTTCATGCTCCTCCTATTTTTCAGATCGTTTCATGCTCATCTCATTTTAACACCTTTTGAAGCTCTTCATATTTTTGACAAATTTTGAAGGTCTTCATATTTTTCACACGTTTTCAGGCTCTTCATGATTTTCAACACCGCTTCATGCTCCTCCTATTTTTCAGACCTTTTCATGCTCATCTCTTTTTTGACACCTTTTGAAGCTCTTCAGATTTTTCACACCTTTTGAAGCTCTTCATATTTTTCACATTTATGAATCTCTTCATATTTTCCACACGTTTTCAGACAATTCATGTTTTTCAACATCGCTTCATGCTCCTCCTATTTTTCAGACCGTTTCATTCTCCTCATATTTTTGACACCTTTTGAAGCTCTTCATATATTTCACACTTTTTCAGACTTTTCCTTTTTTTCAACACGACTTCATGCTCCTCCTATTTTTCAGACCGTTTCATGCTCATCTCATTTTGACATCTTTTGAAGCTCTTCATATTTTTCACACCTTTTGAAGCTCTTCATATTTTTCACATTTATGAATCTCTTCATATTTTCCACACGTTTTCAGACAATTCATGTTTTTCAACATCACTTCATGTTATTCCTATTTTTCAGACCGTTTCATGCTCCTCATAATTTTGACACCTTTTGAAGCTTTAATATTTTTAACACCTTTTCAGGCTCTTCATCTTTTTCAACACCACTTCATGCTCCTCCTTTTTTGCAGACCGTTTCATGCTACTCATATTTTTAACACCTTTTGAAGCTCTTCATATTTCTCACACCTTTTCAGGCTCTTCATGTTTTTCAACAACGCTTCATGCTCCTCCGATTTTTCAGACCGTTTCATGCTCCTCATATTTTTGACACCTTTTGAAGCTCTTCATATTTTTCACACTTTTTCAGGCTCTTCATGTTTTTGAACACCGCTTCATGCTTCTCCTATTTTTCAGACCGTTTCATGCTCCTCATATTTTTGACACCTTTTGAAGCTCTTCATATTTTTCACAACTTTTCAGGCTCTTCATGTTTTTCAACACCGCTTCATGCACGTCCTATTTTTCAGACCTTTTCATGCTCATCTCATTTTTGACACCTTTTGAAGTTTTTCATATTTTTCACAACTTTTCAGGCTCTTCATGTTTTTGAACACCGCTTCATGCTAATCCTATTTTTCAAACCATATCATGCTCCTCATATTTTTCACACCTTTTGAAGCTCTTCATATATTTCACACCTTTTCAGGCTCTTCATGTTTTTGAACACCACTTCATGCTCCTTCTCTTTTTCAGAGAGTTTTATGCTCCTCATGTATTTCACACCTTTTGAAGCTCTTCATATTTTTCACACATTTTCAGGCTCTTCATGTTTTTCAACACCGCTTCATGCTGCTCATATTTTTCAGACCGTTTCATGCTCCTCATATTTTTGACACCTTTTGAAGCTCTTCAATTTTTTCACACCTTTTAAGGCTCTTCATGTTTTTCAACACCACTTCATGCTGCTCATATTTTTCAGACCGTTTCATGCTCCTCATATTTTTGACACCTTTTGAAGCTCTTCATATTTTTTACACGTTTTCAGTCTATTCATGTTTTTGAACACCCTTTCAGGCTCCTCCTATTTTTCAGAGTGTTTCATGCTCCTCATGTATTTCACACCTTTGAAAGCTCTTCATATTTTTCAAAGATTTTGAAGCTCTTCATATTTTTCACACCTTTTCAGGCTCTTCATGTTTTTCAACACCGTTTCATGCTCCTCCTATTTTTCAAACCGTTTCATGTTCCTCATAATTTTGACACCTTTTGAAGATCTTCATAATTTTCACACATTTTCAGGCTCTTCATGTGTTTGAACACCGCTTCATGTTCCTCCTATTTTTCAGACCGTTTCATGCTCCTCATATTTTTGACACCTTTTGAAGCTCTCATATTTTTCATACCTTTTGAAGCTCTTCATGTTTTTGAACACTGCTTCATGCTCCTCGTATTTTTCAGATCGTTTCATGCTCCTCTTATTTTTGACACTTTTTGAGCTCTTCATATTTTTCAAACCTTTTCAGGCTCTTCATGTTTTCGAACACCGCTTCATGCTCCTCCAATTTTTCACACCGTTTCATGATCCTCATATTTTTGACACTTTTTGAGCTCTTCATATTTTTCACACCTTTTCAGGCTCTTCATGTTTTTGATAACCGCTTCATGCTACTCCTATTTTTCAGACCGTTTCATGCTCCTCATATTTTTGACACCTTTTGAAGCTCTTTATATTTTTCACAGTTTTTCAGGCTCTTCATGATTTTCAACACCGTTTCAAGTTATTCCTATTTTTCAGACCGTTTAATGCTCATCTCATTTTTGACACCTTTTGAAGCTTTTCATATTTTTCACAACTTTTCAGACTCTTCATGTTTTTGAACACCGCTTCATGCTCCTCCTATTTTTCAGAGAGTTTCATGCTCCTCATGTCTTTCACAGCTTTTGAAGCTCTTCATATTTTCCACACCTTTTCAGGCTCTTCATGTTTTGATCACCGTTTCATGCTCCTTCTATTTTTCAGATCGTTTCATGCTCATCATATTTTTGACACTTTTTGAGCTCTTCATATTTTTCACACCTTTTCAGGCTCTTCATGTTTTTGAACACCGCTTCATGATCCTCCTGATTTTCAGACCGTTTCATGCTCTTCATATTTTTGAAACATTTTGAAGCTCTTCATATTTTTCACACCTTTTCAGGCTCTTCATGTTTTTCTCCACCACTTCATGCTCCTCCTATTTTTCAGACCGTTTCATGCTCTTCTCATTTTTGTCACCTTTGAAGCTCTTCATATTTTTCACAACTTTTAAAGCTCTTCATATTTTTCACAAGTTTTCAGGCTCTTCATGTTTTTCAAAACCGTTTCATGCTGCTTCTATTTTTCAGACCGTTTCATGCTCCTCATATTTTTCACACCTTTTGAAGCTCTTCATATTTTTCACACCCTTTTAAGATCTTCATGTTTTTGAACACAGCTTCATGCTCCTCCTATTTTTCAGACCGTTTCATGCTCCTCATATTTTTGACAACTTTTGAAGCTCTTCATATTTTTCACACCATTTCAGGCTCTTCATATTTTTGAACACAGCTTCATGCTCCTCCTATTTTTCAGACCGTTTCATGCTCCTCATATTTTTGACACTTTTTGAAGCTTTTCATATTTTTCACATCTTTTCAGGCTCTTCATGTTTTTCAACACCATTTCATGATCCTCCTATTTTTCAGACCGTTTCATGCTCATCTCATTTTTGACACCTTTTGAAGCTTTTCATATTTTTCACACATTTTCAGGCTCTTCATATTTTTCCACACCACTTCATGCTTCTCCTATTTTTCAGACCGTTTCATGCTCCTCATGTATTTCACAGCTTTTGAAGCTCTTCATATTTTTCACACCTTTTCAAGCTCTTCATGTTTTTGGTCACCGTTTCATGCTGCTCATATTTTTCAGACCGTTTGATGCTCCTCATATTTTTGACACCTTTTGAAGCTCTTCATATTTTTCACACGTTTTCAGTCTATTCATGTTTTTGAACACCATTTCAGGCTCCTCCTATTTTTCAGAGAGTTTCATGCTCCTCATGTATTTCACACCTTTGAAAGCTCTTCATATTTTTCAAAGATTTTGAAGCTCTTCATATTTTTCACACCTTTTCAGGCTCTTCATGTTTTTCAACACCGTTTCATGCTCCTCCTATTTTTCAAACCGTTTCATGTTCCTCATAATTTTGACACCTTTTGAAGATCTTCATAATTTTCACACATTTTCAGGCTCTTCATGTGTTTGAACACCGCTTCATGTTCCTCCTATTTTTCAGACCGTTTCATGCTCCTCATATTTTTGACACCTTTTGAAGCTTTTCATATTTTTCACAACTTTTCAGGCTCTTCATGTTTTGATCACCGTTTCATGCTCCTTCTATTTTTCAGATCGTTTCATGCTCATCATATTTTTGACACTTTTTGAGCTCTTCATATTTTTCACACCTTTTCAGGCTCTTCATGTTTTTGAACACCGCTTCATGATCCTCCTGATTTTCAGACCGTTTCATGCTCTTCATATTTTTGAAACATTTTGAAGCTCTTCATATTTTTCACACCTTTTCAGGCTCTTCATGTTTTTCTCCACCACTTCATGCTCCTCCTATTTTTCAGACCGTTTCATGCTCTTCTCATTTTTGTCACCTTTGAAGCTCTTCATATTTTTCACACCTTTTAAAGCTCTTCATATTTTTCACAAGTTTTCAGGCTCTTCATGTTTTTCAAAACCGTTTCATGCTGCTTCTATTTTTCAGACCGTTTCATGCTCCTCATATTTTTCACACCTTTTGAAGCTCTTCATATTTTTCACACCCTTTTAAGATCTTCATGTTTTTGAACACAGCTTCATGCTCGTCCTATTTTTCAGACCGTTTCATGCTCCTCATATTTTTGACAACTTTTGAAGCTCTTCATATTTTTCACACCTTTTCAGGCTCTTCATATTTTTGAACACAGCTTCATGCTCCTTCTATTTATCAGACCGTTTCATGTTCCTCATATTTTTGACACTTTTTGAAGCTTTTCATATTTTTCACATCTTTTCAGGCTCTTCATGTTTTTCAAGACCATTTCATGATCCTCCTATTTTTCAGACCGTTTCATGCTCATCTCATTTTTGACACCTTTTGAAGCTTTTCATATTTTTCACACATTTTCAGGCTCTTCATATTTTTCCACACCACTTCATCCTTCTCCTATTTTTCAGCCCGTTTCATGCTCCTCATGTATTTCACAGCTTTTGAAGCTCTTCATATTTTTCACACCTTTTCAGGCTCTTCATGTTTTTGGTCACCGTTTCATGCTCCTCCTATTTTTCAGACCGTTTCATGCTCCTCATATTTTTGACACCTTTTGAAGCTCTTCATATTTTTCACACGTTTTCAGCTCTTAATGTTTTTCAACACCGCTTCATGCTCTTCCTATTTTTCAGACCGTTTCATGCTCATCTCATTTTTGACACCTTTTGAAGCTCTTCATATTTTTCACACGTTTTCAGCTCTTAATGTTTTTCAACACCGCTTCATGCTCTTCCTATTTTTCAGACCGTTTCATGCTCATCTCATTTTTGACACCTTTTGAAGCTCTTCATATTTTTCACACGTTTTCAGCTCTTAATGTTTTTCAACACCGCTTCATGCTCTTCCTATTTTTCAGACCGTTTCATGCTCATCTCAATTTTGACACCTTTTGAAGCTCTTCATATTTTTCACACATTTTCAGGCTCTTCATGTTTTTGAACATCGCTTCATGCTCCTCCAATTTTTCAGAGAGTTTCATGCTCCTCATGTATTTCACACCTTTTGAAGCTCTTCATATTTTTCACACCTTTTCAGGCTCTTCATGATTTTCAACACCGCTCATGCTCCTCCTATTTTTCAGACCGTTTCATGCTCATCTCATTTTTGACACCTTTTTAATCTCTTCATATTTTTCAAAACTTTTGAAGCTCTTCATATTTTTAATATTTTTGAAGCTCTTCATATTTTCACACGTTTTCACACTCTTCATGTTTTTCAACACCGCTTCATGCTCCTCCTATTTTTCAAACCGTATCATGCTCCTCATATTTTTGACAGTTTTTGAAGCTCTTCATATTTTTCACTCATTTTCAGGCTCTTCATATTTTTCAACCCCACTTCATGCTCCTCCTATTTTTGAGACCGTTTGGTGCTCTGCATATTTTTGACACCTTTAGGAACTCTTCATATTTTTCACACCTTTTCAGGCACTTCATGTTTTTTATCACTGCTTCATGCTCGTCCTATTTTTCAGAACGTTTCATGCTCCTCATATTTTTGACACCTTTTGAAGCTCTTCATATTTTTCACACCTTTTCAGGCTCTTCATGTTTTTCGACACAGCTTCATGCTCCTCCTATTTTTCAGACCGTTTCATTCTCCTCATATTTTTGACACCTTTTGAAGCTCTTCATATTTTTCACACATTTTCAGGCTCTTCATGTTTTTCGACACAGCTTCATGCTCCTCCTATTTTTCAGACCGTTTCATTCTCCTCATATTTTTGACACCTTTTGAAGCTCTTCATATTTTTCACACATTTTCAGGCTCTTCATGTTTTTGAACATCGCTTCATGCTCCTCCTATTTTTCAGAGAGTTTCATGCTCCTCATGTATTTCACACCTTTTGAAGCTCTTCATATTTTTCACACATTTTCAGGCTCTTCATGTTTTTCGACACAGCTTCATGCTCCTCCTATTTTTCAGACCGTTTCATGCTCCTCATATTTTTGACACCTTTTGAAGCTCTTCAATTTTTTCACACCTTTTAAGGCTCTTCATGTTTTTCAACACCGCTTCATGCTGCTCATATTTTTCAGACCGTTTCATGCTCCTCATATTTTTGACACCTTTTGAAGCTCTTCATATTTTTCACACGTTTTCAGTCTATTCATGTTTTTGAACACCATTTCAGGCTCCTCCTATTTTTCAGAGAGTTTCATCCTCCTCATGTATTTCACACCTTTGAAAGCTCTTCATATTTTTCAAAGATTTTGAAGCTCTTCATATTTTTCACACCTTTTCAGGCTCTTCATGTTTTTCAACACCGTTTCATGCTCCTCCTATTTTTCAGAGAGTTTCATGCTCCTCATAATTTTGACAGCTTTTGAAAATCTTCATAATTTTCACACATTTTCAGGCTCTTCATGTGTTTGAACACCGCTTCATGTTCCTCATATTTTTCAGACCGTTTCATGCTCCTCATATTTTTGACACCTTTTGAAGCTCTCATATTTTTCATACCTTTTGAAGCTCTTCATGTTTTTGAACACTGCTTCATGCTCCTGGTATTTTTCAGATCGTTTCATGCTCCTCATATTTTTGACACTTTTTGAGCTCTTCATATTTTTCAAACCTTTTCAGGCTCTTCATGTTTTCGAACTCTGCTTCATGCTCCTCCACTTTTTCACACCATTTCATAATCCTCATGTATTTCACAACTTTGAACCTCTTAATATTTTTCACACCTTTTCATGCTCTTCAAGTTTTTCAACATCACTTCATGCTCCTACTTTTTTGCAGACCGTTTCATGCTCCTCAAATTTTTGACACCTTTTGAAGCTCTTCATATTTCTCACACCTTTTCAGGCGCTTCATGTCTTTCAACACCGCTTCATGCTCCTCCTATTGTTCAGACGGGTTCATGCTCATCTCATTTTTGACACCTTTTGAAGCTTTTCATATTTTTCACACCTTTTCAGGCTCTTCATGTTTTTGAACACAGGTTGATGCTCCTCCTATTTTTCAGAACGTTTCATGCTCCTCCTAATTTTGACACCTTTTGCAGCTCTTCATATTTTTCACATCTTTTCAGGCTCTTCATGTTTTTCAACACCGTTTCATGATCCTCCTATTTTTCAGACCGTTTCATGCTCATCTCATTTTTGACACCTTTTGAAGGTCTTCATATTTTTCACACCTTTTCAAGCTCTTCATATTTTTAAACACCACTTCATGCTTCTCCTATTTTTCAGCCCATTTCATGCTCATCATGTATTTCACACCTTTTGAAGCTCTTCATATTTTTCACAGCTTTTCAGGCTCTTCATGTTTTTCCACAGCACTTCATGCTTCTCTTATTTTTCAGCCCGTTTCATGCTCCTCATGTATTTCACATCTTTTGAAGCTCTTCATATTTTTCACACCTTTTCATGCTCTTCATGTTTCTGCAAACCGCTTCATGCTCCTCCTATTTTTCAGACCGTTTCATTCTCCTCATATATTTCACACCTTTTGAAGCTCTTCATATTTTTCACAACTTTTCAGGCTCTTTATGATATTCAACAGCGCTTCATGCTCCTCCTATTTTTCAGACCGTTTCATGCTCCTCATAATTTTGACACCTTTTGATGCTTTCATATTTTTAACACCTTTTCAGGCTCTTCATCTTTTTCAACACCACTTCATGCTCCTCCTTTTTTGCAGACCATTTCATGCTACTCATAATTTTAACACCTTTTGAAGCTCTTCATATTTCTCACACCTTTTCAGGCTCTTCATGTTTTTCAACAACGCTTCATGCTCCTCCGGTTTTTCAGACCGTTTCATGCTCCTCATATTTTTGACACCTTTTGAAGCTCTTCATATTTTTCACTACTTTTCAGGCTCTTCATGTTTTTCAACACCGCTTCATGCACGTCCTATTTTTCAGGCCGTTTCATGCTCATCTCATTTTTGACACCTTTTGAAGGTTTTCATATTTTTCACAACTTTTCAGGCTCTTCATGTTTTTGAACACCGCTTCATGCTAATCCTATTTTTCAAACCATATCATGCTCCTCATATTTTTCACACCTTTTGAAGCTCTTCCTATATTTCACACCTTTTCAGGCTCTTCATGTTTTTGAACACCACTTCATGCTCCTTCTCTTTTTCTGAGAGTTTTATGCTCCTCATGTATTTCACACCTTTTGAAGCTCTTCATATTTTTCACACCTTTTCAGGCTCTTCATGTTTTTCAACACCGCTTCATGCTGCTCATATTTTTCAGACCGTTTCATGCTCCTCATATTTTTGACACCTTTTGAAGCTCTTCATTTTTTTCACACCTTTTAAGGCTTTTCTTGTTTTTCAACACCGCTTCATGCTCCTCCAATTTTTCAGACCATTTCATGCTCCTCATATTTTTGACACCTTTTGAAGCTCTTCATATTTTTCACACATTTTCAGGCTCTTCATGTTTTTCAACACCGCTTCATGCTCCTCCGATTTTTCAGACCGTTTCATGCTCCTCATATTTTTCACATCTTTTGAAGCCTTTCATATTTTTCACAACTTTTCAGGCTCTTCATGTTTTTGAACACAGCTTCATGCTCCTCCTATTTTTCAGACCGTATCATGCTCCTCATATTTTTCACACCTTTTGAAGCTCTTCATATTTTTCACACGTTTTCAGTCTATTCATGTTTTTGAACACCATTTCAGGCTCCTCCTATTTTTCAGAGAGTTTCATGCTCCTCATGTATTTCACACCTTTGAAAGCTCTTCATATTTTTCAAAGTTTTTCAAGCTCTTCATATTTTTCAAACCTTTTCAGGCTATTCATGATTTTCAACACCGTTTCATGCTCCTCCTATTTTTCAAAACGTTTCATGTTCCTCATAATTTTGACAGCTTTTGAAGATCTTCATAATTTTCACACATTTTCAGGCTCTTCATGTGTTTGAACACCGCTTCATGTTCCTCATATTTTTCAGACCGTTTCATGCTCCTCATATTTTTGACACCTTTTGAAGCTCTCATATTTTTCATACCTTTTGAAGCTCTTCATGTTTTTGAACACTGCTTCATGCTCCTCGTATTTTTCAGATCGTTTCATGCTCCTCATATTTTTGACACTTTTTCAGCTCTTCATATTTTTCAAACCTTTTCAGGCTCTTCATGTTTTCGAACTCTGCTTCATGCTCCTCCACTTTTTCACACCGTTTCATGATCCTCATGTATTTCACAACTTTGAACCTCTTAACATTTTTCACACCTTTTCATGCTCTTCATGTTTCTGAAAACCGCTTCATGATCCTCCTATTTTTCAGACCGTTTCATTCTCCTCATATATTTCACACCTTTTGAAGCTCTTCATATTTTTCACACCTTTTCAGGCTCTTCATGTTTTTGAACACTGCTTCATGCTCCTCGTATTTTTCAGATCGTTTCATGCTCCTCATATTTTTGACACTTTTTGAGCTCTTCATATTTTTCACACCTTTTCAGGATCTTCATGTTTTTGAACACCGCTTCATGATCCTCCTGATTTTCAGACCGTTTCATGCTCTTCATATTTTTGAAACATTTTGAAGCTCTTCATATTTTTCACACCTTTTCAGGCTCTTCATGTTTTTCAACTCCGTTCATGCTCCTCCTATTTTTCAGACCGTTTCATGCTCATCTCATTTTTGTCACCTTTGAAGCTCTTCATGTTTTTCACACCTTTTGAAGCCCTTCATATTTTTCACACGTTTTCAGGCTCTTCTTGTTTTTCAAAACCGTTTCATGCTACTTCTATTTTTCAGACCGTTTCATGCTCCTCATATTTTTCACACCTTTTGAAGCTCTTCATATTTTTCACACCCTTTTAAGATCTTCATGTTTTTGAACACAGCTTCATGCTCCTCCTATTTTTCAGACCGTTTCATGCTCCTCATATTTTTGACACCTTTTGAAGCTCTTCATATTTTTCACACCCTTTTAAGATCTTCATGTTTTTGAACACAGCTTCATGCTCCTCCTATTTTTCAGACCGTTTCATGCTCCTCATATTTTTGACACTTTTTGAGCTCTTCATATTTTCCACACCTTTTCAGGCTCTTCATGTGTTTGATCACCGTTTCATGCTCCGTCTGTTTTTCAGATCGTTTCATGCTCCTCATATTTTTGACACTTTTTGAGCTCTTCATATTTTTCACACCTTTTCAGGCTCTTCATGTTTTTGAACACCGCTTCATGCTATTCCTATTTTTCTGACCGTTTATGCTCCTCATATTTTTGACACCTTTAGAAGCTCTTCATATTTTTCACACCTTTTCAGGCTCTTCATGTTTTTGATCACCGTTTCATGCTCCTCCTATTTTTCAGACCGTTTCATGCTCCTCATATTTTTGACACCTTTTGAAGCTCTTCATATTTTTCACACCTTTTCAGGCTCTTCATGTTTTTGAACACCGCTTCATGATCCTCCTGTTTTTCAGACCGTTTCATGCTCTTCATATTTGTGAAACATTTTGAAGCTCTTCATATTTTTCACACCTTTTCAGGCTCTTCATGTTTTTCACCACCACTTCACGCTCCTCCTATATTTCAGACCGTATCATGCTCATCTCATTTTTGTCACCTTTGAAGCACTTTATTTTTTTCACACCTTTTGAAGCTCTTCATATTTTTCACACTTTTTCATGCTCTTCATATTTTTCAACACCGTTTCATGCTGCTTCTATTTTTCAGTCCGTTTCATGCTCCTCATATATTTCACACCTTTTGAAGCTCTTCATATTTTTCACACCTTTTCAGGATCTTCATGTTTTGGAACACAGCTTCATGCTCCTCCTATTTATCAGACCGTTTCATGCTCCTCATATTTTTGACACCTTTTGAAGCTCTTTATATTTTTCACAGTTTTTCAGGCTCTTCATTATTTTCAACACCGTTTCATGTTATTCCTATTTTTCAGACCGTTTAATGCTCATCTCATTTTTGACACCTTTTGAAGCTTTTCATATTTTTCACAACTTTTCAGGCTCTTCATGTTTTTGAACACCGCTTCATGCTCCTCCTATTTTTCAGAGAGTTTCATGCTCCTCATGTATTTCACAGCTTTTGAAGCTCTTCATATTTTCCACACTTTTTCAGGCTCTTCATGTTTTTGATCACCGTTTCATGCTCCTTCTATTTTTCAGATCGTTTCATGCTCATCATATTTTTGACACTTTTTGAGCTCTTCATATTTTTCACACCTTTTCAGGCTCTTCATGTTTTTGAACACCGCTTCATGATCCTCCTATTTTTCAGACCGTTTCATGCTCCTCATATTTTTGACACCTTTAGAATCTCTTCATATTTTTCACACCTTTTCAGGCTCTTCATGTTTTTCGACACAGCTTCATGCTCCTCCTATTTTTCAGACCGTTTCATTCTCCTCATATTTTTGACACCTTTTGAAGCTCTTCATATATTTCACACCTTTTCAGTCTCTTCTTTTTTTTTCAAAACCACTTCATGCTCCTACTATTTTTCAGACCGTTTCATACTCATCTCAATTTTGACACCTTTTGAAGCTGTTCATATTTTTCACACATTTTCAGGCTCTTCATGTTTTTGAACATTGCTTCAGGCTCCTCCTATTTTTCAGAGAGTTTCATGCTCCTCATGTATTTCACACCTTTTGAAGCTCTTCATATTTTTCACACCTTTTCAGGCTCTTCATGATTTTGGACACCGTTTCATGCTCCTCCTATTTTTCAGACCGTTTCATGCTCCTCATATTTATGACACCTTTTGAAGCTCTTCATATTTTTCACACCTTTTCATGCTCTTCATGTTTCTGAAAACCGCTTCATGATCCTCCTATTTTTCAGACCCTTTCATTCTCCTCATATATTTCACACCTTTTGAAGCTCTTCATATTTTTCACACCTTTTCATGCTCTTCATGTTTCTGAAAACTGCTTCATGATCCTCCTATTTTTCAGACCGTTTCATGCTCCTCATATATTTCACACCTTTTGAAGCTCTTCATATTTTTCACACCTTTTCAGGCTCTTCATGTTTTTGAACACAGCTTCATGCTCCACCTATTTATCAGACCGTTTCATGCTCCTCATATTTTTGACACCTTTTGCAGCTCTTTATATTTTTCACACTATTTCAGGCTCTTCATGATTTTCAACACCGTTTCATGTTATTCCTGTTTTTCAGACCGTTTAAGGCTCATCTCATTTTTGACACCTTTTGAAGCTTTTCATATTTTTCACAACTTTTCAGGCTCTTCATGTTTTTGAACACCGCTTCATGCTCCTCCTATTTTTCAGAGAGTTTCATGCTCCTCATGTATTTCACACCTTTTGAAGCTCTTCATATTTTCCACACCTTTTCAGGCTCTTCATGTGTTTGATCACCGTTTCATGCTCCTTCTATTTTTCAGACCGTTTCATGCTCTTCATATTTTTGACACCTTTTGAAGCTCTTCATATTTTTCACATCATTGAAGCTCTTCATATTTTTCACCCCTTTTCAGGCTCTTCATAATTTTCAACACCGCTTCATGCTCCTCGTATTTTTCGGACCGTTTTATGCTCATCTCATTTTTGACACCTTTTGAAGCTCTTCATATTTTTCACACCTTTTGAAGCTCTTCATATTTTTCATATGTTTGAAGCTCTTCATATTTTCACACGTTTTCAGACTCTTCATGTTTTTCAACACCGCTTCATGCCCCTGCTATTTTTCAGACAGTTTCATGCTCCTCATATTTTTGACAGGTTTTGAGGCTTTTCATATTTTTCACACCTTTTAGGCTCTTCATATTTTTGAACACCGTTTCATAATCCGCCTATTTTTAAGACCGTTTCATGCTCCTCATATTTTTGACACCTTTAGAACCTCTTCATATTTTACACAGCTTTTCAGGCTCTTCATGTTTTTCAACACCGCTTCATGCTCCTCCTCTTTTTCAGAACGTTTCATGCTCCTCATATATTTGACACCTTTTGAAGCTCTTGATATTTCTCACACCTTTTCAGGTTCTTCATGTTTTTCAACACCGCTTCATGCTCCTCCTATTTTTCAGACCGTTTCATGCTCATCTCATTTTTGACACCTTTTGAAGCTCTTCATATTTTTCACATCTTTTGAAGCTCTTTATATTTTTCACACATTTTCAGGCTTTTCATGTTTTTGAACACCGCTTCATGTTCCTCCTATTTTTCAGACCGTTTCATGCTCCTCATATTTTTGACACCTTTTGAAACTCTTCATATTTTTCACACCTTTTCATGCTCTTCATGTTTCTGAAAACCGCTTCATGATCCTCCTATTTTTCAGACCGTTTCATTCTCCTCATATATTTCACACCTTTTGAAGCTCTTCATATTTTTCACACCTTTTCAGGCTCTTCATGTTTTTAAACACCGCTTCATGCTCGTCGTATTTTGCCGACCGTTTCATGCTCCTCATATTTTTGACACCTTTTGAAGCTCTTCAGATATTTCACACCTTTCCAGGCTCTTCATTTTTTTAACACCACTTCATGCTCCTCCTATTTTTCAGATAGTTTCATGCTCATCTCATTTTACCACCTTTTGAAGCTCTTCATATTTTTGACAAATTTTGAAGGTCTTCATATTTTTCACACGTTTTCAGGCTCTTCATGATTTTCAACACCGCTTCATGCTCCTCCTATTTTTCAGACCTTTTCATGCTCATCTCTTTTTTGACACCTTTTGAAGCTCTTCATATTTTTCACACCTTTTGAAGCTCTTCATATTTTTCACATTTATGAATCTCTTCATATTTTCCACACGTTTTCAGACAATTCATGTTTTTCAACATCGCTTCATGCTCCTCCTATTTTTCAGACCGTTTCATTCTCCTCATATTTTTGACACCTTTTGAAGCTCTTCATATATTTCACACTTTTTCAGACTTTTCCTTTTTTTCAACACGACTTCATGCTCCTCCTATTTTTCAGACCGTTTCATGCTCATCTCATTTTGACACCTTTTGAAGCTCTTCATGTTTTTCTCATCTCTTGAAGCTCTTCATATTTTTCACAACTTTTCAGGCTCTTTATGATATTCAACAGCGCTTCATGCTCCTCCTATTTTTCAGACCGTTTCATGCTCCTCATAATTTTGACACCTTTTGATGCTTTCATATTTTTAACACCTTTTCAGGCTCTTCATCTTTTTCAACACCACTTCATGCTCCTCCTTTTTTGCAGACCGTTTCATGCTACTCATACTTTTAACACCTTTTGAAGCTCTTCATATTTCTCACACCTTTTCAGGCTCTTCATGTTTTTCAACAACGCTTCATGCTCCTCCGATTTTTCAGACCGTTTCATGCTCCTCATATTTTTGACACCTTTTGAAGCTCTTCATATTTTTCACCCCTTTTCAGGCTCTTCATGTTTTTGAACACCGCTTCATGCTTCTCCTATTGTTCAGACCGTTTCATGCTCCTCATATTTTTGACACCTTTTGCAGCTCTTTATATTTTTCACACTATTTCAGGCTCTTCATGATTTTCAACACCGTTTCATGTTATTCCTGTTTTTCAGACCGTTTAAGGCTCATCTCATTTTTGACACCTTTTAAAGCTCTTCATATTTTTCACACCTTTTCTGGCTCTTCATGTTTTGAACACCGCTTCATGATCCTCCTGATTTTCAGACCGTTTCATGCTCTTCATATTTTTGAAACATTTTGAAGCTCTTCATATTTTTCACACCTTTTCAGGCTCTTCATGTTTTTCACCACCACTTCATTCTCCTCCTATTTTTCAGACCGTTTCATGCTCATCTCATTTTTGTCACCTTTGAAGCTCTTTATATTTTTCACACCTTTTGAAGTTCTTCATATTTTTCACACGTTTTCAGGCTCTTCATAGTTTTCAACACCGTTTCATGCTGCTTCTATTTTTCAGATCGTTTATGCTCCTCATATTTTTGACACCTTTAGAAGCTCTTCATATTTTTCAAACCTTTTCAGGTTCTTCATGTTTTTAATCACCGTTTCATGCTCCTCCTATTTTTCAGACCGTTTCATGCTCCTCATATTTTTGACACATTTTGAAGCTGTTCATATTTTTCACACCTTTTCAGGCTCTTCATGTTTTTGAACACCGCTTCATGATCCTCCTATTTTTCAGACCGTTTCATGCTCCTCATATTTTTGACACTTTTTGAGCTCTTCATATTTTTCACACCTTTTCAGGCTCTTCATGTTTTTGAACACCGCTTCATGCTACTCCTATTTTTCAGATCGTTTATGCTCCTCATATTTTTGACACCTTTAGAAGCTCTTCATATTTTTCAAACCTTTTCAGGCTCTTCATGTTTTTGATCACCGTTTCATGCTCCTCCTATTTTTCAGACCGTTTCATGCTCCTCATATTTTTGACACCTTTTGAAGCTCTTCATATTTTTCACACCTTTTGAAGCTCTTCATGTTTTTGAACACCGCTTCATAATCCTCCTGTTTTTCAGACCGTTTCATGCTCTTCATATTTGTGAAACATTTTGAAGCTCTTCATATTTTTCACACCTTTTCAGGCTCTTCATGTTTTTGAACACAGCTTCATGCTCCACCTATTTATTAGACCGTTTCATGCTCCTCATATTTTTGACACCTTTTGCAGCTCTTTATATTTTTCACACTATTTCAGGCTCTTCATGATTTTCAACACCGTTTCATGTTATTCCTATTTTTCCGACCGTTTAATGCTAATCTCATTTTTGACACCTTTTGAAGCTCTTCATATTTTTCACACCTTTTCAGGCTCTTCATGTTTTTGAACACCGCTTCATGCTCCTCTTATTTTTCAGACCGTTTTTTGCTCCTCATATTTTTAACACCTTTTTAAGCTTTTCATATTTTTCACACCTTTTCAGGCTCTTCAAGTTTTTCAACACCACTTCATGCTCCTTCTTTTTTGCAGACCGTTTCATGCTCCTCATATATTTGACACCTTTTGATCCTCTTCATATTTTTCACACCTTTTCAGGCTCTTCATTTTTCAACACCGCTTCATGCTCCTCCTATTTTTCAGACCGTTTCATGCTCATCTCATTTTTGACACCTTTTGAAGCTTTTCATACTTTTCACAACTTTTCAGGCTCTTCATGTCTTTCAACACCGTTTCAGGCTCCTCCTATTTTTCAGACCGTTTCATGCTCATCTCAATTTTGACACCTTTTGAAGCTCTTCATAATTTTCACACATTTTCAGGCTCTTCATGTTTTTGAACACCGCTTCATGCTCCTCCTATTTTTCAGAGAGTTTCATGCTCCTCATGTATTTCACACCTTTTGAAGCTCTTCCTATTTTTCACACCTTTTCAGGCTCTTCATGTTTTTGATCACCGTTTCATGCTCCTCCTATTTTTCAGACCGTTTCATGCTCCTCATATTTATGACACCTTTTGAAACTCTTCCTATTTTTCACACCTTTTCATGCTCTTCATGTTTCTGAAAACCGCTTCATGATCCTCCTATTTTTCAGACCGTTTCATTCTCCTCATATATTTCACACCTTTTGAAGCTCTTCATATTTTTCACACCTTTTCATGCTCTTCATGTTTCTGAAAACCGCTTCATGATCCTCCTCTTTTTCAGACCGTTTCATTCTCCTCATATATTTCACACCTTTTGAAGCTCTTCATATTTTTCCCACCTTTTCAGGCTCTTCATGTTTTTGAACACTGCTTCATGCTCCTCGTATTTTTCAGATCGTTTCATGCTCCTCATATTTTTGACACTTTTTGAGCTCTTCATATTTTTCACACCTTTTCAGGCTCTTCATGTTTTTCACCACCACTTCATGCTCCTCCTATTTTTCAGACCGTTTCATGCTCATCTCATTTTTGTCACATTTGAAGCTCTTCATATTTTTCACACCTTTTGAAGCTCTTCATATTTTTCACACGTTTTCAGGCTCTTCATGTTTTTCAAAACCGTTTCATGCTGCTTCTATTTTTCAGACCGTTTCATGCTCCTCATATTTTTCACACCTTTTGACGCTCTTCATATTTTTCACACCCTTTTAAGATCTTCATGTTTTGAACACAGCTTCATGCTCCTCCTATTTTTCAGACCGTTTCATGCTCCTCATATATTTGACACTTTTTGAAGCTTTTCATATTTTTCACATCTTTTCAGGCTCTTCATGTTTTTCAACACCATTTCATGATCCTCCTATTTTTCAGACCGTTTCATGCTCATCTCATTTTTGACACCTTTTGAAGCTCTTCATATTTTTCCCACCTTTTCAGGCTCTTCATGTTTTTGAACACAGCTTCATGCTCCTCCTATTTTTCAGAGAGTTTCATGCTCCTCATGTATTTCACACCTTTTGAAGCTCTTCATATTTTCCACACCTTTTCAGGCTCTTCATGTGTTTGATCACCGTTTCATGCTTCTTCTATTTTTCAGATCGTTTCATGCTCCTCATATTTTTGACACTTTTTGAGCTCTTCATATTTTTCACACCTTTTCAGGCTCTTCATGTTTTTGAACACCGCTTCATGATCCTCCTGTTTTTCAGACCGTTTCATGCTCTTCATATTTGTGAAACATTTTGAAGCTCTTCATATTTTTCACACCTTTTCAGGCTCTTCATGTTTTTGAACACAGCTTCATGCTCCACCTATTTATCAGACCGTTTCATGCTCCTCATATTTTTTTTTGTTTTTTTATACTTGATAAGCTCTTTTTTTTTTAATTTTTATTATTTTTTTTTCCAGTGGGTTTTGTCATACATTGCTATGAATCAGCCGTTGATTTACATGTATTCCCAATCCCGATCATATTTTTGACACCTCTTGCAGCTCTTTATATTTTTCACACTATTTCAGGCTCTTCATGATTTTCAACACCGTTTCATGTTATTCCTATTTTTCCGACCGTTTAATGCTAATATCATTTTTGACACCTTTTGAAGCTTTTCATATTTTTCACAACTTTTCAGGCTCTTCATGTTTTTGAACACCGCTTCATGCTCCTCCTATTTTTCAGAACGTTTCATGCTCCTCATATTTTTGACACTTTTTGAGCACTTCATATTTTTCACACCTTTTCAGGCTCTTCATGTTTTTGAACACCGCTTCATGATCCTCCTGTTTTTCAGACCGTTTCATGCTCTTCATATTTGTGAAACATTTTGAAGCTCTTCATATTTTTCACACCTTTTCAGGCTCTTCATGTTTTTGAACACAGCTTCATGCTCCACCTATTTATCAGACCGTTTCATGCTCCTCATATTTTTTTTTTTGTTTTTTTATTCTTGATAAGCTTTTTTTTTTTTTTAATTTTTATTAATTTTTTTTCCAGTGGGTTTTGTCATACATTGCTATGAATCAGCCATTGCTTTACATGTATTCCCAATCCCGATCATATTTTTGACACCTTTTGCAGCTCTTTATATTTTTCACACTATTTCAGGCTCTTCATGATTTTCAACACCATTTCATGTTATTCCTATTTTTCCGACCGTTTAATGCTAATATCATTTTTGACACCTTTTGAAGCTTTTCATATTTTTCACAACTTTTCAGGCTCTTCATGTTTTTGAACACCGCTTCATGCTCCTCCTATTTTTCAGAGCGTTTCATGCTCCTCATATTTTTGACACTTTTTGAGCACTTCATATTTTTCACACCTTTTCAGGCTCTTCATGTTTTTGAACACCGCTTCATGATCCTCCTGTTTTTCAGACCGTTTCATGCTCTTCATATTTGTGAAACATTTTGAAGCTCTTCATATTTTTCACACCTTTTCAGGCTCTTCATGTTTTTGAACACAGCTTCATGCTCCACCTATTTATCAGACCGTTTCATGCTCCTCATATTTTTTTTTTTGTTTTTTTATTCTTGATAAGCTTTTTTTTTTTTTTAATTTTTATTAATTTTTTTTCCAGTGGGTTTTGTCATACATTGCTATGAATCAGCCATTGCTTTACATGTATTCCCAATCCCGATCATATTTTTGACACCTTTTGCAGCTCTTTATATTTTTCACACTATTTCAGGCTCTTCATGATTTTCAACACCGTTTCATGTTATTCCTATTTTTCCGACCGTTTAATGCTAATATCATTTTTGACACCTTTTGAAGCTTTTCATATTTTTCACAACTTTTCAGGCTCTTCATGTTTTTGAACACCGCTTCATGCTCCTCCTATTTTTCAGAGCGTTTCATGCTCCTCATATTTTTGACACTTTTTGAGCTCTTCATATTTTTCACACCTTTTCAGGCTCTTCATGTTTTTGATCACCGTTTCATGCTTCTTCTATTTTTCAGATCGTTTCATGCTCATCATATTTTTGACACTTTTTGAGCTCTTCATATTTTTCACACCTTTTCAGGCTCTTCATGTTTTTGAACACCGCTTCATGATCCTCCTATTTTTCAGACCGTTTCATGCTCCTCATATTTTTGACACATTTAGAAGCTCTTCATTTTTTTCACACCTTTTCAGGCTCTTCATGTTTTTCGACACAGCTTCATGATCCTCCTATTTTTCAGACCATTTCATTCTCCTCATATATTTGACACCTTTTGATCCTCTTCATATTTTTCACACCTTTTCAGGCTCTTCATTTTTCAACACCGCTTCATGCTCCTCCTATTTTTCAGACCGTTTCATGCTCATCTCATTTTTGACACCTTTTGAAGCTTTTCATATTTTTCACAACTTTTCATGCTCTTCATGTCTTTCAACACCGTTTCAGGCTCCTCATATTTTTCAGACCGTTTCATGCTCATCTCATTTTTGACACCTTTTGAAGCTCTTCATATTTTTCACACATTTTCAGGCTCTTCATGTTTTTGAAAACCGCTTCATGCTCCTCCTATTTTTCAGAGAGTTTCATGCTCCTCATGTATTTCACACCTTTTGAAGCTCTTCATATTTTTCACACCTTTTCAGGCTCTTCATGTTTTTGATCACCGTTTCATGCTCCTCCTATTTTTCAGACCGTTTCATGCTCCTCATATTTATGACACCTTTTGAAACTCTTCCTATTTTTCACACCTTTTCATGCTCTTCATGTTTCTGAAAACCGCTTCATGATCCTCCTATTTTTCAGACCGTTTCATTCTCCTCATATATTTCACACCTTTTGAAGCTCTTCATATTTTTCACACCTTTTCATGCTCTTCATGTTTCTGAAAACCGCTTCATGATCCTCCTATTTTTCAGACCGTTTCATTCTCCTCATATATTTCACACCTTTTGAAGCTCTTCATATTTTTCCCACCTTTTCAGGCTCTTCATGTTTTTGAACACTGCTTCATGCTCCTCGTATTTTTCAGATCGTTTCATGCTCCTCATATTTTTGACACTTTTTGAGCTCTTCATATTTTTCACACCTTTTCAGGCTCTTCATGTTTTTGAACACCGCTTCATGATCCTCCTGATTTTCAGACCGTTTCATGCTCTTCATATTTTTGAAACATTTTGAAGCTCTTCATATTTTTCACACCTTTTCAGGCTCTTCATGTTTTTCACCACCACTTCATTCTCCTCCTATTTTTCAGACCGTTTCATGCTCATCTCATTTTTTTCACCTTTGAAGCTCTTTATATTTTTCACACCTTTTGAAGCTCTTCATATTTTTCACACGTTTTCAGGCTCTTCATATTTTTCAACACCGTTTCATGCTGCTTCTATTTTTCAGACCGTTTCATGCTCCTCATATTTTTCACACCTTTTGAAGCTCTTTATATTTTTCACACCTTTTCAGGCTCTTCATGTTTTTGAACACAGCTTCATGCTCCACCTATTTATCAGACCGTTTCATGCTCCTCATATTTTTGACACCTTTTGCAGCTCTTTATATTTTTCACATTATTTCAGGCTCTTCATGATATTCAACACCGTTTCATGTTATTCCTATTTTTCAGACCGTTTAATGCTCATCTCATTTTTGACACCTTTTGAAGCTTTTCATATTGTTCACACCTTTTCAGTCTGTTCATGATTTTCAACACCGCTTCATGCTCCTTCTATTTTTCAGACCGTTTCAAGCTCATCTCATTTTTGACACCTTTTTAATCTCTTCATATTTTTCACAACTGTTGAAGCTCTTCATATTTTTAATATTTTTGAAGCTCTTCATATTTTCACACGTTTTCACACTCTTCATGTTTTTCAACACCGCTTCATGCTCCTCCTTTTTTCAAACCGTATCATGCTCCTCATATTTTTGACACCTTTAGAAACTCTTCATATTTTTCACACCTTTTCAGGCTCTTCATGTTTTTTATCACTGCTTCATGCTCGTCCTATTTTTTAGAAAGTTTCATGCTCCTCATATTTTTGACACCTTTTGAAGGTCTTCATATTTTTCACACCTTTTCAGGCTCTTCATTTTTTTCAACACTACTTGTTGCTCCTCCTATTTTTTAGAACTTTTCATACTCATCTAATTTTTGACACATTTTGAGGCACTTCATATTTTTTACACCTTTTGAAGCTCTTCATATTTTTCACATTTTTGAAGCTCTTCATATTTTTCACACGATTTCAGACCCTTCATGTTTTTCAAAACCGCTTCATGCTCCTGCTATTTATCATACCGTTTCATACTTCTCATATTTTTGACACGTTTTGAGGCTCTTCATATTTTTCACACCTTTTCAGGCTCTTCATGTTTTTGAACACTGCTTCATGCTCCTCCTATTTTTTCTACCGTATCATGCTCCTCATATTTTTCACACCTTTTGTAGCTCTTCATATTTTTCACACCTTTTCAGGCTCTTCATGTTTCTCATCTCCGTTCATGCTCCTCCTATTTTTCAGACCGTTTCATGCTCATCTCATTTTTGTCACCTTTGAAGCTCTTCATGTTTTTCACACCTTTTGAAGCCCTTCATATTTTTCACACGTTTTCAGGCTCTTCATGTTTTTCAAAACCGTTTCATGCTGCTTCTATTTTTCAGACCGTTTCATGCTCCTCATATTTTTCACACCTTTTGAAGCTCTTCATATTTTTCACACCCTTTTAAGATCTTCATGTTTTTGAACACAGCTTCATGCTCCTCCTATTTTTCAGACCGTTTCATGCTCCTCATATTTTTGACACCTTTTGAAGCTCTTCATATTTTTCACACCCTTTTAAGATCTTCATGTTTTTGAACACAGCTTCATGCTCCTCCTATTTTTCAGACCGTTTCATGCTCCTCATATTTTTGACACTTTTTGAGCTCTTCATATTTTCCACACCTTTTCAGGCTCTTCATGTGTTTGATCACCGTTTCATGCTCCGTCTGTTTTTCAGATCGTTTCATGCTCCTCATATTTTTGACACTTTTTGAGCTCTTCATATTTTTCACACCTTTTCAGGCTCTTCATGTTTTTGAACACCGCTTCATGCTATTCCTATTTTTCTGACCGTTTATGCTCCTCATATTTTTGACACCTTTAGAAGCTCTTCATATTTTTCACACCTTTTCAGACTCTTCATGTTTTTGATCACCGTTTCATGCTCCTCCTATTTTTCAGACCGTTTCAGGCTCCTCATATTTTTGACACCTTTTGAAGCTCTTCATATTTTTCACACCTTTTCAGGCTCTTCATGTTTTTGAACACCGCTTCATGATCCTCCTGTTTTTCAGACCGTTTCATGCTCTTCATATTTGTGAAACATTTTGAAGCTCTTCATATTTTTCACACTATTTCAGGCTCTTCATGATTTTCAACACCGTTTCATGTTATTCCTATTTTTCCGACCGTTTAATGCTAATATCATTTTTGACACCTTTTGAAGCTTTTCATATTTTTCACAACTTTTCAGGCTCTTCATGTTTTTGAACACCGCTTCATGCTCCTCCTATTTTTCAGAGCGTTTCATGCTCCTCATATTTTTGACACTTTTTGCGCTCTTCATATTTTTCACACCTTTTCAGGCTCTTCATGTTTTTGATCACCGTTTCATGCTTCTTCTATTTTTCAGATCGTTTCATGCTCATCATATTTTTGACACTTTTTGAGCTCTTCATATTTTTCACACCTTTTCAGGCTCTTCATGTTTTTGAACACCGCTTCATGATCCTCCTATTTTTCAGACCGTTTCATGCTCCTCATATTTTTGACACATTTAGAAGCTCTTCATTTTTTTCACACCTTTTCAGGCTCTTCATGTTTTTCGACACAGCTTCATGATCCTCCTATTTTTCAGACCATTTCATTCTCCTCATATATTTGACACCTTTTGATCCTCTTCATATTTTTCACACCTTTTCAGGCTCTTCATTTTTCAACACCGCTTCATGCTCCTCCTATTTTTCAGACCGTTTCATGCTCATCTCATTTTTGACACCTTTTGAAGCTTTTCATATTTTTCACAACTTTTCATGCTCTTCATGTCTTTCAACACCGTTTCAGGTTCCTCCTATTTTTCAGACCGTTTCATGCTCATCTCATTTTTGACACCTTTTGAAGCTCTTCATATTTTTCACACATTTTCAGGCTCTTCATGTTTTTGAAAACCGCTTCATGCTCCTCCTATTTTTCAGAGAGTTTCATGCTCCTCATGTATTTCACACCTTTTGAAGCTCTTCATATTTTTCACACCTTTTCAGGCTCTTCATGTTTTTGATCACCGTTTCATGCTCCTCCTATTTTTCAGACCGTTTCATGCTCCTCATATTTATGACACCTTTTGAAACTCTTCCTATTTTTCACACCTTTTCATGCTCTTCATGTTTCTGAAAACCGCTTCATGATCCTCCTATTTTTCAGACCGTTTCATTCTCCTCATATATTTCACACCTTTTGAAGCTCTTCATATTTTTCACACCTTTTCATGCTCTTCATGTTTCTGAAAACCGCTTCATGATCCTCCTATTTTTCAGACCGTTTCATTCTCCTCATATATTTCACACCTTTTGAAGCTCTTCATATTTTTCCCACCTTTTCAGGCTCTTCATGTTTTTGAACACTGCTTCATGCTCCTCGTATTTTTCAGATCGTTTCATGCTCCTCATATTTTTGACACTTTTTGAGCTCTTCATATTTTTCACACCTTTTCAGGCTCTTCATGTTTTTGAACACCGCTTCATGATCCTCCTGATTTTCAGACCGTTTCATGCTCTTCATATTTTTGAAACATTTTGAAGCTCTTCATATTTTTCACACCTTTTCAGGCTCTTCATGTTTTTCACCACCACTTCATTCTCCTCCTATTTTTCAGACCGTTTCATGCTCATCTCATTTTTTTCACCTTTGAAGCTCTTTATATTTTTCACACCTTTTGAAGCTCTTCATATTTTTCACACGTTTTCAGGCTCTTCATATTTTTCAACACCGTTTCATGCTGCTTCTATTTTTCAGACCGTTTCATGCTCCTCATATTTTTCACACCTTTTGAAGCTCTTCATATTTTTCACACCTTTTCAGGCTCTTCATGTTTTTGAACACAGCTTCATGCTCCACCTATTTATCAGACCGTTTCATGCTCCTCATATTTTTGACACCTTTTGCAGCTCTTTATATTTTTCACATTATTTCAGGCTCTTCATGATATTCAACACCGTTTCATGTTATTCCTATTTTTCAGACCGTTTAATGCTCATCTCATTTTTGACACCTTTTGAAGCTTTTCATATTGTTCACACCTTTTCAGTCTGTTCATGATTTTCAACACCGCTTCATGCTCCTTCTATTTTTCAGACCGTTTCAAGCTCATCTCATTTTTGACACCTTTTTAATCTCTTCATATTTTTCACAACTGTTGAAGCTCTTCATATTTTTAATATTTTTGAAGCTCTTCATATTTTCACACGTTTTCACACTCTTCATGTTTTTCAACACCGCTTCATGCTCCTCCTTTTTTCAAACCGTATCATGCTCCTCATATTTTTGACACCTTTAGAAACTCTTCATATTTTTCACACCTTTTCAGGCTCTTCATGTTTTTTATCACTGCTTCATGCTCGTCCTATTTTTTAGAAAGTTTCATGCTCCTCATATTTTTGACACCTTTTGAAGGTCTTCATATTTTTCACACCTTTTCAGGCTCTTCATTTTTTTCAACACTACTTGTTGCTCCTCCTATTTTTTAGAACTTTTCATACTCATCTAATTTTTGACACATTTTGAGGCACTTCATATTTTTTACACCTTTTGAAGCTCTTCATATTTTTCACATTTTTGAAGCTCTTCATATTTTTCACACGATTTCAGACCCTTCATGTTTTTCAAAACCGCTTCATGCTCCTGCTATTTATCATACCGTTTCATACTTCTCATATTTTTGACACGTTTTGAGGCTCTTCATATTTTTCACACCTTTTCAGGCTCTTCATGTTTTTGAACACTGCTTCATGCTCCTCCTATTTTTTCTACCGTATCATGCTCCTCATATTTTTCACACCTTTTGTAGCTCTTCATATTTTTCACACCTTTTCAGGCTCTTCATGTTTTTCATCTCCGTTCATGCTCCTCCTATTTTTCAGACCGTTTCATGCTCATCTCATTTTTGTCACCTTTGAAGCTCTTCATGTTTTTCACACCTTTTGAAGCCCTTCATATTTTTCACACGTTTTCAGGCTCTTCATGTTTTTCAAAACCGTTTCATGCTGCTTCTATTTTTCAGACCGTTTCATGCTCCTCATATTTTTCACACCTTTTGAAGCTCTTCATATTTTTCACACCCTTTTAAGATCTTCATGTTTTTGAACACAGCTTCATGCTCCTCCTATTTTTCAGACCGTTTCATGCTCCTCATATTTTTGACACCTTTTGAAGCTCTTCATATTTTTCACACCCTTTTAAGATCTTCATGTTTTTGAACACAGCTTCATGCTCCTCCTATTTTTCAGACCGTTTCATGCTCCTCATATTTTTGACACTTTTTGAGCTCTTCATATTTTTCACACCTTTTCAGGCTCTTCATGTTTTTGAACACCGCTTCATGCTATTCCTATTTTTCTGACCGTTTATGCTCCTCATATTTTTGACACCTTTAGAAGCTCTTCATATTTTTCACACCTTTTCAGACTCTTCATGTTTTTGATCACCGTTTCATGCTCCTCCTATTTTTCAGACCGTTTCATGCTCCTCATATTTTTGACACCTTTTGAAGCTCTTCATATTTTTCACACCTTTTCAGGCTCTTCATGTTTTTGAACACCGCTTCATGATCCTCCTGTTTTTCAGACCGTTTCATGCTCTTCATATTTGTGAAACATTTTGAAGCTCTTCATATTTTTCACACTATTTCAGGCTCTTCATGATTTTCAACACCGTTTCATGTTATTCCTATTTTTCCGACCGTTTAATGCTAATATCATTTTTGACACCTTTTGAAGCTTTTCATATTTTTCACAACTTTTCAGGCTCTTCATGTTTTTGAACACCGCTTCATGCTCCTCCTATTTTTCAGAGCGTTTCATGCTCCTCATATTTTTGACACTTTTTGAGCTCTTCATATTTTTCACACCTTTTCAGGCTCTTCATGTTTTTGATCACCGTTTCATGCTTCTTCTATTTTTCAGATCGTTTCATGCTCATCATATTTTTGACACTTTTTGAGCTCTTCATATTTTTCACACCTTTTCAGGCTCTTCATGTTTTTGAACACCGCTTCATGATCCTCCTATTTTTCAGACCGTTTCATGCTCCTCATATTTTTGACACATTTAGAAGCTCTTCATTTTTTTCACACCTTTTCAGGCTCTTCATGTTTTTCGACACAGCTTCATGATCCTCCTATTTTTCAGACCATTTCATTCTCCTCATATATTTGACACCTTTTGATCCTCTTCATATTTTTCACACCTTTTCAGGCTCTTCATTTTTCAACACCGCTTCATGCTCCTCCTATTTTTCAGACCGTTTCATGCTCATCTCATTTTTGACACCTTTTGAAGCTTTTCATATTTTTCACAACTTTTCATGCTCTTCATGTCTTTCAACACCGTTTCAGGTTCCTCCTATTTTTCAGACCGTTTCATGCTCATCTCATTTTTGACACCTTTTGAAGCTCTTCATATTTTTCACACATTTTCAGGCTCTTCATGTTTTTGAAAACCGCTTCATGCTCCTCCTATTTTTCAGAGAGTTTCATGCTCCTCATGTATTTCACACCTTTTGAAGCTCTTCATATTTTTCACACCTTTTCAGGCTCTTCATGTTTTTGATCACCGTTTCATGCTCCTCCTATTTTTCAGACCGTTTCATGCTCCTCATATTTATGACACCTTTTGAAACTCTTCCTATTTTTCACACCTTTTCATGCTCTTCATGTTTCTGAAAACCGCTTCATGATCCTCCTATTTTTCAGACCGTTTCATTCTCCTCATATATTTCACACCTTTTGAAGCTCTTCATATTTTTCACACCTTTTCATGCTCTTCATGTTTCTGAAAACCGCTTCATGATCCTCCTATTTTTCAGACCGTTTCATTCTCCTCATATATTTCACACCTTTTGAAGCTCTTCATATTTTTCCCACCTTTTCAGGCTCTTCATGTTTTTGAACACTGCTTCATGCTCCTCGTATTTTTCAGATCGTTTCATGCTCCTCATATTTTTGACACTTTTTGAGCTCTTCATATTTTTCACACCTTTTCAGGCTCTTCATGTTTTTGAACACCGCTTCATGATCCTCCTGATTTTCAGACCGTTTCATGCTCTTCATATTTTTGAAACATTTTGAAGCTCTTCATATTTTTCACACCTTTTCAGGCTCTTCATGTTTTTCACCACCACTTCATTCTCCTCCTATTTTTCAGACCGTTTCATGCTCATCTCATTTTTTTCACCTTTGAAGCTCTTTATATTTTTCACACCTTTTGAAGCTCTTCATATTTTTCACACGTTTTCAGGCTCTTCATATTTTTCAACACCGTTTCATGCTGCTTCTATTTTTCAGACCGTTTCATGCTCCTCATATTTTTCACACCTTTTGAAGCTCTTCATATTTTTCACACCTTTTCAGGCTCTTCATGTTTTTGAACACAGCTTCATGCTCCACCTATTTATCAGACCGTTTCATGCTCCTCATATTTTTGACACCTTTTGCAGCTCTTTATATTTTTCACATTATTTCAGGCTCTTCATGATATTCAACACCGTTTCATGTTATTCCTATTTTTCAGACCGTTTAATGCTCATCTCATTTTTGACACCTTTTGAAGCTTTTCATATTGTTCACACCTTTTCAGTCTGTTCATGATTTTCAACACCGCTTCATGCTCCTTCTATTTTTCAGACCGTTTCAAGCTCATCTCATTTTTGACACCTTTTTAATCTCTTCATATTTTTCACAACTGTTGAAGCTCTTCATATTTTTAATATTTTTGAAGCTCTTCATATTTTCACACGTTTTCACACTCTTCATGTTTTTCAACACCGCTTCATGCTCCTCCTTTTTTCAAACCGTATCATGCTCCTCATATTTTTGACACCTTTAGAAACTCTTCATATTTTTCACACCTTTTCAGGCTCTTCATGTTTTTTATCACTGCTTCATGCTCGTCCTATTTTTTAGAAAGTTTCATGCTCCTCATATTTTTGACACCTTTTGAAGGTCTTCATATTTTTCACACCTTTTCAGGCTCTTCATTTTTTTCAACACTACTTGTTGCTCCTCCTATTTTTCAGAACTTTTCATACTCATCTAATTTTTGACACATTTTGAGGCACTTCATATTTTTTACACCTTTTGAAGCTCTTCATATTTTTCACATTTTTGAAGCTCTTCATATTTTTCACACGATTTCAGACCCTTCATGTTTTTCAAAACCGCTTCATGCTCCTGCTATTTATCATACCGTTTCATACTTCTCATATTTTTGACACGTTTTGAGGCTCTTCATATTTTTCACACCTTTTCAGGCTCTTCATGTTTTTGAACACTGCTTCATGCTCCTCCTATTTTTTCTACCGTATCATGCTCCTCATATTTTTCACACCTTTTGTAGCTCTTCATATTTTTCACACCTTTTCAGGCTCTTCATGTTTTTCATCTCCGTTCATGCTCCTCCTATTTTTCAGACCGTTTCATGCTCATCTCATTTTTGTCACCTTTGAAGCTCTTCATGTTTTTCACACCTTTTGAAGCCCTTCATATTTTTCACACGTTTTCAGGCTCTTCATGTTTTTCAAAACCGTTTCATGCTGCTTCTATTTTTCAGACCGTTTCATGCTCCTCATATTTTTCACACCTTTTGAAGCTCTTCATATTTTTCACACCCTTTTAAGATCTTCATGTTTTTGAACACAGCTTCATGCTCCTCCTATTTTTCAGACCGTTTCATGCTCCTCATATTTTTGACACCTTTTGAAGCTCTTCATATTTTTCACACCCTTTTAAGATCTTCATGTTTTTGAACACAGCTTCATGCTCCTCCTATTTTTCAGACCGTTTCATGCTCCTCATATTTTTGACACTTTTTGAGCTCTTCATATTTTCCACACCTTTTCAGGCTCTTCATGTGTTTGATCACCGTTTCATGCTCCGTCTGTTTTTCAGATCGTTTCATGCTCCTCATATTTTTGACACTTTTTGAGCTCTTCATATTTTTCACACCTTTTCAGGCTCTTCATGTTTTTGAACACCGCTTCATGCTATTCCTATTTTTCTGACCGTTTATGCTCCTCATATTTTTGACACCTTTAGAAGCTCTTCATATTTTTCACACCTTTTCAGACTCTTCATGTTTTTGATCACCGTTTCATGCTCCTCCTATTTTTCAGACCGTTTCATGCTCCTCATATTTTTGACACCTTTTGAAGCTCTTCATATTTTTCACACCTTTTCAGGCTCTTCATGTTTTTGAACACCGCTTCATGATCCTCCTGTTTTTCAGACCGTTTCATGCTCTTCATATTTGTGAAACATTTTGAAGCTCTTCATATTTTTCACACTATTTCAGGCTCTTCATGATTTTCAACACCGTTTCATGTTATTCCTATTTTTCCGACCGTTTAATGCTAATATCATTTTTGACACCTTTTGAAGCTTTTCATATTTTTCACAACTTTTCAGGCTCTTCATGTTTTTGAACACCGCTTCATGCTCCTCCTATTTTTCAGAGCGTTTCATGCTCCTCATATTTTTGACACTTTTTGAGCTCTTCATATTTTTCACACCTTTTCAGGCTCTTCATGTTTTTGATCACCGTTTCATGCTTCTTCTATTTTTCAGATCGTTTCATGCTCATCATATTTTTGACACTTTTTGAGCTCTTCATATTTTTCACACCTTTTCAGGCTCTTCATGTTTTTGAACACCGCTTCATGATCCTCCTATTTTTCAGACCGTTTCATGCTCCTCATATTTTTGACACATTTAGAAGCTCTTCATTTTTTTCACACCTTTTCAGGCTCTTCATGTTTTTCGACACAGCTTCATGATCCTCCTATTTTTCAGACCATTTCATTCTCCTCATATATTTGACACCTTTTGATCCTCTTCATATTTTTCACACCTTTTCAGGCTCTTCATTTTTCAACACCGCTTCATGCTCCTCCTATTTTTCAGACCATTTCATGCTCATCTCATTTTTGACACCTTTTGAAGCTTTTCATATTTTTCACAACTTTTCATGCTCTTCATGTCTTTCAACACCGTTTCAGGTTCCTCCTATTTTTCAGACCGTTTCATGCTCATCTCATTTTTGACACCTTTTGAAGCTCTTCATATTTTTCACACATTTTCAGGCTCTTCATGTTTTTGAAAACCGCTTCATGCTCCTCCTATTTTTCAGAGAGTTTCATGCTCCTCATGTATTTCACACCTTTTGAAGCTCTTCATATTTTTCACACCTTTTCATGCTCTTCATGTTTCTGAAAACCGCTTCATGATCCTCCTATTTTTCAGACCGTTTCATTCTCCTCATATATTTCACACCTTTTGAAGCTCTTCATATTTTTCACACCTTTTCATGCTCTTCATGTTTCTGAAAACCGCTTCATGATCCTCCTATTTTTCAGACCGTTTCATTCTCCTCATATATTTCACACCTTTTGAAGCTCTTCATATTTTTCCCACCTTTTCAGGCTCTTCATGTTTTTGAACACTGCTTCATGCTCCTTGTATTTTTCAGATCGTTTCATGCTCCTCATATTTTTGACACTTTTTGAGCTCTTCATATTTTTCACACCTTTTCAGGCTCTTCATGTTTTTGAACACCGCTTCATGATCCTCCTGATTTTCAGACCGTTTCATGCTCTTCATATTTTTGAAACATTTTGAAGCTCTTCATATTTTTCACACCTTTTCAGGCTCTTCATGTTTTTCACCACCACTTCATTCTCCTCCTATTTTTCAGACCGTTTCATGCTCATCTCATTTTTTTCACCTTTGAAGCTCTTTATATTTTTCACACCTTTTGAAGCTCTTCATATTTTTCACACGTTTTCAGGCTCTTCATATTTTTCAACACCGTTTCATGCTGCTTCTATTTTTCAGACCGTTTCATGCTCCTCATATTTTTCACACCTTTTGAAGCTCTTCATATTTTTCACACCTTTTCAGGCTCTTCATGTTTTTGAACACAGCTTCATGCTCCACCTATTTATCAGACCGTTTCATGCTCCTCATATTTTTGACACCTTTTGCAGCTCTTTAAATTTTTCACATTATTTCAGGCTCTTCATGATATTCAACACCGTTTCATGTTATTCCTATTTTTCAGACCGTTTAATGCTCATCTCATTTTTGACACCTTTTGAAGCTTTTCATATTGTTCACACCTTTTCAGTCTGTTCATGATTTTCAACACCGCTTCATGCTCCTTCTATTTTTCAGACCGTTTCAAGCTCATCTCATTTTTGACACCTTTTTAATCTCTTCATATTTTTCACAACTGTTGAAGCTCTTCATATTTTTAATATTTTTGAAGCTCTTCATATTTTCACACGTTTTCACACTCTTCATGTTTTTCAACACCGCTTCATGCTCCTCCTTTTTTCAAACCGTATCATGCTCCTCATATTTTTGACACCTTTAGAAACTCTTCATATTTTTCACACCTTTTCAGGCTCTTCATGTTTTTTATCACTGCTTCATGCTCGTCCTATTTTTTAGAAAGTTTCATGCTCCTCATATTTTTGACACCTTTTGAAGGTCTTCATATTTTTCACACCTTTTCAGGCTCTTCATTTTTTTCAACACTACTTGTTGCTCCTCCTATTTTTTAGAACTTTTCATACTCATCTAATTTTTGACACATTTTGAGGCACTTCATATTTTTTACACCTTTTGAAGCTCTTCATATTTTTCACATTTTTGAAGCTCTTCATATTTTTCACACGATTTCAGACCCTTCATGTTTTTCAAAACCGCTTCATGCTCCTGCTATTTATCATACCGTTTCATACTTCTCATATTTTGACACGTTTTGAGGCTCTTCATATTTTTCACACCTTTTCAGGCTCTTCATGTTTTTGAACACTGCTTCATGCTCCTCCTATTTTTTCTACCGTATCATGCTCCTCATATTTTTCACACCTTTTGTAGCTCTTCATATTTTTCACACCTTTTCAGGCTCTTCATGTTTTTCAACTCCGTTCATGCTCCTCCTATTTTTCAGACCGTTTCATGCTCATCTCATTTTTGTCACCTTTGAAGCTCTTCATGTTTTTCACACCTTTTGAAGCCCTTCATATTTTTCACACGTTTTCAGGCTCTTCATGTTTTTCAAAACCGTTTCATGCTGCTTCTATTTTTCAGACCGTTTCATGCTCCTCATATTTTTCACACCTTTTGAAGCTCTTCATATTTTTCACACCCTTTTAAGATCTTCATGTTTTTGAACACAGCTTCATGCTCCTCCTATTTTTCAGACCGTTTCATGCTCCTCATATTTTTGACACATTTTGAAGCTCTTCATATTTTTCACACCCTTTTAAGATCTTCATGTTTTTGAACACAGCTTCATGCTCCTCCTATTTTTCAGACCGTTTCATGCTCCTCATATTTTTGACACTTTTTGAGCTCTTCATATTTTCCACACCTTTTCAGGCTCTTCATGTGTTTGATCACCGTTTCATGCTCCGTCTGTTTTTCAGATCGTTTCATGCTCCTCATATTTTTGACACTTTTTGAGCTCTTCATATTTTTCACACCTTTTCAGGCTCTTCATGTTTTTGAACACCGCTTCATGCTATTCCTATTTTTCTGACCGTTTATGCTCCTCATATTTTTGACACCTTTAGAAGCTCTTCATATTTTTCACACCTTTTCAGACTCTTCATGTTTTTGATCACCGTTTCATGCTCCTCCTATTTTTCAGACCGTTTCATGCTCCTCATATTTTTGACACCTTTTGAAGCTCTTCATATTTTTCACACCTTTTCAGGCTCTTCATGTTTTTGAACACCGCTTCATGATCCTCCTGTTTTTCAGACCGTTTCATGCTCTTCATATTTGTGAAACATTTTGAAGCTCTTCATATTTTTCACACCTTTTCAGGCTCTTCATGTTTTTCACCACCACTTCACGCTCCTCCTATATTTCAGACCGTATCATGCTCATCTCATTTTTGTCATCTTTGAAGCACTTTATTTTTGTCACACCTTTTGAAGCTCTTCATATTTTTCACACTTTTTCATGCTCTTCATATTTTTCAACACCGTTTCATGCTGCTTCTATTTTTCAGTCCGTTTCATGCTCCTCATATATTTCACACCTTTTGAAGCTCTTCATATTTTTCACACCTTTTCAGGATCTTCATGTTTTGGAACACAGCTTCATGCTCCTCTTATTTATCAGACCGTTTCATGCTCCTCATATTTTTGACACCTTTTGAAGCTCTTTATATTTTTCACAGTTTTTCAGGCTCTTCATTATTTTCAACACCGTTTCATGTTATTCCTATTTTTCAGACCGTTTAATGCTCATCTCATTTTTGACACCTTTTGAAGCTTTTCATATTTTTCACAACTTTTCAGGCTCTTCATGTTTTTGAACACCGCTTCATGCTCCTCCTATTTTTCAGAGAGTTTCATGCTCCTCATGTATTTCACAGCTTTTGAAGCTCTTCATATTTTCCACACTTTTTCAGGCTCTTCATGTTTTTGATCACCGTTTCATGCTCCTTCTATTTTTCAGATCGTTTCATGCTCATCATATTTTTGACACTTTTTGAGCTCTTCATATTTTTCACACCTTTTCAGGCTCTTCATGTTTTTGAACACCGCTTCATGATCCTCCTATTTTTCAGACCGTTTCATGCTCCTCATATTTTTGACACCTTTAGAAGCTCTTCATATTTTTCACACCTTTTCAGGCTCTTCATGTTTTTCGACACAGCTTCATGCTCCTCCTATTTTTCAGACCGTTTCATTCTCCTCATATTTTTGACACCTTTTGAAGCTCTTCATATATTTCACACCTTTTCAGTCTCTTCTTTTTTTTTCAACACCACTTCATGCTCCTACTATTTTTCAGACCGTTTCATACTCATCTCAATTTTGACACCTTTTGAAGCTCTTCATATTTTTCACACATTTTCAGGCTCTTCATGTTTTTGAACATTGCTTCAGGCTCCTCCTATTTTTCAGAGAGTTTCATGCTCCTCATGTATTTCACACCTTTTGAAGCTCTTCATATTTTTCACACCTTTTCAGGCTCTTCATGATTTTGGACACCGTTTCATGCTCCTCCTATTTTTCAGACCGTTTCATGCTCCTCATATTTATGACACCTTTTGAAGCTCTTCATATTTTTCACACCTTTTCACGCTCTTCATGTTTCTGAAAACCGCTTCATGATCCTCCTATTTTTCAGACCGTTTCATTCTCCTCATATATTTCACACCTTTTGAAGCTCTTCATATTTTTCACACCTTTTCATGCTCTTCATGTTTCTGAAAACTGCTTCATGATCCTCCTATTTTTCAGACCGTTTCATGCTCCTCATATATTTCACACCTTTTGAAGCTCTTCATATTTTTCACACCTTTTCATGCTCTTCATGTTTTTGAACACAGCTTCATGCTCCACCTATTTATCAGACCGTTTCATGCTCCTCATATTTTTGACACTTTTTGCAGCTCTTTATATTTTTCACACTATTTCAGGCTCTTCATGATTTTCAACACCGTTTCATGTTATTCCTGTTTTTCAGACCGTTTAAGGCTCATCTCATTTTTGACACCTTTTGAAGCTTTTCATATTTTTCACAACTTTTCAGGCTCTTCATGTTTTTGAACACCGCTTCATGCTCCTCCTATTTTTCAGAGAGTTTCATGCTCCTCATGTATTTCACACCTTTTGAAGCTCTTCATATTTTCCACACCTTTTCAGGCTCTTCATGTGTTTGATCACCATTTCATGCTCCTTCTATTTTTCAGACCGTTTCATGCTCTTCATATTTTTGACACCTTTTGAAGCTCTTCATATTTTTCACATCATTGAAGCTCTTCATATTTTTCACCCCTTTTCAGGCTCTTCATGATTTTCAACACCGCTTCATGCTCCTCGTATTTTTCGGACCGTTTTATGCTCATCTCATTTTTGACACCTTTTGAAGCTCTTCATATTTTTCACACCTTTTGAAGGTCTTCATATTTTTCATATGTTTGAAGCTCTTCATATTTTCACACGTTTTCAGACTCTTCATGTTTTTCAACACCGCTTCATGCCCCTGCTATTTTTCAGACAGTTTCATGCTCCTCATATTTTTGACAGGTTTTGAGGCTTTTCATATTTTTCACACCTTTTCAGGCTCTTCATATTTTTGAACACCGTTTCATAATCCGCCTATTTTTAAGACCGTTTCATGCTCCTCATATTTTTGACACCTTTAGAACCTCTTCATATTTTACACAGCTTTTCAGGCTCTTCATGTTTTTCAACACCGCTTCATGCTCCTCCTCTTTTTCAGAACGTTTCATGTTCCTCATATATTTGACACCTTTTGAAGCTCTTGATATTTCTCACACCTTTTCAGGTTCTTCATGTTTTTCAACACCGCTTCATGCTCCTCCTATTTTTCAGACCGTTTCATGCTCATCTCATTTTTGACACCTTTTGAAGCTCTTCATATTTTTCACATCTTTTGAAGCTCTTTATATTTTTCACACATTTTCAGGCTTTTCATGTTTTTGAACACCGCTTCATGTTCCTCCTATTTTTCAGACCGTTTCATGCTCCTCATATTTTTGACACCTTTTGAAACTCTTCATATTTTTCACACCTTTTCATGCTCTTCATGTTTCTGAAAACCGCTTCATGATCCTCCTATTTTTCAGACCGTTTCATTCTCCTCATATATTTCACACCTTTTGAAGCTCTTCATATTTTTCACACCTTTTCAGGCTCTTCATGTTTTTAAACACCGCTTCATGCTCGTCGTATTTTGCCGACCGTTTCATGCTCCTCATATTTTTGACAACTTTTGAAGCTCTTCAGATATTTCACACCTTTCCAGGCTCTTCATTTTTTTAACACCACTTCATGCTCCTCCTATTTTTCAGATAGTTTCATGCTCATCTCATTTTAACACCTTTTGAAGCTCTTCATATTTTTGACAAATTTTGAAGGTCTTCATATTTTTCACACGTTTTCAGGCTCTTCATGATTTTCAACACCGCTTCATGCTCCTCCTATTTTTCAGACCTTTTCATGCTCATCTCTTTTTTGACACCTTTTGAAGCTCTTCATATTTTTCACACCTTTTGAAGCTCTTCATATTTTTCACATTTATGAATCTCTTCATATTTTCCACACGTTTTCAGACAATTCATGTTTTTCAACATCGCTTCATGCTCCTCCTATTTTTCAGACCGTTTCATTCTCCTCATATTTTTGACACCTTTTGAAGCTCTTCATATATTTCACACTTTTTCAGACTTTTCCTTTTTTTCAACACGACTTCATGCTCCTCCTATTTTTCAGACCGTTTCATGCTCATCTCATTTTGACACCTTTTGAAGCTCTTCATGTTTTTCTCATCTGTTGAAGCTCTTCATATTTTTCACAACTTTTCAGGCTCTTTATGATATTCAACAGCGCTTCATGCTCCTCCTATTTTTCAGACCGTTTCATGCTCCTCATAATTTTGACACCTTTTGATGCTTTCATATTTTTAACACCTTTTCAGGCTCTTCATCTTTTTCAACACCACTTCATGCTCCTCCTTTTTTGCAGACCGTTTCATGCTACTCATACTTTTAACACCTTTTGAAGCTCTTCATATTTCTCACACCTTTTCAGGCTCTTCATTTTTTTCAACAATGCTTCATGCTCCTCCGATTTTTCAGACCGTTTCATGCTCCTCATATTTTTGACACCTTTTGAAGCTCTTCATATTTTTCACCCCTTTTCAGGCTCTTCATGTTTTTGAACACCGCTTCATGCTTCTCCTATTGTTCAGACCGTTTCATGCTCCTCATATTTTTGACACCTTTTGCAGCTCTTTATATTTTTCACACTATTTCAGGCTCTTCATGATTTTCAACACCGTTTCATGTTATTCCTGTTTTTCAGACCGTTTAAGGCTCATCTCATTTTTGACACCTTTTAAAGCTCTTCATATTTTTCACACCTTTTCTGGCTCTTCATGTTTTTGAACACCGCTTCATGATCCTCCTGATTTTCAGACCGTTTCATGCTCTTCATATTTTTGAAACATTTTGAAGCTCTTCATATTTTTCACACCTTTTCAGGATCTTCATGTTTTTCACCACCACTTCATTCTCCTCCTATTTTTCAGACCGTTTCATGCTCATCTCATTTTTGTCACCTTTGAAGCTCTTTATATTTTTCACACCTTTTGAAGCTCTTCATATTTTTCACACGTTTTCAGGCTCTTCATAGTTTTCAACACCGTTTCATGCTGCTTCTATTTTTCAGATCGTTTATGCTCCTCATATTTTTGACACCTTTTGAAGCTGTTCATATTTTTCACACCTTTTCAGGCTCTTCATGTTTTTGAACACCGCTTCATGATCCTCCTATTTTTCAGACCGTTTCATGCTCCTCATATTTTTGACACTTTTTGAGCTCTTCATATTTTTCACACCTTTTCAGGCTCTTCATGTTTTTGAACACCGCTTCATGCTACTCCTATTTTTCAGATCGTTTATGCTCCTCATATTTTTGACACCTTTAGAAGCTCTTCATATTTTTCAAACCTTTTCAGGCTCTTCATGTTTTTGATCACCGTTTCATGCTCCTCCTATTTTTCAGACCGTTTCATGCTCCTCATATTTTTGACACCTTTTGAAGCTCTTCATATTTTTCACACCTTTTGAAGCTCTTCATGTTTTTGAACACCGCTTCATAATCCTCCTGTTTTTCAGACCGTTTCATGCTCTTCATATTTGTGAAACATTTTGAAGCTCTTCATATTTTTCACACCTTTTCAGGCTCTTCATGTTTTTGAACACAGCTTCATGCTCCACCTATTTATTAGACCGTTTCATGCTCCTCATATTTTTGACACCTTTTGCAGCTCTTTATATTTTTCACACTATTTCAGGCTCTTCATGATTTTCAACACCGTTTCATGTTATTCCTATTTTTCCGACCGTTTAATGCTAATCTCATTTTTGACACCTTTTGAAGCTCTTCATATTTTTCACACCTTTTCAGGCTCTTCATGTTTTTGAACACCGATTCATGCTCCTCTTATTTTTCAGACCGTTTTTTGCTCCTCATATTTTTAACACCTTTTTAAGCTTTTCATATTTTTCACACCTTTTCAGGCTCTTCAAGTTTTTCAACACCACTTCATGCTCCTTCTTTTTTGCAGACCGTTTCATGCTCCTCATATATTTGACACCTTTTGATCCTCTTCATATTTTTCACACCTTTTCAGGCTCTTCATTTTTCAACACCGCTTCATGCTCCTCCTATTTTTCAGACCGTTTCATGCTCATCTCATTTTTGACACCTTTTGAAGCTTTTCATATTTTTCACAACTTTTCAGGCTCTTCATGTCTTTCAACACCGTTTCAGGCTCCTCCTATTTTTCAGACCGTTTCATGCTCATCTCAATTTTGACACCTTTGAAGCTCTTCATAATTTTCACACATTTTCAGGCTCTTCATGTTTTTGAACACCGCTTCATGCTCCTCCTATTTTTCAGAGAGTTTCATGCTCCTCATGTATTTCACACCTTTTGAAGCTCTTCCTATTTTTCACACCTTTTCAGGCTCTTCATGTTTTTGATCACCGTTTCATGCTCCTCCTATTTTTCAGACCGTTTCATGCTCCTCATATTTATGACACCTTTTGAAACTCTTCCTATTTTTCACACCTTTTCATGCTCTTCATGTTTCTGAAAACCGCTTCATGATCCTCCTATTTTTCAGACCGTTTCATTCTCCTCATATATTTCACACCTTTTGAAGCTCTTCATATTTTTCACACCTTTTCATGCTCTTCATGTTTCTGAAAACCGCTTCATGATCCTCCTATTTTTCAGACCGTTTCATTCTCCTCATATATTTCACACCTTTTGAAGCTCTTCATATTTTTCCCACCTTTTCAGGCTCTTCATGTTTTTGAACACTGCTTCATGCTCCTCGTATTTTTCAGATCGTTTCATGCTCCTCATATTTTTGACACTTTTTGAGCTCTTCATATTTTTCACACCTTTTCAGGCTCTTCATATTTTTCACCACCACTTCATGCTCCTCCTATTTTTCAGACCGTTTCATGCGCATCTCATTTTTGTCACATTTGAAGCTCTTCATATTTTTCACACCTTTTGAAGCTCTTCATATTTTTCACACGTTTTCAGGCTCTTCAGGTTTTTCAAAACCGTTTCATGCTGCTTCTATTTTTCAGACCGTTTCATGCTCCTCATATTTTTCACACCTTTTGAAGCTCTTCATATTTTTCACACCCTTTTAAGATCTTCATGTTTTGAACACAGCTTCATGCTCCTCCTATTTTTCAGACCGTTTCATGCTCCTCATATTTTTGACACTTTTTGAAGCTTTTCATATTTTTCACATCTTTTCAGGCTCTTCATGTTTTTCAACACCATTTCATGATCCTCCTATTTTTCAGACCGTTTCATGCTCATCTCATTTTTGACACCTTTTGAAGCTTTTCATATTTTTCACAGCTTTTCAGGCTCTTCATGTTTTTCCACAGCACTTCATGCTTCTCTTATTTTTCAGCCCGTTTCATGCTCCTCATGTATTTCACAACTTTTGAAGCTCTTCATATTTTTCACACCTTTTCAGGCTCTTCATGTTCTTGATCACCGTTTCATGCTCCTCCTATTTTTCAGACCGTTTCATGCTCCTCATATTTTTGACACCTTTTGAAGCTCTTCATATTTTTCACACCTTTTCTGGCTCTTCATGTTTTTGAACACCGCTTCATGATCCTCCTGATTTTCAGACCATTTCATGCTCTTCATATTTTTGAAACATTTTGAAGCTCTTCATATTTTTCACACCTTTTCAGGCTCTTCATGTTTTTCACCACCACTTCATTCTCCTCCTATTTTTCAGACCATTTCATGCTCATCTCATTTTTGTCACCTTTGAAGCTCTTCATATATTTCACACCTTTTGAAGCTCTTCATATTTTTCACACGTTTTCAGGCTCTTCATATTTTTCAACTCCGTTTCATGCTGCTTCTATTTTTCAGACCGTTTCATGCTCCTCATATTTTTCACACCTTTTGAAGCTCTTCCTATTTTTCACACCTTTTCAGGCTCTTCATGTTTTTCAACACCAGTTCATTCTCCTCCTATTTTTCAGACCATTCATGCTCCTCATATTTTTGAAACCTATAGAAACTCTTCATATTTTTCACACCTTTTCCGGCTCTTCATGTTTTTCAACACCGCTTCATGCACCTCTATTTTTCAGACCGTTTCATGCTCATCTCATTTTTGACACCTTTTGAAGCTCTTCATATTTTTCACACCTTTTCAGGCTCTTCATGTTTTTGAACACCACTTCACGCTCCTCCTAATTTTCAGACCGTATCATGCTCCTCATATTTTTCACACCTTTTGACGTTCTTCATATTTTTCACACCTTTTCAGGCTCTTCATATTTTTGAACACGACTTCATGCTCCTCCTATTTTTCAGACCGTTTCATGCTCCTCTCATTTTTAACACCTTTTGAAGCTTTGCATATTTTTCACAACTTTTCAAGCTCTTCATGTTTTTGAACACCGCTTCATGCTCCTCCTATTTTTCAGACCGTATCATGCTCCTCATATTTTTCACACCTTTTGAAGCTCTTCATATTTTTCACACCTTTTCAGGCTCTTCTTTTTTTTCAACACTACTTGTTGCTCCTCCTATTTTTTAGACCTTTTCATGCTCATCTAATTTTTGACACCTTTTGAAGCTCTTCATATTTTTTACACCATTTGAAGCTCTTCATATTTTTAACATTTTTGAAGCTCTTCATAATTTTCAAACGATTTCAGACTCTTCATGTTTTTCAACTCCGCTTCATGCTCCTGCTATTTATCATACCGTTTCATACTCCTCATATTTTTGACACCTTTTGAGGCTCTTCATATTTTTCACACTTTTTCAGGCTCTTCATGGTTTGAACACAGCTTCATGCTCCTCCTATATTTTCTACCGTATCATGCTCCTCATATTTTTCACACCTTTTGAAGCTCTTCATATTTTTCACACCTTTTCAGGCTCTTCATGTTTTTGAACAGCACTTCATGCTCCTCCTATTTTTCAGACCGTTTCGTACTCCTCATATTTTTGACACATTTTGAAGCTCTTCATATTTTTCAGACCTTTTCAGTCTGTTCATGTTTTCAACACCGCTTCATGCTCCTCCTATTTTTCAGATCGTTTCATGCTCCTCATATTTTGACACCTTTTGAACCTCTTCATAATTTTCACACCTTTTCAGGCTCTTCATGTTTTTGAACACTTCTTCATGCTCCTCCTCTTTTTCAGACAGTTTCATGCTCCTCATATTTTTGACACCTTTTGAAGGTCTTCATATTTTTCACACCTTTTCAGGCTCTTCATGTTTTTGATCACCGTTTCATGCTCCTCCTATTTTTCAGACCGTTTCATGCTCCTCATATTTTGACAACTTTTGAAGCTCTTCATATTTTTCACACCTTTTCAGACACTTCATATTTTTCAACATCGCTACATGCTCCTCCTGTTTTTCAGACCGTTTCATACTCCTCATATTTTTGACACCTTTTGAAGCTCTTCATATTTTCCACACCTTTTCAGGCTCTTCATGTTTTTCAACACCGCTTCATGATCCTCCTATTTTTCAGATCGTTTCATGCTCCTCATATTTTGACACCTTTTGAAGCACTTCATATTTTTCACACCTTTTCAGGCTCTTCATGTTTTTGAACACTTCTTCATGCTCCTCCGATTTTTCAGACCGTTTCATTCTCCTCATATTTTTGACACGTTTTGAAGGTCTTCATATTTTTCACACCTTTTCAGGCTCTTCATGTTTTTCAACACCACTTCATGCTCCTCCTTTTTTTTAGACCGTTTCAGGCTCCCCATATTTTTCACACCTTTTCAGGCTCTTCATGTTTTTCAACACCACTTCATGCTCCTCCTATTTTTCAACCGTTTCATGCTCATGTAATTTTTGACACCTTTTGAAGCTCGTCAATTTTTCACACCTTTTGAAGCTCTTCATATTTTTCACACGTTTTCAGGCTCTTCATGTTTTTCAACACAGCTTCATGCTCCTCGTATTTTTCAGACCGTTTCATGCTCCTCGAATTTTTGACACCTTTTGAAGCTCCTCATATTTTTCACACCTTTTGAAGCTCTTCATATTTTTCAACACCGCTTCATGCTCCTCCTATTATTCAGACCGTTTCATGCTCATCTCATTTTTGACACCTTTTGAAGCTCTTCATATTTTTCACACCTTTTGAGGTTCTTCATGTTTTTGAACACCGCTTCATGGTCCTCCTATTATTCAGAACTTTTCATGCTCCTCATATAATTCAGACCGTTTGAAGCTCTTCATATTTTTCACACCTTTTCAGACTCTTCATGTTTTTCAACACCGTTTCATGCTCCTCCTATTTTTCAGACCGTTTCATGCTCCCCATATTTTTGACACATTTTCAAGCTCTTCATATTTTTCACATATTTTCAGGCTCTTCATGTTTTTCAACACTACTTCATGCTCCTCCTATTTTTCAGAATGTTTCATGCTCCTCATATTTTTGACACCTTTTGAAGGTCTTCATATTTTTCACACATTTTCAGGCTCTTCATGTTTTTCAACACCGCTTTATGCTCCTCCTATTTTGCAGACCGTTTCATGCTCCTATATTTTTGACACCTTTTGAAGCTTTTCATATTTCTCACTCATTTTGAGGCTCTTCATGTTTTTGAACATCACTTCATGCTCCTCCTATTTTTCAGACCGTTTCATGCTCCCCATATTTTTGACACCTTTTGAAGCTCTTCATATTTTTCACCCCTTTTGAAGCTGTTCATATACTTCACACCTTTTCAGGCTCTTGATGTTTTTCAACACCACTTCATGCTCCTTCTATTTTTCACACCCTTTCATGCTAATCTAATTTTTGACACCTTTTGAAGCTCTTCATATTTTTCACACCTTTTGAAGGTCTTCATATTTTTCACACCTTTTCAGGCTGTTCATGTTTTTGAACACCGGTTATGCTCGTCCTATTTTTCAGACCATTTCATGCTCCTCATATTTTTGACACCTTTTGAAGCTCTTCATATTTTTCACACCTTTTCAGGCTCTTCATGTTTTTCAACACCGCTTCATGATCCTCCTATTTTTCAGACCGTTTCATGCTCCGCATATTTTTGACACCTTTTGAAGCTCTTCATATTATTCACACCTTTTCAGGCTCTTCATGTTTTTCAACAACACTTCATGCTCCTCTTATTTTTCAGACCGTTTCATGCTCATCTCATTTTTGACATCTTTTGAAGCTCTTCATATTTTTCACACCTTTTGAAGCTCTTCATAATTTTCATATTTTTGAAGCACTTCATATTTTTCACACTTTTTCAGGCTCTTCATGTTTTTCAACACCTCTTCAGGCTCCTCCTATTTTTCGGACCCTTTCATGCTAATCTAATTTTTGGCACTTTTTGAAGCTCTTCATATTTATCACACCTTTTAAGTCTCTGCATGTTTTTGAACACCTTTACATGCTCCTCATGTATTTCACTCCTTTTGAAGCTCTTCATATTCTGCACAAATTTTCAGTCTCTTCATGTTTTTGAACACCGCTTCATCCTCCTATTTTTCAGAGGGTTTCATGCTCGTCGTATTTTTGACACATTTTGAAGCTCTTCATATTTTTCACACCTTTTCAGGCTCTTCATGTTTTTGAACACCGCTTCATGCTCCTCCTATTTTTGAGACCGTTTCATGCTCCTCATATTTTCGACACCTTTTGAAGCTTTCATATTTTTCACACCTTTTCAAGCTCTTCATGTTTTTCAACACCACTTCATGCTGCTCCTTTTTTGCAGACCGTTTCATGCTACTCATATTTTTGACACCTTTTGAAGCTCTTCATACTTCTCACACCTTTTCAGGCTCTTCATGTTTTTCAACACCGCTTCATGCACCTCCGATTTTTCAGACCGTTTCATGCTCATCTCATTTTCAACACCTTTTGAAGCTCTTCATATTTTTCACATCTTTTGAAGCTGTTCATATTTTTCACACTTTTTCAGGCTCTGCATGTTTTTCAACAACCTTTTTTGCTCCTCCTATTTTTCAGACCGTTTCATGCTCCTCATATTTTTCACACCTTTTGAAGCTCTTCATATTTTTCACACCTTTTCAGGCTCTTCATGTTTTTGAACACCGCTTCATGCTCCTCCTATTTTTCAGACCGTTTAAACCTCCTCATGTATTTCACACCTTTTGAAGCTCTTCATATTTTTCACACCTTTTCATGCACTTCATGTGTTTGAACATCATTTCATGCTCCTCCTATTTTGCAGACCGTTTCATTCTTCTCATATTTTTGACACCTTTTGAAGCCCTTCATATATTTCACACCTTTTCAGGCTTTTCATTTTTTTCAACACCACTTCATCCTCCTCCTATTTTTAAGACCATTTCATGCTCCTAATATTTTTGACACCTTTTGAAGCTCTTCATATTTTTCACACCTTTTCAGGCTCTTCATGTTTTTCAACACCGTTTCATGATCCTCATATTTGTCAGACCGTTTCATGCTCCTCATATTTTTTACACCTTTTGAAGCTCTTCATATATTTAACACCTTTTCAGGCTCTTCTTATTTTGCAACACCGCATCATGCTCCTCCTATTTTTGAGACCGTTTCATGCTCCTCATATTTCTGACACGTTTTGAAGCTCTTCATATTTTTCACACCTTTTCAGGCTCTTCATGATTTTGAACACCTCTTCATGATCCTCCTATTTTACAGACCGTTTCATGCTCTTCATATTATTGACCCCTTTTGAAGCTCTTCATATTTTTCACACCTTTTCAGGCTCTTCATGTTTTTCAACACCATTTCATGCCGCATCTATTTTTCAGACCGTTTCATGCTCCTCATATTTTTCACACCTTTTGAAGCTCTTCATATTTTTCACAACTTTTCAGGCTCTTCATGTTTTTCAACACCATTTCATGCCGCATCTATTTTTCAGACCGTTTCATGCTCCTCATATTTTTCACACCTTTTGAAGCTCTTCATATTTTTCACAACTTTTCAGGCTCTTCATGTTTTTGAACACCAATTCATGCTCCTCCTATTTTTCAGAGAGTTTCATGCTCCTCATGTATTTCACACCTTTTGAAGCTCTTCATATTTTTCACACCTTTTCAGGCTCTTCATATTTTTCTACACCACTTCATGCTTCTCCTATTTTTCAGACCATTTCATGCTCCTCATGAATTTCACACCTTTTGAAGCTCTTCATATTTTTCACACCTTTTCAGTCTCTTCTTTTTTTTCAACACCACTTCATGCTCCTCCTATTTTTCAGACCGTTTCATGCTCATCTCATTTTTGACACCTTTTGAAGCTTTTCATATTTTTCACAACTTTTTAGGCTCTTCATGTTTTTGAACACGGCTTCATGCTCCTCCTCTTTTTCACAGTTTCATTCTCCTCAAGTATTTCACACCTTTTGAAGCTCTTCATATTTTTCACAACTTTTCAGGCTCTTCATGTTTTTGAACACCGCTTCATGATCCTCCTATTTTTCAGACCGTTTCCTGCTCTTCATATTTTTGACACCTTTTGAAGCTCTTCATATTTTTCACACCTTTTCATGCTCTTTATGTTTTTCAACACCGTTTCATGCTGATTCTATTTTTCAGACCATTTCATGCTCCTCATATTTTTCACACCTTTTGAAGCTCTTCATATTTTTCACACCTTTCAGGCTCTTCATGTTTTTCGACACTGTTTCATGCTGCTTCTATTTTTCAGACCGTTTCATGAGCCTCATAATTTTCACACCTTTTGAAGATGTTCATATTTTTCACACTGTTTCAGGCTCTACATGTTTTTGAACACAGCTTCATGGTACTCCTTTTTTTCAGTCCGTTTCATGCTCATCTCATTTTTGACACCTTTGAAGCTCTTCATATTTTTCACACCTTTTGAAGCTCTTCATATTTTTCACACCTTTTCAAGCTCTTCATGTTTTTCAACACCCCTTCTTACTCCTCCTATTTTTCAGACCATTTCATGCTCCTCATATATTTGACACGTTTTGAAGCTCTTCATATTTTTCACACCTTTTCAAGCTCTTCATGTTTTTGAACACCGCTTCTTGCTCCTCCTATTTTTCAGACCGTTTCATGCTACTCATATTTTTGACACCTTTTCAAGCTTTTCATATTTTTCACACCTTTTCAGCCTCTTCATTTTTTTCAAAACTACTTCTTGTTCCTCCTATTTTGCAGACCGTTTCATGCTCATCTAATTTTTGACACCTTTGGAAGCTCTTCGTATTTTTCACATTTTTTGAAGCTCTTCATATTTTTCACACTTTTTCAAACACTTCATGTATTTCAACACCGCTTCTTGCTGCTTCTATTTTTCAGACCGTTGCATGCTCCTCATATTTTTGACCCGTTTTGAAGCTCTTTATATTTTTCACACCTTTTCAGGTTCTTCATGTTTTTGAACACCGTTTCATCCTCCTCATATTTTTCAGACCATTTCATGCTCCTCTTATTTTGACACCTTTTGAAGCTCTTCATATTTTTCACACCTTTTCAGGCTCTTCATGTTTCTGAACACGACTTCATGCTCCTCCTATTTTTCAGACCGTATCATGTTCCTCATGTATTTTACACCTTTTGAAGCTCTTCATATTTTTCACACCTTTTCAGGCTCTTCATGCATTTGAACAAATTTTCATGCTCCTCCTATTTTTCAGACCGTTTCATACTCCTCATAGTTTTGACACCTTTTGAAGCTCTTCATATTTTTCACACCTTTTCAGGTTCTTCATGTTTTTCAACATCGCTTCATGCACCTCCTATTTTTCAGACCGTTTCATGCTCCTCATATTTTTGACACCTTTTGAAGCTCTTAATATATTTCACAGCTTTTCAGACTCTTCATGATTTCCATTACCGCTTCATGCTCCTCATATTTTTCAGACCGTTTCATGCTCATCTCATTTTTATCACCTTTTGAAGGTCTTCATATTTTTCACACCTTTTGAAGCTCTTCATATTTTTCAAACCTTTTCAGGCTCTTCATGTTTTTCAACACCACTTCTTGCTTCTCCTATTTTTCAGACCGTTTCATGATCCTCATATTTTTGACCCATTTTGAAACTCTTCATATTTTTCACACCTTTTCAGGCTCTTCATGTTTTTCAACACCGCTTCATGCTCCTCCTATTTTTCAAACCCTTTCATGCTCCTCATAATTTTGACACCTTTTGATGCTCTTCATATTTTTCACACCTTTTCAGGCTCTTCATGTTTTTCCACACCGCTTCATGCTCCTCCTATTTTTCAGACCATTTCATGCTCCTCATATATTTGACACATTTTGAAGCTCTTCATATTTTTCACACCTTTTCATGCTCTTCATGTTTGTGAACACCGCTTCATGCTCGTCCTATTTTTCAGACCGTTTCATGCTCCTCATGTATTTCACACCTTTTGAAGCTCTTCATATTTTGCACAGCTTTTCAGGCTCTTCATGTTTTTCACAAACACTTCATGCTCGTCCTATTTTTCAGACCGTTTCATGCTCCTCATATTTTTGACAACTTTTGAAGCTCTTCATATTTTTGACACCTTTGAGGCTCTTCATGTTTTTGAGCACCACTTCATGCTCCTCCTATATTTCAGTCCGTTTCATGCTCCTCCTATTTTTCACACCTTTTGAAGCTCTTCATATTTTTGACACCTTTGAGGCTCTTCATGTTTTTGAACACCACTTCATGCTCCTCCTATTTTTCAGACCGTTTCATGGTCCTCATATATTTGACTCCTTTAGAAGCTCTTCATATTTTTCACACCTTTTCAGGCTCTTCATGGTTTTCAACACCGCTTCATGCTCCTCCTCTTTTTCAGACCGTTTCATGCTCCTCATATTTTTGACAACTTTTGAAGCTCTTCTTATTTTTCACACCTTTTCAGGCTCTTCATGATTTTCAAAACGGCTTCATGCTCCTCCTATTTTCACACCATTTCATGCTCATCTCATTTTTGACACCTTTTGAAGCTCTTCATATATTTCACACCTTTTCAGGCTCTTCATGCTTTTCAAATCCGCTTCATGCTCCTCCTATTTTTCAGACTGTTTCATGCTCCTCATATTTTTGACACCTTTTGAAGCTCTTCATATTTTTCACACGTATTCAAGCTCTTCATCTTTTTCAACACCGCTTCATGCTCCTCCTATTTTTCAGACCGTTTCATGCTTCTCATATTTTTGACACCTTTTGAATCTCTTCATATTTTTCACACCTTTTCAGGTTCTTCATGTTTTTGAACACCGCTTCATGCTCCTCCCATTTTTCAGACCGTTTCATACTCCTCATATATTTGACACCTTTTGAAGCTCTTCATATTTTTCACAACTTTTCAGGTTCTTCATGTTTTCAACACCACTTCATGCTCCTCCTATATTTCTGAACCGTGTCATGCTCCTCATATTTTTGACATCTTTTGAAGCTCTTCATATTTTTCACGCCTTTTCAGACTCTTCATGTTTTTCTACACCACTTCATGCTCCTCCTATTTTTGACATCTTTTGAAGCTCTTTATATATTTCACACCTTTTCAGGGTTTTCAAGTTTTTGAACCGCCGTTTCATGCTCCTCATATTTTTCAGACCGTTTCATGCTCCTCATATTTTTGACACCTTTTGAAGCTCTTCATATTTTTCACATCTTTTCAGGCTCTTCATGTTTTCAACACCGTTTCATGCTCCTCCTATTTTTCAGACTGTTTCTTGCTCCTCATATTTTGACACCTTTTGAAGCTCTTCATATTTTTCACACCTTTTCAGGCTCTTCATATTTTTCAACAAGGTTTCATGCTCCTCCTATTTTTCAGACAGTTTCATGCCCCTCACATTTTTGACACCTTTTCAAGCTCTTCACATTTTTCAAACCTTTTCAGGCTGTTCATGTTTTTGAACACCGTTTCTTGCACCTCCTATTTTTCAGACCGTTTCATGCTCCTCATATTTTGACTCCTTTTGAAGCTCTTCATATTTTTCACAACTTTTCAGGCTCTTCATGTTTTCAACACCACTTCATGCTCCTCCTATATTTCTGACCGTGTCATGCTCCTCATATTTTTGACAAGTTTTGAAGCTCTTCATATTTTTCACACCTTTTCATGCTCTTCATGTTTTTCTACACCGCTTCATGCTCCTCCTATTTTTGACATCTTTTGAACCTCTTCATATATTTCACACCTTTTCAGGGTTTTCATGTTTTTGAACACCGTTTCATGCTCCTCTTATTTTTCAGACCGTTTCATGCTCCTCATACTTTTGACACCTTTTGAAGCTCTTCATATATTTCACACCATTTCAGGGTTTTCATGTTTTTGAACACCGTTTCATGCTCCTCCTATTTTTCAGACCGTTTCATGCTCCTCATATTTTTGACACCTTTTGAAGCTCTTCATATTTTTCACAATTTTTCAGGGTCCTCATGTTTTTGAACACCGTTTCATGCTCCTCCTATTTTTCAGACCGTTTCATGCTCCTCATATTTTGACACCATTTGAAGCTCTTCATATTTTTCACACCTTTTCAGGCTCTTCATGTATTTGAACACCGATTCATGCTCCTCATATTTTTCAGACCGTTTCATGCTCCTCATATTTGTGACATCTTTTGAAGCTCTTCATATTTTTCACACCTTTTCAGGCTCTTCATGTTTTTGAACACCACCTCATGCTCCTCATAATATTCAGACCGTTACATGCTCCTCATATATTTGATATCTTTTGAAGCTCTTCATATTTTTCACACATTTTTATGCACTTCATGTTTTCAACACCACATCATGCTCCTTCTATTTTTCAACACCGTTTCATGCTCCTCCTATTTTTTAGACCATTTCATGCTCCACATATATTGACACCTCTTGATGCTGTTCATATTTTTCACAGCTTTTCAGGCTCTTCAGGTTTTTAAACACCGCTTCATGCTCCTCCTATTTTTCAGACAGTTTCATGATCCTCATATTTTCACACCTTTTGAAGCTCTTCATATTTTTCACACTTTTCAGGCTCTTGATGTTTTTCAACACCGCTTCATGCTTCGCCTATTTTTCAGGCCGTTTCATGCTCCTCATATTTTTGACACCTTTAGAAGCTCTTCATATTATTCACACCTTTTCAGGCTCTTCATGTTTTTGATCACCGCTTCATGCTCCGCCTATTTTTCAGACCGTTTCATTATCCTCATATATTTGACACATTTTGAAGCTCTTCAGATATTTCACACCTTTTCAGCCTCTTCATTTTTTTCAACACCAATTCATGATCCTCCTATTTTTCAAATCGTTTCATGCTCATCTCATTTTGACACCTTTTGAAGCTCTTCATATATTTCACACCTTATGAAGCTCTTCATATTTTTCATACCTTTTCAGGCTCTTCATGATTTTCAACACGGCTTCATGCTCCTTGTATTTTTCAGACCTTTTCATGCTCATCTCATTTTTGACACCTTTTGAAGCTCTTCATATTTTTCACACCTTTTGAAGCTCTTCATACTTTTCACACTTTTTCAGACTCTTCATGTTTTTCAACACCGCTTCATGCTCCTGCTATTTTTCTGACCGTTTCATACTCCTCATGCATTTCACACATTTTGAAGCTCTTCCTATTTTTCAGACCGTTTCATGCTCCTCATATTTTTGACACCTTTTGAATCTCTTCATATATTTCACACCTTTTCAGGCTCTTCATATTTTTGAACACCGCTTCATGCTTCTCCTATTTTTCAGATCGTTTCAGGCTCCTCATAATTTTCAGACCTTTTGAAACTCTTCGTATTTCTCACACCTTTTCAGGCTCTTCATGTTTTTCATCACCACTTCATGCTTCTCCTATTTTTCAGACCGTTTCATGCTCATCTAATATTTGACAATTTTGAAGCTCTTCATATTTTTGACACCTTTTGAAGCTCTTCACATTTTTCACACCTTTTCAGGCTCTTCATGTTTTTGAACACCGTTTCATTCTCCTCCTATTTTTCAGACAGTTTCTTACTCCTCATATTTTTTACACGTTTTGAGGCTCTTCATATTTTTCACACCTTTTCATGCTCTTCATGATTTTGAACAACGTTTCATGATCCTCCTATTTTTCAGAACGTTTCATGTTCCTCATAATTTTGACACCTTTTAAAGCTATTCATATTTTTCACACCTTTTCAGGCTCTTCATGTTTTTGAACACCGCTTCATGCTCCTCCTATTTTTCAGACCGTTTCATGCTCATCTATTTTTTGACACCTTTTGAAGCACTTCATATTTTTCACACCTTTTGAAGCTCTTCACATTTTTCACACCTTTTCAGGCTCTTCATGTTTTTGAACACCGTTTCATTCTCCTCCTATTTTTCAGACCCTTTCATGCTCCTCATATTTTTGACACCTTTTGAAGCTCTTCATATTTTTCACAATTTTGAACCTCTTCATATATTTCACACCTTTTCAGGCTCTTCATGTTTTTCATCACCACTTCATGCTTCTCCTATTTTTCAGACCGTTTCATGCTCATCTAATATTTGACACTTTTGAAGCTCTTCATATTTTTCACAATTTTGAACCTCTTCATATATTTCACAACTTTTCAGGCTCTTCATGTTTTTGAACACCGTTTAATGCTCCTCCTATTTTTCAGACCGTTTCATGCTCCTCATATTTTTGACACCTTTTGAAGCTCTTCATATTTTACCCACCTTTTCAGGCTCTTCATGTTTTTCAACACCGTTTCATGCTCCTCATGTATTTCCAACCTTTTGAAGCTCTTCATATTTTTCACAACTTTTCAGGCTCTTCATGTTTTTGAACACGGTTTCATGCTCCTCCTATTTTTCAGACCGTTTCATGCTCCTCATGTATTTCACACCTTTTAAAGCTCTTCATATTTTTCACACCTGTTCAGGCTCCCCATGTTTTTCAACACCGCTTCATGCTCGTCCTATTTTCCAGACCATTTCATGCTCGTCTCATTTTTGACACCTTTTGAAGCTCTTCATATTTCTCACAACTTTTAAGCTCTTCATGTTTTTCACACGTTTTCAGGCTCTTCATGTTTTTCAACACCGCTTCATGCTCCTCCCATTTTTCAGACCGTTTCATGCTCCTCATATTTTTGACACCTTTTGAAGCTCTTCATATTTTGCACACCTCTTCAGGCTCTTCATGTTTTTCAACACCGCTTCATGCTCTTCCTATATTTCAGACCGTTTCATGCTCCTCATATTTTTGTCACCTTTTGAAGCTCTTCATATTTTTCACACCTTTTCATGCTCTTCATGTTTTTCAACACCACTTCATGCTCCTCCTATTTTTCAGACCCGTTCATGCTCCTCATATTTTGACACCTTTTGAAGCTCTTCATATTGTTCACACCTTTTCATGTTCTTCATGTTTTTCAACACCGCTTCATGCTTCTCCTATTTTTCAGACCGTTTCATGCTCCTCATATTTTTGACACCTTTTGAAGCTCTTCATATTTTTCACACATTTTCAGGCTCTTCATGTTTTTCAACACCGAATCATGCTCCTCATATTTTTGACACCTTTTGAATCTCTTCATATTTTTCACACCTTTTCATGTTTTTCATGTTTTTCAACACCACTTGTGTTCCTCCTATTTTTCAGACCGTTTCATGCTTCTCATATTTTTGACACCATTTGAAGCTCTTCATATATTTCACACGTTTTCAGACTCTTCATGTTTTTCAACACCACTTCATGCTTCTCCTATTTTTCAGACCGTTTTATGCTCCTCATATTTTTCACACCTTTTGAAGCTCTTCATATTTTTCAACATTTTTAGTCTCTTCATGTTTTTGAACACGCTTTCATGCTCCTCCTATTTTTCAAACTGTGTCATGCTCATCTAATTTTTAACAACTTTTGAAGCTCTTCATATTTTTCACAGCTTTTGAAGCTCTTCATATTTCTCAAACGTTTTCAGGCTCTTCATGTTTTTCAACACCCCTTCTTGCTCATCCTATTTTTCAGACCGTTTCATGCTTCTCTCATTTCTGACACATTTTGAAGCTTTTCATATATTTCACACATTTTCAGGCTCTTCATGTTTTTCAACACCACTTCATGCTCCTCCTATTTTTCAGACCGTTTCATGCTCTTCATATTTTTGACACCTTTTGAAGCTCTTCATATTTTTCACACCTTTTCAAGCTCTTCATGTTTTTGAACACCGTTTCATGCTCTTCCTATTTTTCAAACCGTTTCATGGTCCTCATATTTGTTACACCTTTTGAAGCTATTCATATATGTCACACCTTTTCAGGCTCTTCTTGTTTTTCAACACCACTTCATGCTCCTCCTATTTTTCAGACCGTTTCATGCTCCTCATATTTTTGACACCTTTTGAAGCTCTTCATATTTTTTCACACGTTTTCAGGCTCTTCATGTTTTTCAACACCCCTTCATGCTTCTCCTATTTTTCAGCCCGTTTCATGCTCATCATGTATTTCACACCTTTTGCAGCTCTTCATATTTTTCACACCTTTTCAGGCTCTTCATGTTTTTGATCAATGTTTCATGCACCTCCTATTTTTCAGACCGTTTCATGCTCCTCATAATTTTCACATCTTTTGAAGCTCTTCATATTTTTCACACCTTTTCAGGCTCTTCAGGTTTTTGAACACCGCTTCATGCTCCTCCTATTTTTCAGACCGTTTCATGCTCCTCATATTTTTGATACCTTTAGAAGCTCTTCATATTTTTCACACCTATTTACGCTCTTCATGTTTTTCAACACCGCTTCATGCTCCTCCTATTTTTCAGACCGTTTCGTGCTCCTCATATTTTGACACCTTTTGAAGCTCTTCATATATTTCACACCTTTTCAGGCTCTTCTTTTTTTTCAACAAGACTTCATGCTCCTCCTATTTTTCAGACCGTTTCATGCGCATCGCATTTTTGACACCTTTTGAATCTCTTCATATTTTTCACACATTTTGAAGCTCTTCATATTTTCTCACACGTTTTCAGGCTCTTCATGTTTTTCAACACCGCTTCATGCTCCTCCTATTATTCAGACCGTTTCATGCTCCTCATATTTTTGACACCTTTTGAAGCTCTTCATATTTTTCACACCTTTTAAGGCTCTTCATATTTTTGAACACCACTTCATGCTCCTCCTCTTTTTCAGACCGTTTCATGCAACTCTTTTTTTTGACACTTTTTGAAGCTCTTCATATTTTTCACACCTTTTAAGGCTCTTCATATTTTTGAACACCGCTTCATGCTCCTCCTATTTTTCAGACCGTTTCATGCTCCTCATATTTTTGACACCTTTTGAATCTCTTCATATTTTTCACACCTTTTCAGGCTCTTCAGGTTTTTCAACACCGCTTCATGCTCTCCTATTTTTCAGACCGTTTCTTGCTCCTCATATTTTTGACACCTTTTGAAGCTTTTCATATTTTTCACACCTTTTCAGGCTCTTCATTTTTTTCAACACTACTTCTTGCTACTCCTATTTTTCAGACCGTTTCATGCTCATCTCATTTTTGACACCTTTTGAAGCTCTTCATATTTTTCACAAGATTTCAGGCTCTTCATGTTTTTCAATACCGCTTCATGCTCCTCCTATTTTTCAGGCTGTTTCATGCTCCTCATATTTTTCACACATTTTGAAGCTCTTCATATTTTTCAAACATTTTCAGGCTCTTCATGTTTTTGAACACAGCTTCATGCTCTTCCTATTTTTCAGACCGATTCATGCTCCTCATATTTTTGACACCTTTTGAAGCTCTTCATATTTTTCACACATTTTCAGGCTCTTCATATTTTTGAACACCGCTTCATGCTCCTCGTATTTTTCAGACCGTTTCATGCTCCTCATATATTTCACACATTGTCAGGCTATTCATGTTTTTCAACATCACTTCATGCTCCTCATATTTTTGACACCTTTTGAAGCTCTTCATATTTTTCAAACATTTTCAGGCTCTTCATGTTTTTGAACACAGCTTCATGCTCTTCCTATTTTTCAGACCGTTACATGCTACTCATATTTTTGACACCTTTAGAAGCTCTTCATATTTTTCACTACTTTTCAGTTCTTCAGGTTTTGAACACCGCTTCATGCTCCTCCTCTTTTTCAGAGCGTTTCATGCTCCTCATATTTTTGACACCTATTGAAGCTCTTCATATTTCTCACAACTTTTCAGGTTCTTCATCGTTTTCAACACCGCTTCATGTTCCTCCTATTTTTCAAACCGTTTCTTGCTCATCTCATTTTTGACACCTTTTGAAGCTCTTCATATTTTTCACACATTTTCTGGCTCTTCATGTTTTTGAACACCACTTCATGCTCCTTCTATTTTTCAGAGAATTTCATTCTCCTCATGTATTTCACACCTTTTGAAGCTCTTCATATTTTTCACACCTTTTCAGGCTTTTCATGTTTTTCCACACCACTTCATGCTTCTCCTATTTTTCAGCCCGTTTCATGCTCCCCATGTATTTCACACCTTTTGAAGCTCTTCATATTTTTCAGAACTTTTCAGGCTCTTCATATTTTTGATCACCGCTTCATACTCCTCCTATTTTTCAGACCGTATCATGCTCCTCATATTTTTGACACCCTTTGAAGCTCTTCATATTTTTCACCCTTTTCAGACTCTTCATGTTTTTGAACACCGCTTCATGCTCCTCCTATTTTTTCAGACCGTTACATGCTCCTCATATTTTTGACTCCTTTTGAAGCTCTTCATATTTTTCACACCTTTTCAGACTCTTCATGATTCTCAACACCACTTCATGCTCCTCCTATTTTTCAGACCGTTTAATGTTCCTCATGTATTTCACACATTTTCAAGCTCTTCATATTTTACAAACCTTTTCAGGCTCTTCATGAATTTCAACACCACTTCCTGCTCCTCCTATTTTTCAGACCATTTCATGCTCCTCATATTTTTCACACCTTTTGAAGCTCTTCATATTTTTCACACCTGTTCAGGCTCTTCATGTTTTTCTACACCGCTTCATGATCCTCCTATTTTTCAGACCGTTTCATGCTCCTGCTATTTTTGACAGTTTTAGAAGCTCTTCATATTTTTCAACACCACTTCAAGCTCCTCCTATTTTTCAGACCGTTTCATTCTCCTCATAATTTTCACACCTTTTTCAGGCTCTTCATTTTTTTCAACACCACTTCATGCTCCTCCTATTTTTCAAACCGTTTCATGCTCCTCATATTTTTGACACCTTTTGAAGCTCTTCATATTTTTCACACCTTTCCAGGCTCTTCATGTTTTTGAACACCGTTTAATGCTCCTCCTATTTTTCAGGCCGTTTCTTGCTCCTCATATTTTTGACACCTTCTGAAGCTGTTCATATATTTCACACATTTTCAGGCTATTCATATTATTGAACACCGCTTCATGCTCCTATTTTTCAGACCTTTTCATGCTCCTCATATTTTTGACAACTTTGGAAGCTCGTCATATTTTTCACACCTTTCCAGGCCCTTCATATTATTGAACACCGCTTCATTCTCCTCCTATTTTTCAGAGAGTTTCATGCTCGTCATGTATTTCACACCTTTTGAAGCTCTTCATATTTTTCACAGCTTTTGAAGCTCTTCATATTTTTCACACCTTTTCTGGCTCTTCACGTTTTTGAACACCGCTTCTTGCGACTCCTATTTTTCAGACCGTTTCATGCTCCTCATATTTTTCACACCTTTTGAAGCTCTTCATATTTTTCACCCCTTTTCAGGCTTTTCATGTTTTTCAACACCGCTTCATGCTCCTCCTATTTTTCAGACTGTTTCATGCTCCTCATATTTTTCACACCTTTTGAAGCTCTTGATATTTTTCACACCTTTTCAGGCTCTTCATTTTTTGAACAACACTTCATGCTCCTCCTATTTTTCAGACCGTGTCATGCTCCTCATATTTCCACACCTTTTAAAGCTCTTCATATTTTTCACATTTTTGAAGCTCTTCATATTTTTCACACATTTTCAGACTCTTCATGTTTTTCACCACCGCTTCATGCTCCTTCTATTTTTCAGAACGTTTCATACTCCTCATATTTTTCACACTTTTTGAAGCTCTTCATATTTTTCACATTTTTGAAGCTTTTCATATTTTTCACACCTTTTCAGGCTCTTCATGTTTTTGATCACCGTTTAATGCTCCTCCTATTTTTCAGACCTTTTCTTGCTCATCTAATTTTTGACACCTAATGAAGCTCTTCATATTTTTCACAACTTTTAAAGCTCTTCATATTTTTCACATTTTTGAAGCTCTTCATATTTTTCACACATTTTCAGACTCTTCATGTTTTTCACCACCGCTTCATGCTCCTTCTATTTTTCAGAACGTTTCATACTCCTCATATTTTTCACACTCTTTGAAGCTCTTCATATTTTTCACATTTTTGAAGCTTTTCATATTTTTCACACCTTTTCAGGCTCTTCATATTTTGAACACCACTTCATGCTCCTCCTATTATTCAGAGAGTTTCATGCTCCTCATGTATTTCACACCTTTTGAAGCTCTTCATATTTTTCACACCTTTTGAAGCTCTTCATATATTTCCCACCTTTTCAGGCTCTTCATGTTTTTTTAACAACGTTTCATCCTCCTCCTATTTTTGACACATTTTGAAGCTCTTCATATTTTTCACATCTTTTAAGACTCTTCATGTTTTTCAACACCGATTCATGGTCCTCCTATTTTTCAGACCGTTTCCTGCTCCTCATATTTTGACACCTTTTGAAGCTCTTCATATTTTTTGCACCTTTTTAGGCTCTTCAAGTTTTCAACACCGCTTCATGCTCCTCGATTTTTTCAGACCGTTTCATGCTCCTCATATTTTTGACACCCTTTGAAGCTCTTCATATTTTTCACAAATTTTCAGGCTCTTCATGTTTTTGAACACCGCTTTATGCTTCTCCTATTTTTCACACTGTTTCATGCTCCTCTTATTTTTCACACGTTTTGAAGCTCTTCATATTTTTCACACCTTTTCAGGCTCTTCATGTTTTTGAAAACCTTTTCACACTCTTAATGTTTTTCAACACCGCTTCATGCTCCTCCGTTTTTTCAGACCATTTCATGCTCCTCATATATTTGACACCTTTTGAAGCTCTTCAAATTGTTCACAGCTTTTCAGGCTCTTCATGTTTTTCAACACAGCTTCATGCTCCTCCTATTTTTCACACCGTTTCATGCTCCTCTCATTTTTGACACCTTTTGAAGCTCTTCATATTTTTCACACCTTTTGAAGCTCTTCATATTATTCACAACTTTTAAGGCTCTTCATGTTTTTCAACACCGCTTCATGCTCCTCCTATTTTTCAGGCCGTTTCATGCTCCTCATATTTTTGACACCTTTTGAAGCTCATCATATATTTCACACCTTTTCAGGCTCTTCATGCTTTTCAACACGGCATCATGCTCTTTCTATTTTTCAGATAGATTCATGCACCTCAATGTTTGACAAGTTTTGAAGCTCTTCATATTTTTCACACCTTTTCAGGCTCTTCATGATTTTCAACACCGTTTCATGCTCCTCCTATTTTTCAGAAAGTTACATGCTCCTCATATATTTGAGACCTTTTAAAGCTCTTCATATTTTTCACACTTTTTCAGGCTCTTCATGTTTTTCAACACTACTTCATGCTCCTCCTATTTTTCAGACCGTTTCATGCTCCTCATCTTTTTGACACCTTATGAAGCTCTTCATATTTTTCACACCTTTTCAGGCTCTTCATGTTTTTCAACACCGCTTCATGCTCCTCCTATTTTTCAGACTGTTTCATGATCCTCATATTTTTGACACCTTTTGAAGCTGTTCATATTTTTCACACCTTTTCAGGCTCTTCATGTTTTTCAACAACACTTCATGCTCCTCCTATATTTCAGACCGGTTCATGCTCCTCATATTTTTGACACCTTTTGTAGCTCTTCATATATTTCACACCTTTTGAAGCTCTTCATATTTTTCACACGTTTTCAGGCTCTTCATGTTTTTCAACGCCGCTTCATCCTCCTGCTATTTTCAGACCGTTTCGACCTCCTCATGTATTTCACACCTTTTAAAGCTCTTCATATATGTCACACTTTTTAGGCTCTTCGTCTTTTTAAAACCGTTTCATGCTCATCCTATTTTTCACACTGTTTCATGCTCCTCATATATTTGACACCTTTTGAAGCTCTTCATATTTTACACACCTTTTCAGGCTCTTCATGTTTATCAACACAGTTTCATGCTCTTCCTAATTTTCAGACCGTTTCATGCTCCTCATATTGTTGACACTTTTTGAAGCTCTTCATATTTTTCCACCTTTTCAGGCTTTTCATGTTTTTCAACACCGCTTCATGCTCCTCCAATTTTTTAGAAAGTTTCATGCTCCTCATATTTTTAACATCTTTTGAAGCTCTTCATATTTTTCACACATTTTCATGCTCTTCATCTTTTTCCAAAAAGTATCATGCTCATCCTATGTTTCATACTGTTTCATGCTCCTAATATTTTTGACACCTTTTGAAGGTCTTTATATTTTTCACACCTTTTCAGGCTCTTCATGTTTTTGACCACCGCATCATGCTCCTCCTATTTTTCAGTCGTTTCATGCCTCTCATATTTTTTACACCTTTTGAAGCTCTTCATGTTTTTCACACCTTTTCATGCTCTTCATCTTTTTCAAAACCGTCTCATTCTCATCCTATTTTAAAGACTGTTTCATGCTCCTCATATTTTTGACACCTTTAGAACCTCTTCATATTTTTCACACCTTTTCAGGCTCTTCATGTTTTCAACACCGTTTCCTGCTCCTCCTATTTTTCAGACCGTTTCATTCTCCTATATTTTTGACACCTTTTGAAGCTCTTCATATTTTTCACACTTTTTCAGGCTCTTCATTTTTTTCAACACCGCTTCATGGTCCTCCTATTTTTCAGACCGTTTCATGCTCCTCATATTTTGACACCTTTTGAAGCTCTTCATATATTCTCACCTTTTCAGGCTATTCACGTTTTTCAACAACACGTCGTGCTCCTCCTATTTTTCAGACCGTTTCATGCTCCTCATATTTTTGACACGTTTTGAAGCTCTTCATATTTTTCACACCTTTTCAGGCTCTTCATGTTTTGAACACCACTTCATGCTCCTCCTATTATTCAGAGAGTTTCATGCTCCTCATGTATTTCACACCTTTTGAAGCTCTTCATATTTTTCACACCTTTTGAAGCTCTTCATATATTTCCCACCTTTTCAGGCTCTTCATGTTTTTTTAACAACGTTTCATCCTCCTCCTATTTTTGACACATTTTGAAGCTCTTCATATATTTCACATCTTTTAAGACTCTTCATGTTTTTCAACACCGCTTCATGCTCCTCGTATTTTTCAGACCGTTTCCTGCTCCTCATATTTTGACACCTTTTGAAGCTCTTCGTATATTTCACATCTTTTAAGACTCTTCATGTTTTTCAACACCGCTTCATGCTCCTCGTATTTTTCAGACCGTTTCCTGCTCCTCATATTTTTGACACCTTTTGAAGCTCTTCATATTTTCACAAATTTTCAGGCTCTTCATGTTTTTGAACACCGCTTTATGCTTCTCCTATTTTTCAAACTGTTACATGCTCCTCTTATTTTTCACACGTTTTGAAGCTCTTCATAGTTTTCAACCTTTTCAGGCTCTTCATGTTTTTGAAAACCTTTTCACACTCTTAATGTTTTTCAACACCGCTTCATGCTCCTCCTATTATTCAGACCATTTCATGCTCCTCATATATTTGACACCTTTTGAAGCTATCCAAATTGTTCACAGCTTTTCAGGCTCTTCATGTTTTTCAACACAGCTTCATGCTCCTCCTATTTTTCACACCGTTTCATGCTCCTCTCATTTTTGACACCTTTTGAAGCTCTTCATATTTTTCACACCTTTTGAAGCTCTTCATATTTTTCACAACTTTTAAGGCTCTTCATGTTTTTCAACACGGAATCATGCTCTTCCTATTTTTCAGATAGTTTCATGCTCCTCAATGTTTGACAAGTTTTGAAGCTCTTCATATTTTTCACACCTTTTCAGGCCATTCATGTTTTGAACACCGTTTCATGCTCCTCCTATTTTTCAGAAAGTGACATGCTCCTCATATATTTGAGACCTTTTAAAGCTCTTCATATTTTTCACACTTTTTCAGGCTCTTCATGTTTTTCAACACTACTTCATGCTCCTCCTATTTTTCAGACCGTTTCATGCTCCTCATATTTTTGACACCTTTTGAAGCTCTTCATATATTTCACACCTTTTCAGGCACTTCTTGTTTTTAAACACCGCTTCATGCTCCTCCTTTTTTTTTTGACACATTTTGAAGCTCTTCATATTTTTCACACCTATTCACGCTCTTAATGTATTTGAACACTGTTTCATTATCCTCCTTTTTTTTGACACATTTTGAAGCTCTTCATAATTTTCACACCTTTTCAGGCTCTTCATATTTTTCAACACCACTTCATGCTCCTCCTATTTTTCAGATCGTTTCATGCTCCTCATGTATTTGACACCTTTTGTAGCTCTTCATTTTTTTCACACCTTTTCAGGCTCTTTATGTTTCTCAACATCACTTCATGCTTCTTCTATTTTTCACACCGTTTCATGCTCCTCATATTTTTGACACCGTTTCAAGCTCTTCATATATTTCACACCTTTTCAGGCTCTTAATGTTTTCAACACCGCTTCATGCTCATCCTATTTTTCGGACTGCTTCATGCTCCTCATAATTTTGACATCTTTGGAGCACTTCATATTTTTCACACTTTTTCAGCCTCTTCATGTTTTTCAACACTGCATCATGCTCTTCCTATTTTTCAGATCGTTTCATGCTCCTCAATGTTTGACATGTTTTGAAGCTCTTTATATTTTTCACACCTTTTCAGGCTCTTCATGTTTTGAACAACGTTTCATGCTCCTCCTATTTTTCAGAAAATTTCATGCTCCTCATATATTTGAGACCTTTTAAAGCTCTTCATATTTTTCACAGCTTTTCAGCTCTTCATGTTTGTCAACACCACTTCATGCTCCTCCTATTTTTCAGACCGTTTCTTTCTCCTCATATTTTTCACACCTTTTGAAGCTCTTCATATATTTCACACATTTTCAGGCTCTTCATCTTTTTGCACACCGCTTCATGCTCCTCCTATTTTTCACACCGTTTCATGCTGCTCTCATTATTGACACATTTCGAAGCTATTCATAATTTTCAGACCTTTTGAAGCTCTTCATATTTTTCACACCTTTTCAGGCTCTTCATGTTTTCAACACCGTTTCATGCTCCTCCTATTTTTCAGACCGTTTCATGCTCCTCATATTTTTAACACCTTTTGAAGCTCTTCATATTTTTCACACATTTTCAGGCTCTTCATGCTTTTGCACACCGCTTCATGCTCCTCCTATTTTTCACACCGTTTCATGCTCCGCTCATTATTGACACATTTCGAAGCTATTCATATTTTTCACACCTTTGAAAGCTCTTCATATTTTTCACACATTTTCAGACTTTTCATGTTTTCAACACCGCTTCATGCTCCTCCTTTTTTTCAGACCGTTTCATTCTCCTCATATTTTTGACATCTTTTAATGCTCTTTATATTTTTCACACTTGTCATGCTCTTCATGTTTTCAACTCTGTTTCATGCTTCTCCTATTTTTCAAACTGTTTCATGCTCCTCATATTTTTCACAGCTTTTGAAGCTGTTCATATTTTTCACATCTTTTCAGGCTCTTCATGTTTTGGAACACCCTTTCAAGCCCCTCCTATTTTTCAGACCGTTTCATGCTCCTCATATTTTTGACACCTTTTGAACCTCCTCATTTTTTCACAACTTTTGAAGGTCTTCATATTTTTCCACACCATTCCATGCTGCCTCTATTTTTCAGACCGTTTCCTGCTTCTCCTATTTTTCAGACCGTTTCATGTTCCTCATATTTTTCACGCCTTTGGAAGCTCTTCATATTTTACAAAACTTTTCAGGTTCTTCATGTTATTGACGACTGCTTCATGCTCCTCCTATTTTTCAGACCGTTTCATGCTCCTCATATATTTGACACCTTGTGAAGCTCTTCCTATTTTTCACACCTTTTCAGGCTCTTCATGTTTTTCAACACCGTTTCATGCTCCTCCTATTTTTCAGACCGCTTCAGGCTCCTCATGTATTTCACACCTTTTCAAGCTCTTCATATTTTTCACACCATTTCAGGCTCTTCATGTTTTTGAACACCGTTTCATGCTCCTGCTATTTTTCAGACCGTTTCATGCTCCTCATATTTTTGACACCTTTTGAACCTCCTCATTTTTTAACAACTTTTGAAGCTCTTCATATATTTCACACCTTTTCAGGCACTTCCTTATTTTCACGACCACTTCATGCTCCTCCTATTTTTCAAACCTTTTCATGCTCATCTCATTTTTGACACCTTTGGAAGCTCTTCATATATTTCACACCTTTTGAAGCTCTTCATATTTTTCACAAGTTTTCAGGCTCTTCATGTTTTTCAACACCACTTCATGCTCCTCCTATTTTTCAGACCGTTTCATGCTCTTCATATTTTTGACACGTTTTGAGGCTCTTCATGTTTTTCACACCTTTTCAGGCTCTTCATGTTTTTGAACACCACTACATGCTCCTCCTATTTTTCAGATCGTTTCATGCTCCTCATATTTTTGACCCCTTTTGAAGCTATTCATGTTTTTCACACCTTTTCAGGCTCTTCATATTTTTGAACACCGTATCATGCTCCTCCTATTTTTCGGACCGTTTCAGGCTCCTCATATTTTTGACACCTTTTGAAGCTCCTCATATTTTTCACACCTTTTGAAACTCTTCATATATTTCACAACTTTTCAGGCACTTCATGTTTTTCAACACCTCTTCATGCTCCTCCTATATTTCAGACCGGTTCATGCTCCTCATATTTTTGACACCTTTTGTAGCTCTTCATATATTTCACACCTTTTGAAGCTCTTCATATTTTTCACACGTTTTCAGGCTCTTCATGTTTTTAAACGCCGCTTCATGCTCCTATTATTTTCAGACCGTTTCAACCTCCTCATGTGTTTCACACCTTTTGAAGCTCTTCATATATGTCACACCTTTTAGGCTCTTCGTCTTTTTAAAACCGTTTCATGCTCATCCTATTTTTCACACTGTTTCTGCTCCTCATATATTTGAGACCTTTTGAAGCTCTTCATATTTTTCACACCTTTTCAGGCTCTTCATGTTTATCAACACAGTTTCATGCTCTTCCTAATTTTCAGACCGTTTCATGCTCCTCATATTCTTGACACTTTTTGAAGCTCTTCATATTTTTCCACCTTTTCAGGCTTTTCATGTTTTTCAACACCGCTTCATGCTTCTCCTATTTTTCAGACCGTTTCATGCTCCTCATATTTTTGACAAATTTTGAAGCTCTTCATACATTTCACACCTTTTCAGGCTCTTCATGTTTTTCAACACCGCTTCATGCTCCTCCAATTTTTCAGAAAGTTTCATGCTCCTCATATTTTTAACATCTTTTGAAACTCTTCATATTTTTCACACCTTTTCAGGCTCTTCATGTTTTTGACCACCGCATCATGTTCCTCCTATTTTTCAGTCGTTTCATGCCTCTCATAATTTTTACACCTTTTGAAGCTCTTCATGTTTTTCACACCTTTTCATGCTCTTCATCTTTTTCAAAACCGTCTCATTCTCATCCTATTTTAAAGACTGTTTCATGCTCCTCATATTTTTGACACCTTTAGAAACTCTTCATATTTTTCACAACTTTTCAGGGTCTTCATGTTTTTCAACACTGCTTCATGCTCCTCCTATATCTCAGACAGTTTCATGCTCCTCATATATTTGACACCTTTTGAAGCTCTTCAGATTTTTCACAACTTTTCAGGCTCTTCATGTTTTTGAACACAGTTTCATGCGCCTCCTATTTTTCAGACCGTTTCATGCTCCTCATATTTTTCACACCTTTTGAAGCTCTTCATATTTTTCACACCTTTTCAGGCTCTTCATGTTTTTCAACACCACTTCATGATCCTCCTATTTTTCAGACCACTTCATGCTCATCTCATTTTTGACACCTTTTGAAGCTGTTCATATTTTTCACACCTTGTGAAGCTCTTCATATTTTTCACACCTTTTCAGGCTCTTCATGTTTTTGAACACCGTTTCATGCTCCTCCTATTTTTCAGACCGTTTCATGTTCCTCCTATTTTTTAGATCATTTCATGCTCCTCATATTTTTGACACCTTTTGAAGCTCTTCATATATTTCACACCTTTTCAGGCTCTTCATTTTTTTCAACACCACTTCATACTCCTCCTACTTTTCAGACCGTTTCATGCTCACATCATTTTGGCAACTTTTGAAGCTCTTCTTATTTTTCACATCTTTTGAAACTCTTCGTATTTTTCACACGTTTTCAGGCTCTTCATGTTTTTCAACACCACTTCATGCTCCTCCTATTTTTCAGACCGTTTCATGCTCCTCATATTTTTGACACCTTTTGAAGCTCTTCATATTTTTCACATCTTTTGAAGCTTTTCATAATTTTCACACCTTTTCAGGCTCTTCATGATTTTCAACACCGCTTCATGCTCCTGTATTTTTCAGACAGTTTCATGCTCATCCCATTTTTGACACCTTTTGAAGCTTTTCATATTTTTCAGACCTTTTGAAGCTCTTCATATTTTTCATATTTTTGAAGCTCTTCATATTATCACACTTTTCAGACACTTCGTGATTTTCAACACCGCTTCATGCTCCTGCTATTTTTCAGATCGTTTCATGCTCCTAATGTATTTCACACCTTTAGAAGCTCTTCATATATTTCACACCTTTTCAGGGTTTTCATTTTTTTCAACACAACTTCATGCTCCTCCTATTTTTCAGACCTTTTCATGCTCATTTCTTTTTGACACCTTTTGAAGCTCTTCATATTTTTCACACATTTTCAGGCTCTTGATGATTTTCAACACCTCTTCATTCTCCTCCTATTTTTCAGACCGTTTCATGCTCATCTCATTTTGACACCTTTAGAAACTCTTCATATTTTTCACACCTTTTCAGGCGCTTCATGTTTTTTAACACCACTTCATGCTCTTCCTATTTTTCAGACCGTTTCATTCTCCTCATATTTTTGACACCTTTTCAAGCTCTTCATATATTTCACACCTTTTCAGGCTCTTCATGTTTTTCAACACCGCTTCATCCTCCTCCTCTTTTTCAGACCGTTTCATGCTCCTCCTATTTTTCAGACCGTTTCATGCTCCTCATATTTTTGACACCTTTTGAAGCTCTTCATATTTTTCATACATTTTCATGCTCATCAGGTTTTTGAACACCACTACATGATCCTCCTATTTTGCAGACCGTTTCATACTCCTCATATATTTAACACCTTTTGAAGCTCTTCATATTTTTCACACCTTTTCAGGCTCTTCATGTATTTCAACACCACTTCATGCTCCTCCTATTTTTCAGACCGTTAAATGCTCCTCATATTTTTGACACTTTTAGAAGCTCTTCATATTTTTCACACCTTCTCAGGCACTTCATGTTTTTCAACACCGCTTCATGCTCCTCCTATTTTTCAGACCGCTTCATTTTCCTCATATTTTGACACCATTTGAAGCTCTTCATATATTTCACACCTTTACAGGCTCTTCTTTTTTTTCAACACCACTTCATGCTCCTCCTGTTTTTCAGACCGTTTCATGCTCATCTCATTTTTGACACCTTTTGAAGCTCTTCATATTTTTCAAAACTTTGAAGCTCTTCATATTTTTCACACGTTTTGAGGCTCTTCATGTTTTTCAACACCGCTTCATGCTGCTTCTATTTTTCAGACCGTTTCATGCTCCTCATATTTTTGACACGTTTTGAAGCTCTTCATATTTTTCACACCTTTTCAGGCTTTTCATATATTTGAACACGCTTCATGCTTCTCCTTGTTTTCAGACCGTTTTTTGCTCCTCATATTTTTGACACCTTTTGAACCTCTTCATATAATTCACACGTTTTCAGCTCTTCATGTTTTTCAACACCGCTTCATGCTCTTCCTATTTTTCAGACCGTTTCAAGCTCATCTCATTTTTGACAACTTTTGAAGCTTTTCATATTTTTCACAACATTTCAGGCTCTTCATGTTTTTGAACACCGCTTCATGCTCCTCCTATTTTTCAGAGAGTTTCATGCTCCTCATGTATTACACACCTTTTGAAGCTCTTCATATTTTTCACATCTTTTGAAGCTCTTCATATTTTTTACATGTTTTCAGGCTCTTCATGTTTTTCAACACCGCTTCATACCCCTCCTATTTTTCAGACCGTTTCATGCTCCTCATATTTTTGACACCTTTTGAAGCTCTTCATATTCTTCACACTTTTCAGGCTCTTCATGTTTTTGAACACCGCTTCATGCTATTCCTATTTTTCAGACCATTTCATGCTCCTCATATTTTTCACACCTATTGAAGCTCTTCATATTTTTCACAACTTTTCAGGCTCTTCATGTTTTTGAACACCTCTTCATGCTCCTCCTATTTTTGAGACCGTTTAATGCTCCTCATGTATTTCAAACCTTTTGAAGCTCTTCATATTTTTCACATATTTTGAAGCTCTTCATATTTTACACACCTTTTCAGGCTCTTCATGTTTTTCAACACCGCTTCATGCTCCTCCTATTTTTCAAACCGTTTCATGCTCCTCATATTTTTGACACCTTTGAAGCTCTTCATATTTTTACACCTTTTCAGACTCTTCATGTTTTTCAACACTGCTTCATGCTCCTCCTATTTGTCAGACCGTTTCATGCTCCTCCTATTTTTCAGACCGTTTCATGCTTCTCATATTTTGACACCTTTTGAAGCTCTTCATATTTTTCACAACTTTTCAGGCTCTTCATGTTTTTCAATACCGCTTCATGCTCCTCCACTTTGTCAGACCGTTTCATGCTCCTCATATTTTTGGCACCTTTTGAAGCTCTTCATATTTTTCACACCTTTTCAGGTCTTCATGTTTTTGAACACCATTTCATGCTCCTCCTATTTTTCAGACCGTTTCATGCTCTTCATATTTTTGGCACCTTTTGAAGCTCTTCATATTTTTCACACCTTTTCACGCTCTTCATGTTTTTCAACACCGCTTCATGCTCCTCCTATGTTTCAGACCGTTTTATGCTCCTCATATTTGACACCTTTTGAAGCTCTTCATAATTTCCACACCTTTTCAGGCTCTTCATGTTTTCGAACACCATTTCATGCTCCTCTTATTTTTTTTTATTGTTTTTTTTTTTTTAAATTTTTTTTATTATTTTTATTTTTTTTTCCCTGTCGGTTTTGTCATACATTGATATGAATCAGCCATGGATTTACATGTACTCCCAATCCCAATCCCCCCTCCCACCTCCCTCTCCACCCGATTCTTCTCGGTCTTCCCAGTGCACCAAGCCGGAGCACTTGTCTCTTGCATCCTACCTGGGCTGGTGATCTGTTTCACCATAGATAGCATACATGCTGTTCTTTTGAAATATCCCAACCTCGCATTCTCCCACAAAGTTCAAAAGTCTGTTCTGTATTTCTGTGTCTCTTTTTCTGTTCTGCATATAGGGTTATCGTTATCACTTTTCTAAATTCCATATACATGTGTCAGCATGCTCTAATGTTCTTTATCTTTCTGGCTTACTTCACTCTGTATAATGGGCTCCAGCTTCATCCATCGCATTAGGACTGATTCAAATGAATTCTTTTTAATGGCTGAGTAATATTCCATGGTGTATATGTACCACAGCTTTCTTATCCATTCATCTGCTGACGGGCATCTAGGTTGCTTCCATGTCCTGGCTATTATAAACAGTGCTGCGATGAACATTGGGGTGCACGTGTCTCTTTCAGACGAACCTATGGACACCTTATCTTTGACAAAGGAGGCAAGGATATGCAATGGAAAAAAGACAACCTCTTTAACAAGTGGTGCTGGGAAAACTGGTCAACCACTTGTAAAAGAATGAAAATAGAACACTTTCTAACACCATACACAAAAATAAACTCAAAATGGATTAAAGATCTAAATGTAAGACCAGAAACTATAAAACTCCTAGAGGAGAACATAGGCAAAACACTCTCCGACATAAATCAAAGCAAGATCCTCTATGACCCACCTCCCAGAATATTGGAAATAAAAGCAAAACTAAACAAATGGGACCTAATGAAACTTAAAAGCTTTTGCACTACAAAGGAAACTATAAGTAAGGTGAAAAGACAGCCCTCAGATTGGGAGAAAATAATAGCAAATGAAGAAACAGACAAAGGATTAATCTCAAAAATATACAAGCAAATCCTGCAGCTCAATTCCAGAAAAATAAATGACCCAATAAAAAATGAGCCAAAGAACTAAACAGACATTTCTCCAAAGAAGACATACAGATGGATAACAAACACATGAAAAGATGCTCAACATCACTCATTATTAGAGAAATGCAAATCAAAACCACAATGAGGTACCATTACATGCCAGTCAGGATGGCTGCTATCCAAAAGTCTACAAGCAATAAATGCTGGAGATGGTGTGGAGAAAAGGGAACCCTCTTACACTGTTGGTGGGAATGCACACTAGTACAGCCCCTATGGAAAACAGTGTGGAGATTTCTTAAAAAACTGGAAATAGAACTGCCATATGACCCAGCAATCCCACTTCTGGGCATACACACTGAGGAAACCAGATCCTCTTATTTTTCAGACCGTTTCAAGCTCCTCATATTTTTTACACCTTTTGAAGCTCTTCATATATTTCACACCTTTTCAGGCTCTTCATGCTTTTCAAATCCGCTTCATGCTCCTCCTATTTGTCAGACTGTTTCATGCTCCTCATATTTTTGACACCTTTTGAAGCTCTTCATATTTTTCACACGTATTCAAGCTCTTCATCTTTTTCAACACCGCTTCATGCTCCTCCTATTTTTCAGACCGTTTCATGCTTCTCATATTTTTGACACCTTTTGTATCTCTTCATATTTTTCACACCTTTTCAGGTTCTTCATGTTTTTGAACACCGCTTCATGCTCCTCCCATTTTTCAGACCGTTTCATACTCCTCATATATTTGACACCTTTTGAAGCTCTTCATATTTTTCACAACTTTTCAGGTTCTTCATGTTTTCAACACCACTTCATGCTCCTCCTATATTTCTGAACCGTGTCATGCTCCTCATATTTTTGACATCTTTTGAAGCTCTTCATATTTTTCACGCCTTTTCAGACTCTTCATGTTTTTCTACACCACTTCATGCTCCTCCTAATTTTGACATCTTTTGAAGCTCTTTATATATTTCACACCTTTTCAGGGTTTTCAAGTTTTTGAACACCGTTTCATGCTCCTCATATTTTTCAGACCGTTTCATGCTCCTCATATTTTTGACACCTTTTGAAGCTCTTCATATTTTTCACATCTTTTCAGGCTCTTCATGTTTTCAACACCGTTTCATGCTCCTCCTATTTTTCAGACTGTTTCTTGCTCCTCATATTTTGACACCTTTTGAAGCTCTTCATATTTTTCACACCTTTTCAGGCTCTTCATATTTTTCAACAAGGTTTCATGCTCCTCCTATTTTTCAGAAAGTTTCATGCCCCTCACATTTTTGACACCTTTTCAAGCTCTTCACATTTTTCAAACCTTTTCAGGCTGTTCATGTTTTTGAACACCGTTTCTTGCACCTCCTATTTTTCAGACCGTTTCATGCTCCTCATATTTTGACTCCTTTTGAAGCTCTTCATATTTTTCACAACTTTTCAGGCTCTTCATGTTTTCAACACCACTTCATGCTCCTCCTATATTTCTGACCGTGTCATGCTCCTCATATTTTTGACAAGTTTTGAAGCTCTTCATATTTTTCACACCTTTTCATGCTCTTCATGTTTTTCTACACCGCTTCATGCTCCTCCTATTTTTGACATCTTTTGAACCTCTTCATATATTTCACACCTTTTCAGGGTTTTCATGTTTTTGAACACCGTTTCATGCTCCTCTTATTTTTCAGACCGTTTCATGCTCCTCATACTTTTGACACCTTTTGAAGCTCTTCATATATTTCACACCATTTCAGGGTTTTCATGTTTTTGAACACCGTTTCATTCTCCTCATATTTTTCAGACTGTTTCATGCTCCTCATATTTTTGACACCTTTTGAAACTCTTCATATATTTCACAATTTTTCAGGGTCCTCATGTTTTTGAACACCGTTTCATGCTCCTCCTATTTTTCAGACCGTTTCATGCTCCTCATATTTTGACACCATTTGAAGCTCTTCATATTTTTCACACCTTTTCAGGCTCTTCATATTTTTCAACAAGGTTTCATGCTCCTCCTATATTTCAGACCGTTTAATGCTCCCCATAATTTTGACACCTTTTGAAGCGCTTCATAATTATCACACCTTTTCAGGCTCTTCATGTTTTTCAAATCTGCTTCTGCTCCTCCTATTTTTCAGACTGTTTCATGCTCCTCATATTTTTGACACCTTTTGAAGCTCTTCATATTTTTCACACCTTTTCAGGCTCTTCATGTTTTTCAACACCGCTTTATTCTCCTCCAATTTTTCAGACCGTTTCATGCTCCTCATATTTTTGACACCTTTTGAAGCTCTTCATATTTTTCACACGTTTTCAGCCTCTTCATGTTTTTCAACACCGTTTCATGCTCCTCCTATTTTTTAGACCATTTCATGCTCCACATATATTGACACCTCTTGATGCTGTTCATATTTTTCACAGCTTTTCAGGCTCTTCATGTATTTGAACACCGATTCATGCTCCTCATATTTTTCAGACCGTTTCATGCTCCTCATATTTGTGACATCTTTTGAAGCTCTTCATATTTTTCACACCTTTTCAGGCTCTTCATGTTTTTGAACACCACCTCATGCTCCTCATAATATTCAGACCATTACATGCTCCTCATATATTTGATATCTTTTGAAGCTCTTCATATTTTTCACACATTTTTATGCACTTCATGTTTTCAACACCACATCATGCTCCTTCTATTTTTCAACACCGTTTCATGCTCCTCCTATTTTTTAGACCATTTCATGCTCCACATATATTGACACCTCTTGATGCTGTTCATATTTTTCACAGCTTTTCAGGCTCTTCAGGTTTTTAAACACCGCTTCATGCTCCTCCTATTTTTCAGACAGTTTCATGATCCTCATATTTTCACACCTTTTGAAGCTCTTCATATTTTTCACACTTTTCAGGCTCTTGATGTTTTTCAACACCGCTTCATGCTTCGCCTATTTTTCAGGCCGTTTCATGCTCCTCATATTTTTGACACCTTTAGAAGCTCTTCATATTATTCACACCTTTTCAGGCTCTTCATGTTTTTGATCACCGCTTCATGCTCCGCCTATTTTTCAGACCGTTTCATTATCCTCATATATTTGACACATTTTGAAGCTCTTCAGATATTTCACACCTTTTCAGGCTCTTCATTTTTTTCAACACCAATTCATGATCCTCCTATTTTTCAAATCGTTTCATGCTCATCTCATTTTGACACCTTTTGAAGCTCTTCATATATTTCACACCTTATGAAGCTCTTCATATTTTTCATACCTTTTCAGGCTCTTCATGATTTTCAACACCGCTTCATGCTCCTTGTATTTTTCAGACCTTTTCATGCTCATCTCATTTTTGACACCTTTTGAAGCTCTTCATATTTTTCACACCTTTTGAAGCTCTTCATACTTTTCACACTTTTTCAGACTCTTCATGTTTTTCAACACCGCTTCATGCTCCTGCTATTTTTCTGACCGTTTCATACTCCTCATGCATTTCACACATTTTGAAGCTCTTCCTATTTTTCAGACCGTTTCATGCTCACCTAATTTTTAACACCTTTTGAAACTCTTCATATATTTCACAACTTTTGAAGCTCTTCATATTTTTCACACCTTTTCAGGCTCTTCATGTTTTTGAACACAGCTTCAAGCTTCTCCTATTTTTCAGACCGTTTCATGCTCGTCATATTTTTGACACCTTTTGAAGCTCTTCATAATTTTCACACCTTTTCAGGCTCTTCATGTTTTTCAACACCACTTCATGCTCCTCGTATTTTTCAGACCTTTTCATGCCCCTAATAGTTTTGACACCTTTTGAAGCTCTTCATATTTTTCACACATTTTCAGGCTCTTCATGTTTTTGAACACCGCTTCATGCTCCTCCTATTTTTCAGACCGTTTCTTCCTCCTCATATTTTTGACACCTTTAGAAGCTCTTCATTATTTCACAACTTTTCAGGCTCTTCATGTGTTTTAGAACCGCTTCATGCTCGTCCTATTTTTCAGACCTTTCATGCTCCTCATATTTTTCACACCTTTTGAATCTCTTCATATTTTTCACACCTTTTGAAGCTCTTCATATTTTTCACACCTTTTCAGGCTGTTCATGTTTTTGAACACCTCATCATGCTCTTCCTATTTTTCAGAATGTTTCATGCTCCTCATGTATTTCACACCTTTTGAAGCTCTTCATATTTTTCACACCTTTTCAGGCTCTTCATGTTTTTGAACACCGCATCATGCTCCTCCTATTTTTCAGAATGTTTCTTGCTCCTCATGTATTTCACACATTTTGAAGCTCTTCATATTTTTCACACCTTTTCAGGCTCTTCATGTTTTTGAACATCATTTCATGCTCCTCCTATTTTTCATACCGTTTCATGCTCATCTATTTTTTGACACCTTTTGAAGCTCTTCATATTTTTCACACCTTTTGAACCTCTTCACATTTTTCACACCTTTTCAGGCTCTTCATGTTTTTGAACACCGTTTCATTCTCCTCCTATTTTTCAGACCCTTTCATGCTCCTCATATTTTTGACACCTTTTGAAGCTCTTCATATTTTTCACAATTTTGAACCTCTTCATATATTTCACACCTTTTCAGGCTCCTCATGTTTTTCATCACCACTTCATGCTTCTTCTATTTTTCAGACCGTTTCATGCTCATCTAATATTTGACACTTTTGAAGCTCTTCATAATTTTGACACCTTTTGAAGCTCTTCACATTTTTCACACCTTTTCAGGCTCTTCATGATTTTGAATACCGTTTCATTCTCCTCCTATTTTTCAGACAGTTTCTTACTCCTCATATTTTTGACACGTTTTGAGGCTCTTCATATTTTTCACACCTTTTCAGGCTCTTCATGATTTTGAACAACGTTTAATGATCCTCCTATTTTTCAGAACGTTTCATGTTCCTCATAATTTTGACACCTTTTAAAGCTTTTCATATTTTTCACACCTTTTCAGGCTCTTCATGTTTTTGAACAGCGCTTCATGCTCCTCCTATTTTTCAGACCGTTTCATGCTCCTCATATTTTTGACACCTTTTGATGCTCTTCATATTTTTCACACCTTTTGAAGCTCTTTATATATTTCACACCATTTCAGGCTCTTCATGTTTTCAACATCACTTCATGCGCCTCCTATTGTTCAGACCCTTTCATGCTAAACTAAGTTTGACACCTTATGAAGCTCTTCATATTTTTCACACCTTTTCAGGCTCTTCATGTTTTTGAACACCGCTTCATGCTCCTCCTATTTTTCAGACCGTTTCATGCTCCTCATAATTTTCACACCTTTTGAAGCTCTTCATATTTTTCACACCTTTTCAGGCTCTTCATGTTTCTGAACAACGCTTCATGCTCCTCCTAATTTTCAGACCGTTTAATGCTCCTCATGTGTTTCACACCTTTTGAAGCTCTTCATATATTTCACACCTTTTCAGGCTCTTCTTTTTTTTCAACACCACTTCATGCTCCTCCTTTTTTTCAGACCGTTTCATGCTCATCTCATTTTTGACACCTTTTGAAGCTCTTCATATTTTTCACTTCTTTTGAAGCTCTTCAAAATTTTCACACGTTTTCAGGCTCTTCATGTTATCCAACACCGCATCATGCTCCTCATATATTTCAGACCATTTCTTGCTCCTCATGTTTTTGACAATTTTCAAGCTCTTCATATTTTTGACAACTTTTCAGGCTCTTCATGTTTATCAACACCGCTTGATGCTCCTCCTATTTTTCAGACCGTTTCATGCTCATCTCATTTTTGAAACTTTTAGAATCTCTTCATATTTTTCACACCTTTTCAGGCTCTTTATGTTTTTCAACACCGTTTGATGCTTCTCCTATTTTTCAGACCGTTTCATGCTCATCTCATTTTTGACACCTTTTCAAACTTTTCATATTTTTCACACCTTTTCAGGCTCTTCATGTTTTTGAACACCGCTTCATGCTCCTCCTATTTTCCAGACCGTTCCATGCTCCTCATATTTTTGACACATTTTGAAGCTCTTCATACTTTTCACACATTTTCAGGCTCTTCAGGTTTTTCAACACCACTTCATGCTCCTCCTATTTTCCAGACCGTTTCATCCTCCTCATATTTTTGACACCTTTAGAAGCTCTTCATTATTTCACAACTTTTCAGGCTCTTCTTGTGTTTCAGCACCACTTCATGCTCGTCGTATTTTTCAGACCTTTCATGCTCCTCATATTTTTGACACCTTTAGAAGCTCTTCATATTTTTCACACCTTTTCAGACTCTTCATGTTTTTGATCACCGTTTCATGCTCCTCCTATTTTTCAGACCGTTTCATGCTCCTCATATTTTTGACACTTATTGAAACTCTTCATATTTTTCACTCCTTTTCAGGCTCTTCATGTTTTTCAACACCACTTCATGGTCCTCCTATTTTTCAGACAGTTTCATGCTCATCTCGTTTTTGACACCTTTTGAAGCTTTTCAAATTTTTCACAACATTTCAGGCTCTTCATGTTTTTGAACACCGCTTCATGCTCCTCCTATTTTTCAGAGAGTTTCATGCACCTCATGTATTTCACACCTTTTGTACCTCTTCATATTTTTCATGCATTTTCAGGCTCTTCATGTTTTGCAACACCACTTCATGCTCCTCCTATTTTTCAGACCGTTTCACGCTCATCTCATTTTTGAAACCTTTACAATCTCTTCATATTTTTCACACCTTTTCAGGCTCTTCATGTTTTTCAACACCACTTCATGCTCCTCCTATTTTTCAGACCTTTTCATGCTCATCTCATTTTTGACACCTTTTCAAACTTTTCATATTTTTCACACCTTATCAGGCTCTTCATGTTTTTGAACACCGCTTCATGCTCCTCCTATTTTTCAGAACGTTTCATGCTCTCATGAATTTCACACCTTTTGAAGTTCTTCATATTTCTCACACCTTTTCCGGCTCCTCTTGTTTTTGATCACCGTTTCATGCTCCTCCTATTTTTCAGAACGTTTCATGCACTCATGAATTTCACACCTTTTGAAGTTCTTCATATTTCTCACACCTTTTCAGGCTCCTCTTGTTTTTGATCACCGTTTCATGCTCCTCCTATTTTTCAGACCGTTTCATGCTCATCTCATTTTTGACACCTTTTGAAGCTCTTCATATTTTCACACCTTTTGAAGCTCTTCATATTTTTCAACTTTTTAGGCTCTTTATGTTTTTGAACACGGTTTCATGCTCCTCCTATTTTTCAAACTGTGTCATGCTCATCTCATTTTTAACAACTTTTGAAGCTCTTCATATTTTTCACAGCTTTTGAACCTCTTCATATTTCTCAAACGTTTTCAGGCTCTTCATGTTTTTCAAAACCCCTTCTTGCTCATCCTATTTTTCAGACCGTTTCATGCTTCTCTCATTTCTGACACATTTTGAAGCTCTTCATATATTTCACACATTTTCAGGCTCTTCATGTTTTTCAACACCACTTCATGCTCCTCCTATTTTTCAGACCGTTTCATACTCATCTCGCTTTTGACACATTTTGAAGCTCTTCATATTTTCCACAACTTTTGAAGCTCTTCATATTTTTCAAACGTTTTCAGGCTCTTAATCTTTTTCAACACCGCTTCTTGCTCCTCCTATTTTTCAGACAGTTTCATGCGCCTCATATTTTCCACACCTTTTGAAGCTCTTCATATTTTTTCACACCTTTTCATGTTCTTCATGTTTTTCCACACCGCTTCATGCTTCTCCTATTTTTCAGACCGTTTCATGCTCCTCATATTTTTGACACCTTTTGAAGCTCTTCATATTTTTCACACATTTTCAGGCTCTTCATGTTTTTCAACAGCGATTCATGCTCCTCATATTTTTGACACCTTTTGAAGCTCTTCATATTTTTCACACCTTTTCAGGCTCTTCATGTTTTTCAAAGCCACTTCATGCTTCTCCTATTTTTCAGACCGTTTCATGCTCCTCTCATTTCTGACACATTTTGAAGATCTTCATATATTTAACACCTTTTCAGGCTCTTCATGTTTTTCAAAGCAACTTCATGCTTCTCCTATTTTTCAGACCGTTTCATGCTCATCTCATTTTTGACACCTTTTGAAGCTCTTCATATTTTTCACACCTTTTGAATCTCTTCGTATTTCTCAAACGTTTTCAGGCTCTTCATGTTTTTCAACACCCCTTCTTGCTCATCCTATTTTTCAGACCGTTTTATGTTTCTATCATTTCTGACAACTTTTGAAGCTCTTCATATATTTCACACATTTTCAGGCTCTTCATGTTTTTCAACACCACTTCATGCTCCTCCTATTTTTCAGACCGTTTCATGCTCATCTCACTTTTGACACATTTTGAAGCTCTTCATATTTTCCACACATTTTGAAGCTGTTCATATTTTTCATATTTTTGAAGCTCTTCATATTTTCACACGTTTTCAGACTCTTCATGTTTTTCAAAACCGCTTCATGCGCCTCCTATTTTTCAGAGAGTTTCAGGCTACTCATGTATTTCACACCTTTTGAAGCTTTTCATATTTTTCACAACTTTTCAGGATCTTCATGTTTTTGATCAGAGCTTCATGGTCCTGCTATTTTTCAGACCGTATCATACTCGTCATATGTTTCACACCTTTTGAACCTCTTCATATTTTTCACACCTTTTCAGTCTCTTCATGTTTTTCAACACAACTTCATGCTCATCCTATTTTCCAGACCGTTTCATGTTCCTCATGTATTTTACACCTTTTGAAGCTCTTCATATTTTTCACACTTTTTCAGGCTCTTCATGCATTTGAACACCCTTTCATGCTCCTCCTATTTTTCAGACCTTTTCATGCTCATCTCATTTTTGACACCTTTTCAAACTTTTCATATTTTTCACACCTTATCAGGCTCTTCATGTTTTTGAACACCGCTTCATGCTCCTCCTATTTTTCAGAATGTTTCATGCTCTCATGAATTTCACACCTTTTGAAGTTCTTCATATTTCTCACACCTTTTCCGGCTCCTCTTGTTTTTGATCACCGTTTCATGCTCCTCCTATTTTTCAGAACGTTTCATGCACTCATGAATTTCACACCTTTTGAAGTTCTTCATATTTCTCACACCTTTTCAGGCTCCTCTTGTTTTTGATCACCGTTTCATGCTCCTCCTATTTTTCAGACCGTTTCATGCTCATCTCATTTTTGACACCTTTTGAAGCTCTTCATATTTTCACACCTTTTGAAGCTCTTCATATTTTTCAACTTTTTAGGCTCTTTATGTTTTTGAACACGGTTTCATGCTCCTCCTATTTTTCAAACTGTGTCATGCTCATCTCATTTTTAACAACTTTTGAAGCTCTTCATATTTTTCACAGCTTTTGAACCTCTTCATATTTCTCAAACGTTTTCAGGCTCTTCATGTTTTTCAAAACCCCTTCTTGCTCATCCTATTTTTCAGACCGTTTCATGCTTCTCTCATTTCTGACACATTTTGAAGCTCTTCATATATTTCACACATTTTCAGGCTCTTCATGTTTTTCAACACCACTTCATGCTCCTCCTATTTTTCAGACCGTTTCATACTCATCTCGCTTTTGACACATTTTCAAGCTCTTCATATTTTCCACAACTTTTGAAGCTCTTCATATTTTTCAAACGTTTTCAGGCTCTTAATCTTTTTCAACACCGCTTCTTGCTCCTCCTATTTTTCAGACAGTTTCATGCGCCTCATATTTTCCACACCTTTTGAAGCTCTTCATATTTTTTCACACCTTTTCATGTTCTTCATGTTTTTCCACACCGCTTCATGCTTCTCCTATTTTTCAGACCGTTTCATGCTCCTCATATTTTTGACACCTTTTGAAGCTCTTCATATTTTTCACACATTTTCAGGCTCTTCATGTTTTTCAACAGCGATTCATGCTCCTCATATTTTTGACACCTTTTGAAGCTCTTCATATTTTTCACACCTTTTCAGGCTCTTCATGTTTTTCAAAGCCACTTCATGCTTCTCCTATTTTTCAGACCGTTTCATGCTCCTCTCATTTCTGACACATTTTGAAGATCTTCATATATTTAACACCTTTTCAGGCTCTTCATGTTTTTCAAAGCAACTTCATGCTTCTCCTATTTTTCAGACCGTTTCATGCTCATCTCATTTTTGACACCTTTTGAAGCTCTTCATATTTTTCACACCTTTTGAATCTCTTCGTATTTCTCAAACGTTTTCAGGCTCTTCATGTTTTTCAACACCCCTTCTTGCTCATCCTATTTTTCAGACCGTTTTATGTTTCTATCATTTCTGACAACTTTTGAAGCTCTTCATATATTTCACACATTTTCAGGCTCTTCATGTTTTTCAACACCACTTCATGCTCCTCCTATTTTTCAGACCGTTTCATGCTCATCTCACTTTTGACACATTTTGAAGCTCTTCATATTTTCCACACATTTTGAAGCTGTTCATATTTTTCATATTTTTGAAGCTCTTCATATTTTCACACGTTTTCAGACTCTTCATGTTTTTCAAAACCGCTTCATGCGCCTCCTATTTTTCAGAGAGTTTCAGGCTACTCATGTATTTCACACCTTTTGAAGCTTTTCATATTTTTCACAACTTTTCAGGATCTTCATGTTTTTGATCAGAGCTTCATGGTCCTGCTATTTTTCAGACCGTATCATACTCGTCATATGTTTCACACCTTTTGAACCTCTTCATATTTTTCACACCTTTTCAGTCTCTTCATGTTTTTCAACACAACTTCATGCTCATCCTATTTTCCAGACCGTTTCATGTTCCTCATGTATTTTACACCTTTTGAAGCTCTTCATATTTTTCACACCTTTTCAGGCTCTTCATGCATTTGAACACCCTTTCATGCTCTTCCTATTTTTCAGACCGTTTCATGCTCCTCATTGTTTTGACACCTTTTGAAGCTCTTGATATTTTTCACACCTTTTCAGGTTCTTCATGTTTTTCAAAACCGCTTCATGCTCCTCCTATTTTTCAGACCGTTTCATGCTCCTCATATTTTTGACACCTTTTGAAGCTCTTAATATATTTCACACATTTTCAGACTCTTCATGATTTCCAACACCGCTTCATGCTCCTCATATTTTTCAGACCGTTTCATGCTCATCTCATTTTTATCACCTTTTGAAGCTCTTCATATTTTTCACAACTTTTGAAGCTCTTCATATTTTTCACAGGTTTTCAGGCTCTTCATGTTTTTCAACACTACTTCATGCTTCTCCTATTTTTCAGACCGTTTCATGCTCCTCATATTTTTGACACCTTTTGAAGCTCTTCATATTTTATCCACCTTTTCAGGCTCTTCATGTTTTTCAACACCGCTTCATGCTCTTCCTATTTTCCAGACCGTTTCATTCTCCTCTTGTATTTCCAACCTTTTGAAGCTCTTCATATTTTTCACACCTTTGCAGGCTCCCCATGTTTTTCAACACGGCTTCATGATCCTCCTGTTTTTCAGACCGTTTCATGCTCCTCATATTTTGACACGTTTTGAAGATCTTCATATTTTTCACACATTTTCAGGCTCTTCATGTTTTTCAAAACCGATTCATGCTCCTCCTATGTTTCAGGCCGTTTCATGCTCCTCATATTTTGACACCTTTTGAAGCTCTTCATATTTTTCACAACTATTCAGTACTTCATGTTTTTAAACACCACTTCATGTTGCTCCTATTTTTCAGACCGATTCATGCTCTTCATGTATTTCACACCTTTTGAAGCTCTTCATATTTTACCCACCTTTTCAGGCTCTTCATGTTTTTCAACACCGTTTCATGCTACTCATGTATTTCCAACCGTTTGAAGTTCTTCATATTTTTCACAACTTTTCAGGCTCTTCATATTTTTGAACACGTTTTCATGCTCCTCCTATTTTTCGAACTGTGTCATGCTCATCTCATTTTTAACAACTTTTGAAGCTCTTCATATTTTTGACACCTTTTGAAGCTCTTCATATTTTTCACACCTTTTCAGGCTCCCCATGTTTTTCAACACGGCTTCATGATCCTACTCTTTTTCAGACCGTTTCATGCTCCTCATATTTTTGACACGTTTTGAAGCTCTTCATATTTTTCACACCTTTTTAGGCTTTTCATGTTTTTCAACGTCACTTCATGCTCCTCCTATTATTCAGACCGTTTCATGCTCTTCATATTTTTGACACTTTTTGAAGCTCTTCATATTTTTCACACCTTTTCTGGCGCTTCATGTTTTCAACACCGCTTCATGCTCGTCCTATTTTCCAGACCGTTTCATGCTCGTCTCATTTTGACACCTTTTGAAGCTCTTCATATTTCTCACAACTTTTAAGCTCTTCATGTTTTTCACACGTTTTCAGGCTCTTCATGTTTTTCAACACCGCTTCATGCTCCTCTCATTTTTCAGACCGTTTCATGCTCCTCCTATGTTTCAGGCCGTTTCATGCTCCTCATATTTTGACACCTTTTGAAGCTCTTCATATTTTTCACAACTATTCAGTACTTCATGTTTTTAAACACCACTTCATGTTGCTCCTATTTTTCAGACCGATTCATGCTCTTCATGTATTTCACACCTTTTGAAGCTCTTCATATTTTACCCACCTTTTCAGGCTCTTCATGTTTTTCAACACCGTTTCATGCTACTCATGTATTTCCAACCGTTTGAAGTTCTTCATATTTTTCACAACTTTTCAGGCTCTTCATATTTTTGAACACGGTTTCATGCTCCTCCTATTTTTCGAACTGTGTCATGCTCATCTCATTTTTAACAACTTTTGAAGCTCTTCATATTTTTGACACCTTTTGAAGCTCTTCATATTTTTCACACCTTTTCAGGCTCCCCATGTTTTTCAACACGGCTTCATGATCCTACTCTTTTTCAGACCGTTTCATGCTCCTCATATTTTTGACACGTTTTGAAGCTCTTCATATTTTTCACACCTTTTTAGGCTTTTCATGTTTTTCAACGTCACTTCATGCTCCTCCTATTATTCAGACCGTTTCATGCTCTTCATATTTTTGACACTTTTTGAAGCTCTTCATATTTTTCACACCTTTTCTGGCGCTTCATGTTTTCAACACCGCTTCATGCTCGTCCTATTTTCCAGACCGTTTCATGCTCGTCTCATTTTGACACCTTTTGAAGCTCTTCATATTTCTCACAACTTTTAAGCTCTTCATGTTTTTCACACGTTTTCAGGCTCTTCATGTTTTTCAACACCGCTTCATGCTCCTCTCATTTTTCAGACCGTTTCATGCTCCTCCTATTTTTCAGACCGTTTCATGCTCCTCATATTTTTGACACCTTTTGAAGCTCTTCATATTTTTCACACCTTTTCAGGCTTTTCATGTTTTGCAACACCGCTTCATTCTCTTCCTATTTTTCAGACCGTTTCATGCTCCTCATATTTTTGACACCTTTTGAAGCTCTTCATATTTTTCACACCTTTTCATGCTCTTCATGTTTTTGAACACCGCTTCATGCTCCTCCTATTTTTCAGACCGGTTCATGCTCCTCATATTTTTGACAACTTTTGAAGCTTTTCATATTTTTCACAACTTTTCAGGATCTTCATGTTTTTGAACAGAGCTTCATGGTCCTCCTATTTTTCAGACCGTATCATACTCGTCATAAGTTTCACACCTTTTGAACCTCTTCATATTTTTCACACCTTTTCAGTCTCTTCATGTTTTTCAACACAACTTCATGCTCATCCTATTTTCCAGACCGTTTCATGTTCCTCATGTATTTTACACCTTTTGAAGCTCTTCATATTTTTCACACCTTTTCAGGCTTCCCATGTTTTTCAACACGGCTTCATGATCCTACTCTTTTTCAGACCGTTTCATGCTCCTCATATTTTTGACACTTTTTGAACCTCTTCATATTTTTCACACCTTTTCATGTTCTTCATGTTTTTCAACACCGCTTCATGCTTCTCCTATTTTTCAGACCGTTTCATGCTCCTCATTTTTTTGACACCTTTTGAAGCTCTTCATATTTTTGACACATTTTCAGGCTCTTCATGTTTTTCAACACCGATTCATGCTCCTCATATTTTTGACACCTTTTGAATCTCTTCATATTTTTCACACCTTTTCAGGCTCTTCATGTTTTTGAACACCACTTGTGTTCCTCCTATTTTTCAGACCGTTTCATGCTCCTCATATTTTTGACACCTTTTGAAGCTCTTCATATATTTCACACGTTTTCAGGCTCTTCATGTTTTTCAACACCCCTTCTTGCTTCTCCTATTTTTCAGAGCGTTTTATGCTCCTCGTATTTTTCACACCTTTTGAAGCTCTTCATGTTTTTCAACCTTTTTAGGCTCTTCATGTTTTTGAACACGTTTTCATTCTCCTCCTATTTTTCGAACTGTGTCATGCTCATCTCATTTTTAACAACTTTTGAAGCTCTTCATATTTTTCACACCTTTTGAAGCTCTTCATATTTCTCAAACGTTTTCAGGCTCTTCATGTTTTTCAACACCCCTTCATGCTCCTCCTATTTTTCAGACCGTTTCATGCTCCTCTCATTTCTGACACCTTTTGAAGCTCTTCATATATTTCACACATTTTCAGGCTCTTCATGTTTTTCAACACCACTTCATGCTCCTCCTAATTTTCAGACCGTTTAATGCTCCTCCTGCATTTCACACCTTTTGAAGCTCTTTATATTTTTCACACCTTTTTAGGCTCTTCATGTTTTTGAACACGATTTCAGGCTCCTCCTATTTTTCGGACTGTTTCATGCTCATCTCATTTTTGACACCTTTTGAAGCTCTTCATAATTTTCACACCTTTTGAATCTCTTAATATTTCTCAAACGTTTTCACGCTCTTCATGTTTTTCAACACCCCTTCTTGCTCATCCTATTTTTCAGACGTTTCATGTTTCTATCATTTCTGACAACTTTTGAAGCTCTTCATATATTTCACACATTTTCAGGCTCTTCATGTTTTTCAACACCACTTCATGCTCCACCTATTTTTCAGACCTTTTCATGCTCATCTCACTTTTGATACATTTTGAAGCTCTTCATATTTTCCACACCTTTTGAAGCTCTTCATATTTTTCAAACGTTTTCAGGCTCTTCATTTTTTTCAACACCGCTTCTTGCTCCTCCTATTTTTCAGATAGTTTCATGCTCCTCATATTTTTGACACGTTTTGAAGCTCTTCATATTTTTCACACCTTTTCAGGCTCTTCATGCCTTTGAACACCGTTTCATGCTGCTCCTATTTTTCAGATCTTTTCAAGCTTCTCATATTTTTGACACATTTTGAAGCTCTTCATTTTTTTCACACCTTTTGAAGCTCTTCATATTTTTCACACCTTTTCAGGCTCTTCATGTTTATTACACCGCTTCATGCTGCTCCTATTTTTCAGACCGTTTCATGCTCCTCATATTTTTGACACCTTTTGAAGGTCTTCATATCTTTCACACCTTTTCAGGCTTTTCATGTTTTTTACACCGCTTCATGCTGCTCCTATTTTTCACACCGTTTCATGCTCCTCCTATTTTTGACACCTTTTGAAGCTCTTCATATTTTTCACACCTTTTCAGGCTCTTCATGTTTTTGAACATCGCTTCATGTTCCTCCTGTTTTTCAGACCGTTTCATGCTCCTCATATTTTTGACACCTTTTGAAGCTCTTCATATTTTTCACACCTTTTCAGGCTCTTCATGTTTTGTACACCGCTTCATGCTCCTCCTATTTTTCAGACTGTTTCATGCTCCTCCTATTTTTGACACCTTTTGACGCTCTTCATATTTCACACCATTTCAGGCTCTTCATGTTTTTGAACACCGTTTAATGCTCCTCCTATTTTTCAGACCGTTTCATGCTCCTCATATTTTTGACACCTTTTGAAGCTCTTCATATTTTACCCACCTTTTCAGGCTCTTCATGTTTTTCAACACCGTTTCATGCTCCTCATGTATTTCCAACCTTTTGAAGCTCTTCATATTTTTCACAACTTTTCAGGCTCTTCATGTTTTTGAACACGGTTTCATGCTCCTCCTATTTTTCAGACCGTTTCATGCTCCTCATGTATTTCACACCTTTTAAAGCTCTTCATATTTTTCACACCTTTTCAGGCTCCCCATGTTTTTCAACACCGCTTCATGCTCGTCCTATTTTCCAGACCATTTCATGCTCGTCTCATTTTTGACACCTTTTGAAACTCTTCATATTTCTCACAACTTTTAAGCTCTTCATGTTTTTCACACGTTTTCAGGCTCTTCATGTTTTTCAACACCGCTTCATGCTCCTCCCATTTTTCAGACCGTTTCATGCTCCTCATATTTTTGAAACCTTTTGAATCTCTTCATATTTTGCACACCTCTTCAGGCTCTTCATGTTTTTCAACACCGCTTCATGCTCTTCCTATATTTCAGACCGTTTCATGCTCCTCATATTTTGACACCTTTTGAAGCTCTTCATATTGTTCACACCTTTTCATGTTCTTCATGTTTTTCAACACCGCTTCATGCTTCTCCTATTTTTCAGACCGTTTCATGCTCCTCATATTTTTGACACCTTTTGAAGCTCTTCATATTTTTCACACATTTTCAGGCTCTTCATGTTTTTCAACACCGATTCATGCTCCTCATATTTTTGACACCTTTTGAATCTCTTCATATTTTTCACACCTTTTCATGCTTTTCATGTTTTTCAACACCACTTGTGTTCCTCCTATTTTTCAGACCGTTTCATGCTTCTCATATTTTTGACACCATTTGAAGCTCTTCATATATTTCACACGTTTTCAGACTCTTCATGTTTTTCAACACCACCTCATGCTTCTCCTATTTTTCAGACCGTTTTATGCTCCTCATATTTTTCACACCTTTTGAAGCTCTTCATATTTTTCAACATTTTTAGTCTCTTCATGTTTTTGAACACGCTTTCATGCTCCTCCTATTTTTCAGACCGTTTCATGCTCCTCATATTTTGACACCATTTGAAGCTCTTCATATTTTTCACACCTTTTCAGGCTCTTCATATTTTTCAACAAGGTTTCATGCTCCTCCTATATTTCAGACCGTTTAATGCTCCCCATAATTTTGACACCTTTTGAAGCGCTTCATAATTATCACACCTTTTCAGGCTCTTCATGTTTTTCAAATCTGCTTCTGCTCCTCCTATTTTTCAGACTGTTTCATGCTCCTCATATTTTTGACACCTTTTGAAGCTCTTCATATTTTTCACACCTTTTCAGGCTCTTCATGTTTTTCAACACCGCTTTATTCTCCTCCTATTTTTCAGACCGTTTCATGCTCCTCATATTTTTGACACCTTTTGAAGCTCTTCATATTTTTCACACGTTTTCAGCCTCTTCATGTTTTTCAACACCGTTTCATGCTCCTCCTATTTTTTAGACCATTTCATGCTCCACATATATTGACACCTCTTGATGCTGTTCATATTTTTCACAGCTTTTCAGGCTCTTCATGTATTTGAACACCGATTCATGCTCCTCATATTTTTCAGACCGTTTCATGCTCCTCATATTTGTGACATCTTTTGAAGCTCTTCATATTTTTCACACCTTTTCAGGCTCTTCATGTTTTTGAACACCACCTCATGCTCCTCATAATATTCAGACCATTACATGCTCCTCATATATTTGATATCTTTTGAAGCTCTTCATATTTTTCACACATTTTTATGCACTTCATGTTTTCAACACCACATCATGCTCCTTCTATTTTTCAACACCGTTTCATGCTCCTCCTATTTTTTAGACCATTTCATGCTCCACATATATTGACACCTCTTGATGCTGTTCATATTTTTCACAGCTTTTCAGGCTCTTCAGGTTTTTAAACACCGCTTCATGCTCCTCCTATTTTTCAGACAGTTTCATGATCCTCATATTTTCACACCTTTTGAAGCTCTTCATATTTTTCACACTTTTCAGGCTCTTGATGTTTTTCAACACCGCTTCATGCTTCGCCTATTTTTCAGGCCGTTTCATGCTCCTCTTATTTTTGACACCTTTAGAAGCTCTTCATATTATTCACACCTTTTCAGGCTCTTCATGTTTTTGATCACCGCTTCATGCTCCGCCTATTTTTCAGACCGTTTCATTATCCTCATATATTTGACACATTTTGAAGCTCTTCAGATATTTCACACCTTTTCAGGCTCTTCATTTTTTTCAACACCAATTCATGATCCTCCTATTTTTCAAATCGTTTCATGCTCATCTCATTTTGACACCTTTTGAAGCTCTTCATATATTTCACACCTTATGAAGCTCTTCATATTTTTCATACCTTTTCAGGCTCTTCATGATTTTCAACACCGCTTCATGCTCCTTGTATTTTTCAGACCTTTTCATGCTCATCTCATTTTTGACACCTTTTGAAGCTCTTCATATTTTTCACACCTTTTGAAGCTCTTCATACTTTTCACACTTTTTCAGACTCTTCATGTTTTTCAACACCGCTTCATGCTCCTGCTATTTTTCTGACCGTTTCATACTCCTCATGCATTTCACACATTTTGAAGCTCTTCCTATTTTTCAGACCGTTTCATGCTCCTCATATTTTTGACACCTTTTGAATCTCTTCATATATTTCACCCCTTTTCAGGCTCTTCATATTTTTGAACACCGCTTCATGCTTCTCCTATTTTTCAGATCGTTTCAGGCTCCTCATAATTTTCACACCTTTTGAAACTCTTCATATTTCTCACACCTTTTCAGGCTCTTCATGTTTTTCATCACCACTTCATGCTTCTCCTATTTTTCAGACCGTTTCATGCTCATCTAATATTTGACAATTTTGAAGCTCTTCATATTTTTGACACCTTTTGAAGCTCTTCACATTTTTCACACATTTTCAGGCTCTTCATGTTTTTGAACACCGTTTCATTCTCCTCCTATTTTTCAGACAGTTTCTTACTCCTCATATTTTTTACACTTTTTGAGGCTCTTCATATTTTTCACACCTTTTCATGCTCTTCATGATTTTGAACAACGTTTCATGATCCTCCTATTTTTCAGAACGTTTCATGTTCCTCATAATTTTGACACCTTTTAAAGCTATTCATATTTTTCACACCTTTTCAGGCTCTTCATGTTTTTGAACACCGCTTCATGCTCCTCCTATTTTTCAGACCGTTTCATGCTCATCTATTTTTTGACACCTTTTGAAGCACTTCATATTTTTCACACCTTTTGAAGCTCTTCACATTTTTCACACCTTTTCAGGCTCTTCATGTTTTTGAACACCGTTTCATTCTCCTCCTATTTTTCAGACCCTTTCATGCTCCTCATATTTTTGACACCTTTTGAAGCTCTTCATATTTTTCACAATTTTGAACCTCTTCATATATTTCACACCTTTTCAGACTCTTCATGTTTTTCATCACCACTTCATGCTTCTCCTATTTTTCAGACCGTTTCATGCTCATCTAATATTTGACACTTTTGTGCTCTTCATATTTTTGACACCTTTTGAAGCTCTTCACATTTTTCACACCTTTTCAGGCTCTTCATGTTTTTGAACACCGTTTTATTCTCCTCCTATTTTTTCAGACAGTTTCTTACTCCTCATATTTTTGACACGTTTTGAGGCTCTTCATATTTTTCACTCCTTTTCAGGCTCTTCATGATTTTGAACAACGTTTCATGATCCTCCTATTCTTCACAACGTTTCATGTTCCTCATAATTTTGACACCTTTTAAAGCTTTTCATATTTTTCACACCTTTTCAGGCTCTTCATGTTTTTGAACACCACTTCATCCTCTTCCTATTTTTCAGACCGTTTCATGCTCCTCGTATTTTTGACACCTTTTGAAGCTCTTCATATTTTTCACAACTTTTCAGGCTCTTCATGTTTTTGAACACAGCTTCATGCTCCTCCCATTTTTCAGACCGTTTCATCTCCTCATATTATTGACACCATTTGAATCTCTTCATATTTTTCACACATTTTCAGGCTCTTCATGTTTTTCAACACCGCCTTATGCTCCTCCTTATTTTCAGACTGTTTCATGCTCCTCATGTAATTCACACCTTTTGAAGCTGTTTATATTTTTCACACATTTTCAGGCTCTTCATGTTTTTCAAAACCACTTCATGCTCCTCCTATTTTTCAGACCGTTTCGTGCTCACCTAATTTTTAACACCTTTTGAAACTCTTCATATATTTCACACCTTTTGAAGCTCTTCATATTTTTCACACGTTTTCAGGCTCTTCATGTTTTTCAACACCATTTCATGCTGCTTCTATTTTTCAGACCGTTTCATGCTCCTCATATTTTTCACACCTTTTGAAGCTCTTCATATTTTTCACACCTTTTCAGGCTCTTCATGTTTTTGAACACAGCTTCAAGCTTCTCCTATTTTTCAGACCGTTTCATGCTCGTCATATTTTTGACACCTTTTGAAGCTCTTCATAATTTTCACACCTTTTCAGGCTCTTCATGTTTTTCAACACCACTTCATGCTCCTCGTATTTTTCAGACCTTTTCATGCCCCTAATAGTTTTGACACCTTTTGCAGCTCTTCATATTTTTCACACATTTTCAGGCTCTTCATGTTTTTGAACACCGCTTCATGCTCCTCCTATTTTTCAGACCGTTTCTTCCTCCTCATATTTTTGACACCTTTAGAAGCTCTTCATTATTTCACAACTTTTCAGGCTCTTCATGTGTTTTAGAACCGCTTCATGCTCGTCCTATTTTTCAGACCTTTCATGCTCCTCATATTTTTCACACCTTTTGAATCTCTTCATATTTTTCACACCTTTTGAAGCTCTTCATATTTTTCACACCTTTTCAGGCTGTTCATGTTTTCGAACACCTCATCATGCTCTTCCTATTTTTCAGAATGTTTCATGCTCCTCATGTATTTCACACCTTTTGAAGCTCTTCATATTTTTCACACCTTTTCAGGCTCTTCATGTTTTTGAACACCGCATCATGCTCCTCCTATTTTTCAGAATGTTTCTTGCTCCTCATGTATTTCACACATTTTGAAGCTCTTCATATTTTTCACACCTTTTCAGGCTCTTCATGTTTTTGAACACCATTTCATGCTCCTCCTATTTTTCATACCGTTTCATGCTCATCTATTTTTTGACACCTTTTGAAGCTCTTCATATTTTTCACACCTTTTGAACCTCTTCACATTTTTCACACCTTTTCAGGCTCTTCATGTTTTTGAACACCGTTTCATTCTCCTCCTATTTTTCAGACCCTTTCATGCTCCTCATATTTTTGACACCTTTTGAAGCTCTTCATATTTTTCACAATTTTGAACCTCTTCATATATTTCACACCTTTTCAGGCTCCTCATGTTTTTCATCACCACTTCATGCTTCTTCTATTTTTCAGACCGTTTCATGCTCATCTAATATTTGACACTTTTGAAGCTCTTCATAATTTTGACACCTTTTGAAGCTCTTCACATTTTTCACACCTTTTCAGGCTCTTCATGATTTTGAATACCGTTTCATTCTCCTCCTATTTTTCAGACAGTTTCTTACTCCTCATATTTTTGACACGTTTTGAGGCTCTTCATATTTTTCACACCTTTTCAGGCTCTTCATGATTTTGAACAACGTTTAATGATCCTCCTATTTTTCAGAACGTTTCATGTTCCTCATAATTTTGACACCTTTTAAAGCTTTTCATATTTTTCACACCTTTTCAGGCTCTTCATGTTTTTGAACAGCGCTTCATGCTCCTCCTATTTTTCAGACCGTTTCATGCTCCTCATATTTTTGACACCTTTTGATGCTCTTCATATTTTTCACACCTTTTGAAGCTCTTTATATATTTCACACCATTTCAGGCTCTTCATGTTTTCAACATCACTTCATGCGCCTCCTATTGTTCAGACCCTTTCATGCTAAACTAAGTTTGACACCTTATGAAGCTCTTCATATTTTTCACACCTTTTCAGGCTCTTCATGTTTTTGAACACCGCTTCATGCTCCTCCTATTTTTCAGACCGTTTCATGCTCCTCATAATTTTCACACCTTTTGAAGCTCTTCATATTTTTCACACCTTTTCAGGCTCTTCATGTTTCTGAACAACGCTTCATGCTCCTCCTAATTTTCAGACCGTTTAATGCTCCTCATGTGTTTCACACCTTTTGAAGCTCTTCATATATTTCACACCTTTTCAGGCTCTTCTTTTTTTTCAACACCACTTCATGCTCCTCCTTTTTTTCAGACCGTTTCATGCTCATCTCATTTTTGACACCTTTTGAAGCTCTTCATATTTTTCACTTCTTTTGAAGCTCTTCAAAATTTTCACACGTTTTCAGGCTCTTCATGTTATCCAACACCGCATCATGCTCCTCATATATTTCAGACCATTTCTTGCTCCTCATGTTTTTGACAATTTTCAAGCTCTTCATATTTTTGACAACTTTTCAGGCTCTTCATGTTTATCAACACCGCTTGATGCTCCTCCTATTTTTCAGACCGTTTCATGCTCATCTCATTTTTGAAACCTTTAGAATCTCTTCATATTTTTCACACCTTTTCAGGCTCTTTATGTTTTTCAACACCGTTTGATGCTTCTCCTATTTTTCAGACCGTTTCATGCTCATCTCATTTTTGACACCTTTTCAAACTTTTCATATTTTTCACACCTTTTCAGGCTCTTCATGTTTTTGAACACCGCTTCATGCTCCTCCTATTTTCCAGACCGTTCCATGCTCCTCATATTTTTGACACATTTTGAAGCTCTTCATACTTTTCACACATTTTCAGGCTCTTCAGGTTTTTCAACACCACTTCATGCTCCTCCTATTTTCCAGACCGTTTCATCCTCCTCATATTTTTGACACCTTTAGAAGCTCTTCATTATTTCACAACTTTTCAGGCTCTTCTTGTGTTTCAGCACCACTTCATGCTCGTCGTATTTTTCAGACCTTTCATGCTCCTCATATTTTTGACACCTTTAGAAGCTCTTCATATTTTTCACACCTTTTCAGACTCTTCATGTTTTTGATCACCGTTTCATGCTCCTCCTATTTTTCAGACCGTTTCATGCTCCTCATATTTTTGACACTTATTGAAACTCTTCATATTTTTCACTCCTTTTCAGGCTCTTCATGTTTTTCAACACCACTTCATGGTCCTCCTATTTTTCAGACAGTTTCATGCTCATCTCGTTTTTGACACCTTTTGAAGCTTTTCAAATTTTTCACAACATTTCAGGCTCTTCATGTTTTTGAACACCGCTTCATGCTCCTCCTATTTTTCAGAGAGTTTCATGCACCTCATGTATTTCACACCTTTTGTACCTCTTCATATTTTTCAGGCATTTTCAGGCTCTTCATGTTTTGCAACACCACTTCATGCTCCTCCTATTTTTCAGACCGTTTCACGCTCATCTCATTTTTGAAACCTTTACAATCTCTTCATATTTTTCACACCTTTTCAGGCTCTTCATGTTTTTCAACACCACTTCATGCTCCTCCTATTTTTCAGACCTTTTCATGCTCATCTCATTTTTGACACCTTTTCAAACTTTTCATATTTTTCACACCTTATCAGGCTCTTCATGTTTTTGAACACCGCTTCATGCTCCTCCTATTTTTCAGAACGTTTCATGCTCTCATGAATTTCACACCTTTTGAAGTTCTTCATATTTCTCACACCTTTTCCGGCTCCTCTTGTTTTTGATCACCGTTTCATGCTCCTCCTATTTTTCAGAACGTTTCATGCACTCATGAATTTCACACCTTTTGAAGTTCTTCATATTTCTCACACCTTTTCAGGCTCCTCTTGTTTTTGATCACCGTTTCATGCTCCTCCTATTTTTCAGACCGTTTCATGCTCATCTCATTTTTGACACCTTTTGAAGCTCTTCATATTTTCACACCTTTTGAAGCTCTTCATATTTTTCAACTTTTTAGGCTCTTTATGTTTTTGAACACGGTTTCATGCTCCTCCTATTTTTCAAACTGTGTCATGCTCATCTCATTTTTAACATCTTTTGAAGCTCTTCATATTTTTCACAGCTTTTGAACCTCTTCATATTTCTCAAACGTTTTCAGGCTCTTCATGTTTTTCAAAACCCCTTCTTGCTCATCCTATTTTTCAGATCGTTTCATGCTTCTCTCATTTCTGACACATTTTGAAGCTCTTCATATATTTCACACATTTTCAGGCTCTTCATGTTTTTCAACACCACTTCATGCTCCTCCTATTTTTCAGACCGTTTCATACTCATCTCGCTTTTGACACATTTTCAAGCTCTTCATATTTTCCACAACTTTTGAAGCTCTTCATATTTTTCAAACGTTTTCAGGCTCTTAATCTTTTTCAACACCGCTTCTTGCTCCTCCTATTTTTCAGACAGTTTCATGCGCCTCATATTTTCCACACCTTTTGAAGCTCTTCATATTTTTTCACACCTTTTCATGTTCTTCATGTTTTTCCACACCGCTTCATGCTTCTCCTATTTTTCAGACCGTTTCATGCTCCTCATATTTTTGACACCTTTTGAAGCTCTTCATATTTTTCACACATTTTCAGGCTCTTCATGTTTTTCAACAGCGATTCATGCTCCTCATATTTTTGACACCTTTTGAAGCTCTTCATATTTTTCACACCTTTTCAGGCTCTTCATGTTTTTCAAAGCCACTTCATGCTTCTCCTATTTTTCAGACCGTTTCATGCTCCTCTCATTTCTGACACATTTTGAAGATCTTCATATATTTAACACCTTTTCAGGCTCTTCATGTTTTTCAAAGCAACTTCATGCTTCTCCTATTTTTCAGACCGTTTCATGCTCATCTCATTTTTGACACCTTTTGAAGCTCTTCATATTTTTCACACCTTTTGAATCTCTTCGTATTTCTCAAACGTTTTCAGGCTCTTCATGTTTTTCAACACCCCTTCTTGCTCATCCTATTTTTCAGACCGTTTTATGTTTCTATCATTTCTGACAACTTTTGAAGCTCTTCATATATTTCACACATTTTCAGGCTCTTCATGTTTTTCAACACCACTTCATGCTCCTCCTATTTTTCAGACCTTTTCATGCTCATCTCACTTTTGACACATTTTGAAGCTCTTCATATTTTCCACACATTTTGAAGCTGTTCATATTTTTCATATTTTTGAAGCTCTTCATATTTTCACACGTTTTCAGACTCTTCATGTTTTTCAAAACCGCTTCATGCGCCTCCTATTTTTCAGAGAGTTTCAGGCTACTCATGTATTTCACACCTTTTGAAGCTTTTCATATTTTTCACAACTTTTCAGGATCTTCATGTTTTTGATCAGAGCTTCATGGTCCTGCTATTTTTCAGACCGTATCATACTCGTCATATGTTTCACACCTTTTGAACCTCTTCATATTTTTCACACCTTTTCAGTCTCTTCATGTTTTTCAACACAACTTCATGCTCATCCTATTTTCCAGACCGTTTCATGTTCCTCATGTATTTTACACCTTTTGAAGCTCTTCATATTTTTCACACCTTTTCAGGCTCTTCATGCATTTGAACACCCTTTCATGCTCTTCCTATTTTTCAGACCGTTTCATGCTCCTCATTGTTTTGACACCTTTTGAAGCTCTTGATATTTTTCACACCTTTTCAGGTTCTTCATGTTTTTCAAAACCGCTTCATGCTCCTCCTATTTTTCAGACCGTTTCATGCTCCTCATATTTTTGACACCTTTTGAAGCTCTTAATATATTTCACACATTTTCAGACTCTTCATGATTTCCAACACCGCTTCATGCTCCTCATATTTTTCAGACCGTTTCATGCTCATCTCATTTTTATCACCTTTTGAAGCTCTTCATATTTTTCACAACTTTTGAAGCTCTTCATATTTTTCACAGGTTTTCAGGCTCTTCATGTTTTTCAACACTACTTCATGCTTCTCCTATTTTTCAGACCGTTTCATGCTCCTCATATTTTTGACACCTTTTGAAGCTCTTCATATTTTATCCACCTTTTCAGGCTCTTCATGTTTTTCAACACCGCTTCATGCTCTTCCTATTTTCCAGACCGTTTCATTCTCCTCTTGTATTTCCAACCTTTTGAAGCTCTTCATATTTTTCACACCTTTGCAGGCTCCCCATGTTTTTCAACACGGCTTCATGATCCTCCTGTTTTTCAGACCGTTTCATGCTCCTCATATTTTGACACGTTTTGAAGATCTTCATATTTTTCACACATTTTCAGGCTCTTCATGTTTTTCAAAACCGATTCATGCTCCTCCTATGTTTCAGGCCGTTTCATGCTCCTCATATTTTGACACCTTTTGAAGCTCTTCATATTTTTCACAACTATTCAGTACTTCATGTTTTTAAACACCACTTCATGTTGCTCCTATTTTTCAGACCGATTCATGCTCTTCATGTATTTCACACCTTTTGAAGCTCTTCATATTTTACCCACCTTTTCAGGCTCTTCATGTTTTTCAACACCGTTTCATGCTACTCATGTATTTCCAACCGTTTGAAGTTCTTCATATTTTTCACAACTTTTCAGGCTCTTCATATTTTTGAACACGGTTTCATGCTCCTCCTATTTTTCGAACTGTGTCATGCTCATCTCATTTTTAACAACTTTTGAAGCTCTTCATATTTTTGACACCTTTTGAAGCTCTTCATATTTTTCACACCTTTTCAGGCTCCCCATGTTTTTCAACACGGCTTCATGATCCTACTCTTTTTCAGACCGTTTCATGCTCCTCATATTTTTGACACGTTTTGAAGCTCTTCATATTTTTCACACCTTTTTAGGCTTTTCATGTTTTTCAACGTCACTTCATGCTCCTCCTATTATTCAGACCGTTTCATGCTCTTCATATTTTTGACACTTTTTGAAGCTCTTCATATTTTTCACACCTTTTCTGGCGCTTCATGTTTTCAACACCGCTTCATGCTCGTCCTATTTTCCAGACCGTTTCATGCTCGTCTCATTTTGACACCTTTTGAAGCTCTTCATATTTCTCACAACTTTTAAGCTCTTCATGTTTTTCACACGTTTTCAGGCTCTTCATGTTTTTCAACACCGCTTCATGCTCCTCTCATTTTTCAGACCGTTTCATGCTCCTCCTATGTTTCAGGCCGTTTCATGCTCCTCATATTTTGACACCTTTTGAAGCTCTTCATATTTTTCACAACTATTCAGTACTTCATGTTTTTAAACACCACTTCATGTTGCTCCTATTTTTCAGACCGATTCATGCTCTTCATGTATTTCACACCTTTTGAAGCTCTTCATATTTTACCCACCTTTTCAGGCTCTTCATGTTTTTCAACACCGTTTCATGCTACTCATGTATTTCCAACCGTTTGAAGTTCTTCATATTTTTCACAACTTTTCAGGCTCTTCATATTTTTGAACACGGTTTCATGCTCCTCCTATTTTTCGAACTGTGTCATGCTCATCTCATTTTTAACAACTTTTGAAGCTCTTCATATTTTTGACACCTTTTTAAGCTCTTCATATTATTCACACCTTTTCAGGCTCCCCATGTTTTTCAACACGGCTTCATGATCCTACTCTTTTTCAGACCGTTTCATGCTCCTCATATTTTTGACACGTTTTGAAGCTCTTCATATTTTTCACACCTTTTTAGGCTTTTCATGTTTTTCAACGTCACTTCATGCTCCTCCTATTATTCAGACCGTTTCATGCTCTTCATATTTTTGACACTTTTTGAAGCTCTTCATATTTTTCACACCTTTTCTGGCGCTTCATGTTTTCAACACCGCTTCATGCTCGTCCTATTTTCCAGACCGTTTCATGCTCGTCTCATTTTGACACCTTTTGAAGCTCTTCATATTTCTCACAACTTTTAAGCTCTTCATGTTTTTCACACGTTTTCAGGCTCTTCATGTTTTTCAACACCGCTTCATGCTCCTCTCATTTTTCAGACCGTTTCATGCTCCTCCTATTTTTCAGACCGTTTCATGCTCCTCATATTTTTGACACCTTTTGAAGCTCTTCATATTTTTCACACCTTTTCAGGCTTTTCATGTTTTGCAACACCGCTTCATTCTCTTCCTATTTTTCAGACCGTTTCATGCTCCTCATATTTTTGACACCTTTTGAAGCTCTTCATATTTTTCACACCTTTTCATGCTCTTCATGTTTTTGAACACCGCTTCATGCTCCTCCTATTTTTCAGACCGGTTCATGCTCCTCATATTTTTGACAACTTTTGAAGCTTTTCATATTTTTCACAACTTTTCAGGATCTTCATGTTTTTGAACAGAGCTTCATGGTCCTCCTATTTTTCAGACCGTATCATACTCGTCATAAGTTTCACACCTTTTGAATCTCTTCATATTTTTCACACCTTTTCAGTCTCTTCATGTTTTTCAACACAACTTCATGCTCATCCTATTTTCCAGACCGTTTCATGTTCCTCATGTATTTTACACCTTTTGAAGCTCTTCATATTTTTCACACCTTTTCAGGCTTCCCATGTTTTTCAACACGGCTTCATGATCCTACTCTTTTTCAGACCGTTTCATGCTCCTCATATTTTTGACACTTTTTGAAGCTCTTCATATTTTTCACGCCTTTTCTCGCTCTTCATGTTTTCAACACCGCTTCATGCTCGTCCTATTTTCCAGACCGTTTCATGCTCGTCTCATTTTGACACCTTTTGAACCTCTTCATATTTCTCACAACTTTTAAGCTCTTCATGTTTTTCACACGTTTTCAGGCTCTTCATGTTTTTCAACACCGCTTCATGCTCCTCCCATTTTTCAGACCGTTTCATGCTCCTCCTATTTTTCAGACCGTTTCATGCTCCTCATATTTTTGACACCTTTTGAAGCTCTTCATATTTTTCACACCTTTTCAGGCTTTTCATGTTTTTCAACACCGCTTCATTCTCTTCCTATTTTTCAGACCGTTTCATGCTCCTCATATTTTTGACACCTTTTGAATCTCTTCATATTTTTCACACCTTTTCATGCTCTTCATGTTTTTGAACACCGCTTCATGCTCCTCCTATTTTTCAGACCGGTTCATGCTCCTCATATTTTTGACACCTTTTGAAGCTCTTCATATTTTTCACACCTTTTCATGCTCTACATGTTTTTGAACAACGCTTCATGCTCCTCCGATTTTTCAGACCGTTTCATGCTCCTCATATTTTTGACACCTTTTGAATCTCTTCATATTTTTCACACCTTTTCATGCTCTTCATGTTTTTGAACACCGCTTCATGCTCCTCCTATTTTTCAGACCGGTTCATGCTCCTCATATTTTTGACACCTTTTGAAGCTCTTCATATTTTTCACACCTTTTCATGTTCTTCATGTTTTTCAACACCGCTTCATGCTTCTCCTATTTTTCAGACCGTTTCATGCTCCTCATTTTTTTGACACCTTTTGAAGCTCTTCATATTTTTGACACATTTTCAGGCTCTTCATGTTTTTCAACACCGATTCATGCTCCTCATATTTTTGACACCTTTTGAATCTCTTCATATTTTTCACACCTTTTCAGGCTCTTCATGTTTTTGAACACCACTTGTGTTCCTCCTATTTTTCAGACCGTTTCATGCTCCTCATATTTTTGACACCTTTTGAAGCTCTTCATATATTTCACACGTTTTCAGGCTCTTCATGTTTTTCAACACCCCTTCTTGCTTCTCCTATTTTTCAGAGCGTTTTATGCTCCTCGTATTTTTCACACCTTTTGAAGCTCTTCATGTTTTTCAACCTTTTTAGGCTCTTCATGTTTTTGAACACGTTTTCATTCTCCTCCTATTTTTCGAACTGTGTCATGCTCATCTCATTTTTAACAACTTTTGAAGCTCTTCATATTTTTCACACCTTTTGAAGCTCTTCATATTTCTCAAACGTTTTCAGGCTCTTCATGTTTTTCAACACCCCTTCATGCTCCTCCTATTTTTCAGACCGTTTCATGCTCCTCTCATTTCTGACACCTTTTGAAGCTCTTCATATATTTCACACATTTTCAGGCTCTTCATGTTTTTCAACACCACTTCATGCTCCTCCTAATTTTCAGACCGTTTAATGCTCCTCCTGCATTTCACACCTTTTGAAGCTCTTTATATTTTTCACACCTTTTTAGGCTCTTCATGTTTTTGAACACGATTTCAGGCTCCTCCTATTTTTCGGACTGTTTCATGCTCATCTCATTTTTGACACCTTTTGAAGCTCTTCATAATTTTCACACCTTTTGAATCTCTTAATATTTCTCAAACGTTTTCACGCTCTTCATGTTTTTCAACACCCCTTCTTGCTCATCCTATTTTTCAGACGTTTCATGTTTCTATCATTTCTGACAACTTTTGAAGCTCTTCATATATTTCACACATTTTCAGGCTCTTCATGTTTTTCAACACCACTTCATGCTCCACCTATTTTTCAGACCTTTTCATGCTCATCTCACTTTTGATACATTTTGAAGCTCTTCATATTTTCCACACCTTTTGAAGCTCTTCATATTTTTCAAACGTTTTCAGGCTCTTCATTTTTTTCAACACCGCTTCTTGCTCCTCCTATTTTTCAGATAGTTTCATGCTCCTCATATTTTTGACACGTTTTGAAGCTCTTCATATTTTTCACACCTTTTCAGGCTCTTCATGCCTTTGAACACCGTTTCATGCTGCTCCTATTTTTCAGATCTTTTCAAGCTTCTCATATTTTTGACACATTTTGAAGCTCTTCATTTTTTTCACACCTTTTGAAGCTCTTCATATTTTTCACACCTTTTCAGGCTCTTCATGTTTATTACACCGCTTCATGCTGCTCCTATTTTTCAGACCGTTTCATGCTCCTCATATTTTTGACACCTTTTGAAGGTCTTCATATCTTTCACACCTTTTCAGGCTTTTCATGTTTTTTACACCGCTTCATGCTGCTCCTATTTTTCACACCGTTTCATGCTCCTCCTATTTTTGACACCTTTTGAAGCTCTTCATGTTTTTCACACCTTTTCAGGCTCTTCATGTTTTTGAACATCGCTTCATGTTCCTCCTGTTTTTCAGACCGTTTCATGCTCCTCATATTTTTGACACCTTTTGAAGCTCTTCATATTTTTCACACCTTTTCAGGCTCTTCATGTTTTGTACACCGCTTCATGCTCCTCCTATTTTTCAGACTGTTTCATGCTCCTCCTATTTTTGACACCTTTTGACGCTCTTCATATTTCACACCATTTCAGGCTCTTCATGTTTTTGAACACCGTTTAATGCTCCTCCTATTTTTCAGACCGTTTCATGCTCCTCATATTTTTGACACCTTTTGAAGCTCTTCATATTTTACCCACCTTTTCAGGCTCTTCACGTTTTTCAACACCGCTTCATGTTCCTTCTATTTTTCAGACCGTTTCATGCATCTCATATTTTTGACTCCTTTTAAGTTCTTCATATATTTCACACCTTTTCAGGCTCTTCATGTTTTTCAACACCGCTTCATGCTCCTCCTATTTATCAGACGATTTCATACTCCTCCTATTTTTCAGACAGTTTCATGCTCTTCATATTTTTGACACCTTTTGAAGCTCTTCATATATTTCACACCTTTTCAGGCTCTTCATGTTCTTTAACACCGCTTCATGCTCCAACTATTTTTCAGACCGTTTCCTGCTCCTCATATTTTTCACACCTTTTGAAGCTTCACATAATTTCACAGCTTTTCAGGCTCTTCATGTTTTGAATACCGCTTCATGCTCCTCCTATTTTTCAGATAGTTTCATGCTCCTCATATATATGACACCTTTTGAAGCTCTTCATATTTTTCACACCTTTTCAGGGTTTTCATGTTTTTGAACACCGCTTCATGCTCCTCCTATTTTTCAGACCGTTTCATGCTCTTCATAATTTTGGCACCTTTTGAAGCTCTTCATATTATTCACACCTTTTCAGGCTCTTCATGTTTTTCAACACCGCTTCATGCTCCTCCTATTTTTCAGACCGTTTCATGCTCCTCATATTTTTTACACCTTTTAAAGCTCTTCATATTTTTCACACCTTTTCAGGCTCTTCACGTTTTTCAACACCGCTTCATGTTCCTTCTATTTTTCAGACCGTTTCATGCATCTCATATTTTTGACTCCTTTTAAGTTCTTCATATATTTCACACCTTTTCATGCTCTTCATGTTTTTCAACACCGCTTCATGCTCCTCCTATTTATCAGACCATTTCATGCTCCTCCTATTTTTCAGACCGTTTCATGCTCTAAATATTTTTGACACCTTTGAAACTCTTCATATATTTCACACCTTTTCAGACTCTTCATGTTTTTGAACACAGTTTCATGCTCCTCCTATTTTTCTGACGTTTTCATGCTCTTCATATTTTTGCCTACTTTTGAAGCTCTTCGTATTTTTCACACCATTTCAGGCTCTTCATGTTTTTCAACACCGCTTCATGCTCCTCCTATTTTTCAGACCGTTTCTTTCTCCTCATATTTTTGACACGTTTTGAAGCTCTTCGTATTTTTCACACCATTTCAGGCTCTTCATGTTTTTCAACACCGCTTCATGCTCCTCCTATTTATCAGACCGTTTCATGCTCCTCATATTTTTGACACCTTTTGAAGCTGTTCATATTTTTCACACCTTTTTTAGGCTCTTCATGTTTTTCACACCACTTCATGCTCCTCCTATTTTTGACACCTTTTGAAGCTGTTCATATTTTTCACACCTTTTCCGGCTCCCCATGTTTTTCAACACGGCTTCATGATCCTCCTGTTTTTCAGACCGTTTCATGCTCCTCATATTTTTGACACGTTTTGAAGCTCTTCATATTTTTCACACCTTTTTTAGGCTCTTCATGTTTTTCACACCACTTCATGCTCCTCCTATTTTTCCGACCGTTTCATGCTCTTCATATTTTTGACACTTTTTGAATCTCTTCATATTTTTCACACCTTTTCTGGCTCTTCATGTTTTTCAACACGGCTTCATGCTCGTCCTACTTTCCAGACCGTTTCATGCTCGTCTCATTTTTGATACCTTTTGAAGCTCTTCATATTTCTCACAACTTTTAAGCTCTTCATGTTTTTCACACGTTTTCAGGCTCTTCATGTTTTTCAACACCGCTTCATGCTCCTCCCATTTTTCAGACCGTTTCATGCTCCTCCTGTTTTTGAGAACGTTTCATGCTCCTCATATTTTTGACACCTTTTGAGCTCTTCATATTTTTCACACCATTTCACGCTCTTCATGTTTTTGAACACCGCTTCATGCTCCTCCTAAATTTCAGACCGTTTCATGCTCCTCCTATTTTTGACACCTTTTGAAGCTCTTCATATTTTTCACACCATTTCAGGCTCTTCATGTTTTTGAACACCGTTTAATGCTCCTCCTATTTTTCAGACCGTTTCATGCTCTTCATATTTTTGACACCTTTTAAAGCTCTTCATATTTTACCCACCTTTTCAGCTGTTCATGTTTTTCAACACCGCTTCATGCTCCTCCTATTTTTCAGACCGTTTCATGCACCACATGTATTTCCAACCGTTTGAAGCTCTTCATATTTTTCAAACCTTTTCAGGCTCTTCATGTTTTTGAACCCCGCTTCATGCTCCTCCTATTTTTCAGACCGTTTCATGCTCCTCATAATTTTCACACCTTTTCAAGCTCTTCATATTTTTTACATCATTTCAGGCTCTTCATGTTTTTGAACACCGTTTCATGCTCCTCCTATTTTTCAGACCATTTCATGCTCCTCATATATTTGACATCTTTTGAAGCTCTTCATATTTTACCCACCTTTTCAGGCTCTTCATGTTTTTCAACACCGCTTCATGCTCCACCTATTTTTCAGACCGTTTCACGCTCCTCATAGTTTTCACACCTTTTGAAGCTCTTCATATTTTTCACACCATTTCAGGCTCTTCATGTTTTTGAACACCGTTTAATGCTCCTCCTATTTTTCAGACCGTTTCATGCTCCTCATATTTTTGACACCTTTTGAAGCTCTTCATATTTTACCCACCTTTTCAGGCTCTTCATGTTTTTCAACACGGCTTCATGTCCTCTTATTTTTCAGAACGTTTCACGCTCTCCATGTATTTCCAACCTTTTTAAGCTCTTCATATTTTTCACACCTTTTTAGGCTCTTCATGTGTTTCACACCACTTCATGCTCCTCCTATTTTTCAGACCGTTTCATGCTCTTCATATTTTTGACACTTTTTAAAGCTCTTCATATTTTTCACACCTCTTCTGGCTCTTCATGTTTTTCAACACCGCTTCATGCTCCTCCTATTTTTCAGACCATTCATGCTCCTCATATTTTTGACAACATTTGAAGCTCTTCATATTTTTCACACCTTTTCTGGCTCTTCATGTTTTTGAACTCCGTTTCTTGCTCCTCCTATTTTTCAGACCGTTTCATGCTCTTCATATTTTTGACACCTTTTAAAGCTCTTCATATTTTACCCACCTTTTCAGCTGTTCGTGTTATTCAACACCGCTTCATGCTCCTCCTATTTTTCAGACCGTTTCATGCTCCACATGTATTTCCAACCTTTTGAAGCTCTTCATATTTTTCACACCATTTCACGCTCTTCATGTTTTTGAACACCGTTTAATGCTCCTCCTATTTTTCAGACCGTTTCATGCTCCTCATATTTTTGACACCTTTTGAAGCTCTTCATATTTTACCCACCTTTTCAGGCTCTTCATGTTTTTGAACACCGCTTCATGCTCCTCCTATTTTTCAGACCGTTTCATGCTCCTCATAATTTTCACACCTTTTCAAGCTCTTCATATTTTTCACACCATTTCAGGCTCTTCATGTTTTTGAACACCGTTTCATGCTCCTCCTATTTTTCAGACCATTTCATGCTCCTCATGTATTTCCAAACTTTTGAAGCTCTTCATATTTTTTACACCCTTTCAGGCTCTTCATGTTTTTCAAGACGGCTTCATGCTCCTCCTATTTTTCAGACAGTTTCATGCTCCTCATATTTTACACATTTTGTGAAGCTCATCATATTTTTCACACCTTTTCAGGCTCTTCATGTTTTTAACACCGCTTCATGCTCCTCCTATTTTTCAGACCGTTTCATGCCCCTATGTATTTCACACCTTTTGAAGCTCTTCATATATTTCACACCATTTCAGGCTCTTCAAATTTTTGTCCAACGCTACAACGCTCCTCCTATTTTTCAGACCGTTTCATGCTCCTCATATTTTTGACACCTTTTGAAGCTCTTCATATTTTTCACACCTTTTCAGGCTCTTCATGTTTTTGAACACCGTTTCATGCTCCTCCTATTTTCAGTCCGTTTCTTGCTCCTCATATTTTTGACACCTTTGAGTCTCTTCATATATTTCACACTTTTCGAAGCTCTTCATATATTTCACACATTTTAAGTCTCTTCATGTTTTTCAACACCGCTTCATGCTCCTCCTATTTTTCACACCGTTTCATGCTCCTCATGTATTTCATACACTTTGAAGCTCTTCATATTTTTCACAACTTTTCAGGTTCTTCATGTTTTTCAACACTGCTTCATGCACCTCCTATTTTTCTGACCGTTTCATGCTCCTCATGTATTTCACACATTTTGAAGCTCTTCATATTTTTCACACCTTTTGAAGCTCTTCATATTTTTCACACCTTTTGAAGCTCTTCATATTTTTCACACCTTTTCAGGCTATTCATGTTTTTGAACACCGTTTCATGCTCCTCATAATTTTGACACCTTTTGAAGCTCTTCATATTTTTCACACCTTTTCAGGCTCTTCATGTTTTTCAAACCTCTTCATGCTCCTCCAATTTTCGATCGTTTCATGCTTCTCATATTTTTGACACCTTTTGAAGCTCTTCATATTTTTCACACCTTTTGAAGCTCTTCATATTTTTCACACCTTTTGAAGCTCTTCATATTTTTCACACCTTTTCAGGCTATTCATGTTTTTGAACACCGTTTCATGCTCCTCATAATTTTGACACCTTTTGAAGCTCTTCATATTTTTCACACCTTTTCAGTTTCTTCATGTTTTTCAACACCACTTCATGTTCCTCCTATTATTCAGACCATTTCATTCTCATCGCATTTTTGACACCTTTTGAAGCTCTTCATATTTTTCACACCTTTTGAAGCTCTTCATATTTTTCACACGTTTTCAGGCTCTTCATGTTTTTCAACACTGCTTCATGCTCCTCTTGTTTTTCAGACCGTTTCAAGCTCCTGATGTATTTCACACCTTTTGAAGCTCTTCATATTTTTCACACCTTTTCAGGCTCTTCATGTTTTTCCACACCGCTTCATGATCCTCCTATCTTTCAGACCGTTTCCTGCTCCTCATAATTTTCACACCTTTTGAAACTCTTCATATTTTTCACACCTTTTCAGGCTCTTTTTGTTTTTCAACACTGCTTCATGCTCCTCCTATTTTTCAGACCGTTTCATCCTCCTCATGTATTTCACACCTTTTGAAGCTCTTCATATTTTTCACACCTTTTCATGCTCTTCATGTTTTTCAACACCGCTTCATGCTCCTACTATTTTTCACACTGTTTCATGCTCCTCATATTTTTGACACCTTTTAAAGCTCTTCGTATATTTCACAGCATTTCAGGCTCTTCATGTTTTTCAACACCACTACATGCTTCTCGTATATTTCAGACTGTTTCATACTCATCTCTTTTTTTACACCTTTTGAAGCTCTTCATATGTTTCACACCTTTTGAAGCTCTTCATGTTTTTCAACACTGCTTCATGCTCCTCCTATTTTTCAGACCGTTTCATACTCCTCATATATTTGACACCTTTTGAAGCTCTTCATATTTTTCACAACTTTTCAGGCTCTTCATGTTTTGAACACCGCTTCATGCTCCTCCTATTTTTCAGACCTTTTCATCCTCCTCATATTTTTGACACATTTTGAAGCTCTTCATATTTTTCACACTTTTTCAGGCTCTTCATGTTTTGAACACCGCTTCATGCTCCTCCTATTTTTCAGACCGTTTCATGCTCCTCATATTTTTGACACGATTTGAAGCTCTTCATATTTTTCACACTTTTTCAGGCTCTTCATGTTTTTCAACACCGCTTCATGCTCCTCCTAATTATCAGACCGTTTCATGCCCCTCATTTATTTCACACCTTTGGAAGCTCTTCATAATTTTCACACCTTTTCAGGCTCTTCATGTTTTTCAACACCGTTTCATGCTTCCCCTTTTTTCAGACCGTTTCATGCTCCTCATATTTTTGACACCTTTTGAAGCTCCTCATATTTTTCACACATTTTGAAGCTCTTCATATTTTTCACACCTTTTGAAGCTCTTCATATTTTTCACAACATTTCAGGCTCTTCATGTTTTTGAACACCGTTAAATGCTCCTCCTATATTTCAGACTATTTCATGCTCCTCATATTTTTGACACATTTTGAAGCTCTTCATATTTTTCACATCTTTTCAGGCTCTTCATGTTTTTCAACACCGCTTCATGCTCCTCCTATTTTTCAGACCGTTTCATGCTCCTCTCATTTCTGACACATTTTGAAGCTCTTCAAATATTTCACCCATTTTCAGGCTCTTCATGTTTTTCAACACCACTTCATGCTCCTCCTATATTTCAGACCGTTTCATGCTCATCTCATTTTTGACACCTTTTGAAGCTGTTCATATTTTTCACAACTTTTGAAGCTTTTCATATTTTTCACACATTTTCAGGCTCTTCAGGTTTTTCAACACCGCTTCTAGCTCCTCCTAATTTTCAGACCGTTTCATGTTCCTCATATTTTTGACACCTTTTGATGTTCTTCATATTTTTCACACCTTTTCAGGCTCTTCATGTTTTTGAACACCGCTTCATGCTCCTCCTATTTTTCAGACCGCTTCATGCTCCTCCTATTTTTCAGACCGCTTCATGCTCCTCCAATTTTTCAGACTGCTTCATGCTCCTCATATTTTTGACACCTTTTGAAGCTCTTCATATTTTTCACACCTTTTCAGGCTCTCATGTTTTTGAACACGGCTTCATGCTCCTCCTATTTTGCAGACCGTTTCATGCTCCTCATATTTTTGACACCTTTTGAAGCTCTGCATATTTTTCACACCTTTTCAGGCTCTTCATGTTTTTGAACACCTTTTCATGATCCTCCTAATTTTCAGACCGTTTCATGCTCCTCATATTTTTGACACCTTTTGAAGCTCTTCATATTTTTCACACATTTTCAGGCTCATCATATTTTTCAACACCACTTCATGCTCCTCCTATTTTTCAGGCCGTGTCATGCTCCTCATATTTTTCCCACCTTTTGAAGCTCTTCATATTTTTACACCTTTTCACTCTTCATGTTTTTGAACACCGCTTCATGCTCCTCCTATTTTTCAGACCGCTTCATGCTCCTCCTATTTTTCAGACCGCTTCATGCTCCTCCAATTTTTCAGACTGCTTCATGCTCCTCATATTTTTGACACCTTTTGAAGCTCTTCATATTTTTCACACCTTTTCAGGCTCTTCATGTTTTTGAACACCTTTTCATGATCCTCCTAATTTTCAGACCGTTTCATGCTCCTCATATTTTTGACACCTTTTGAAGCTCTTCATATTTTTCACACATTTTCAGGCTCATCATATTTTTCAACACCACTTCATGCTCCTCCTATTTTTCAGGCCGTTTCATGCTCATCTCATTTTTTACACCTTTTGAAGCTGTTCATATTTTTCACACCTTTTAAAGATCTTCATATTTTTCACACGTTTTCAGGCTCTACATGTTTTTCAACACCACCTCATGCTCCTCCTATTTTTCAGACCGTTTCATGCTCCTCATATTTTTGACACGTTTTAAAGCTCTTCATATTTTTCACACCATTTCAGGCACTTCATGTATTTCAACACCATTTCATGCTCCTCCTATTGTTCAGACCGTTTCATGCTCCTCATATTTTTGACACCTTTTGAAGCTCTTCATTTTTTTCACACCTTTTCAGGCTCTACATGTTTTTGAAAACTGCTTCATGTTACTCCTATTTTTCAGACAGTTTCATGCCCCTCATATTGTTGACACCATTTGAAGCTCTTCATATATTTTACACCTTTTCAGGCTCTTCAAGTTTTTGAACACCGTTTCATGCTCCTCCTATTTTTCAGACCGTTACATGCTCCTCATATTTTTGAAACCTTTTGAAGCTCTTCATATTTTTCACACCTTTTCAGGCTCTTCATGTTTTTCAACACCGGTTCATGCTCCTCCTATTTTTCAGACCGTGTCATGCTCCTCATATTTTTCCCACCTTTTGAAGCTCTTCATATTTTTACACCTTTTCAGACTCTTCATGTTTTTGAACACCGCTTCATGCTCCTCCTATTTTTCAGACCGTTTCATGCTCCTCATGTATTTCACACCTTTTGAAGCTCTTCATATTTTTCACACTTTTTCAGGCTCCTCAAGTTTTTGAACACAGCTTCATGCTCCTCCTATTTTTCAGACCGTTTCATACTCTTCATGTATTTCACACCTTTTGAAGCTCTTCATATTTTCCACACCTTTTCAAGCTCTTCCTGTTTTTGAAAACCGCTTCATTCTCCTCCTATTTTTCAGATCGTTTCATGCTCTTCATATTTTTGACACCTTTGGAAGCTCTTCATATTTGTCACACCTTTTCAGGCTCTTCATGTTTTTAAACACCGCTTCATTCTCCTCCTATTTTTCAGACCTTTTCATCCTCCTCATATTTTTGACACCTTTTGAAGCTCTTCATATTTTTCACACCTTTTCAGGCTCTTCATGTTTTTCAACACCACTTCATGGTTCTCCTATTTTTCAGACCATTACATGCTCCTCATATTTTTGACACCTTTTGAAGCTCTTCATATTTTTCACACCTTTTCAGGCTCTTCATATTATTGAACACAGTTTCATGCTCCTCGTATTTTTCAGACCGTTTCATGCTCCTCATATTTTTGACACCTTTAGAAGCTCTTCATGTTTTTCACACCTTTTCAGGCTCGTCATGTTGTTGAACACCACTTCATGCTCCTAATATCTTTAAAACCGTTTCATGCTCATCTCATTCTTGACACCTTTTGAAGCTCTTCATATTTTTCACACGTTTTCAGGCTCTTCATGTTTTTTTTATGTATTTTTTTATTTATTTTTATATTTTTTCATGTTTTTGAACACCGCTTCATGCTCCTCCTATTTTTCAGACCATTTCATGCTCCTCATATTTTTCACACCATTTGAAGCTCTTCATATTTTTCACACCTTTTCAGGCTCTTCATGTTTTTCAACACCGCTTCATGCTCCTCCTATTTTTCAGACCGCTTCATGCTCCTCATGTATTTCACACCATTTGAAGCTCTTCATATTTTTCACATATTTTCAGGCTCTTCAAATTTTTCAACACCGCTTCATGCTCCTCCTATATTTCAGACCGTTTCATACTCCTCATATTTTTGACACCATTTGAAGCTCTTCATATTTTTCACACCTTTTCAGGCTCTTGATGTTATTAAACACCGTTTCATGCTGCTCCTACTTTTCAAACCGTTTCATACTCCTCATATCCTCATATTTTTGACACATTTTGAAGCTCTTCATATATTTCACACCTTTTCAGGCTCTTCATGTTTTTCAACACCACTTCATGCTCCTCCTATTTTTCAGATTGCTTCATGCTCATCTCATTTTTGACACCTTTTGAAGCTGTTCATATTTTTCACACCTTGTGAAGCTCTTCATATTTTTCACAAGTTTTCAGGCTCTTCATGTTTTTGAACACCGCTTCATGCTCCTCCTATTTTTCAGACCGTTTCAGGCTCCTCATATTTTTGACACCATTTGAAGCTCTTCATATTTTTCACACCTTGTCAGGCTCTTCATGTTTTTGAACACCACTTCATGCTCCTCCTATTTTTCAGACCGTTTCATGCTCCTCATGTATTTCACACTTTTTGAAGCTCTTCATATTTTTCACACCTTTTCAGCCTCTCATGTTTTTGAACACAGCTTCTTGCTACTCCTATTTTTCAGACCGTTTCATGCTCCTCTTATATTTCACACTTTTTGAAGCTCTTCATATTTTTCACACCTTTTCATGCTCTTCATCTTTTAAAAAACCGTTTCATGCTCATCCTATTTTTCAGACTGTTTCATGCTCCTCATATGTTTGACCCCTTTTGAAGCTCTTCATATTTTTCACACCTTTTCAGGCTCTTCAGGTTTTTGAGGACCGCTTCATGCTCCTCCTATTTTTCCGACCGTTTCATGCTCCTCATAATTTTGACAACTTATTAAGCTCTTCAGATTTTTCAGAGTTTTTCAGGCTCTTCATGTGTTTCAACACTGCTTCATTCTCCTCCTATTTTTCAGACCGTTCCATTCTCCTCATATTTTTGACACCTTTGAAACTCTTCATATATTTCAAACCTTTTACAGCTCTTCATGTTTTTCAACACCTCTTCATGCTCCTCCTATTTTTCGGTCATTTCATGCTTCTCATATTCTTGACACCTTTTGAAGCCCTTCATATTTTTCACACCTTTTCAGGCTCTTCATGTTTTTAAACACCGCCTCATGCTCCTCCTATTTTTCAGACCGTTTCTTGCTCCTCAAATTTTTTACACATTTTGAACCTCTTCATATTTTTCACACCTTTTCATGCCCTACTTCTTTTAAAAAACCGTTTCATGCTCATCCTATTTTTCAGACTGTTTCATGCTCCTCATATGTTTGACCCCTTTTGAAGCTCTTCATATTTTTCACAGCTTTTCAGGCTCTTCAGGTTTTTGAGGACCGCTTCATGCTCCTCCTATTTTTCCAACCGTTTCATGCTCCTCATAAATTTGACACCTTATTAAGCTCTTCAGATTTTTCAGAGTTTTTCAGGCTCTTCATGTGTTTCAACACTGCTTCATTCTCCTCCTATTTTTCAGACCGTTCCATTCTCCTCATATTTTTGACACCTTTGAAACTCTTCATATATTTCAAACCTTTTACGGCTCTTCATGTTTTTCAACACCTCTTCATGCTCCTCCTATTTTTCGGTCATTTCATGCTTCTCATATTCTTGACACCTTTTGAAGCCCTTCATATTTTTCACACCTTTTCAGGCTCTTCATGTTTTTAAACACCGCCTCATGCTCCTCCTATTTTTCAGACCGTTTCTTGCTCCTCAAATTTTTTACACATTTTGTACCTCTTCATATTTTTCACACTTTTCATGCCCTACTTCTTTTAAAAAACCGTTTCATGCTCATCCTATTTTTCAGACTGTTTCATGCTCCTCATATGTTTGACACCTTTTGAAGCTCTTCATATTTTTCACAGCTTTTCAGGCTCTTCATATTTTTGACCACCGCTTCATGCCCCTCCTATTTTTCAGACCGTTTCATGCTCCTCGTATATTTTACACCTTTTGAAGCTCTTCATATTTTGCACTCCTTTTCAGGCTCTTCATGTTTTTGAACACAGTTTCATACTCCTACTATTTTTCAAACTGTTTCATGCTCCTCATATTTTTGACACGTTTTGAAGCTCTTCAGATTCTTCACACCTTTTCAGGCTCTTCATGTTTTTCAACACCGCTTCATGCTCCTCTTATTTTTCATACCGTTTCATGCTTCTCATATTTTTGACACCTTTTGAAGCTCTTCATATATTTCACACCTTTTCATGCTCTTCATCTTTTAAAAAACCGTTTCATTCTCATCCTATTTTTCAGACCGTTTCATGCTCCTCATATGTTTGACACCTTTTCAAGCTCTTCATATTTTTCACACCTTTTCAGGCTCGTCATGTTTTTGAGGACTGCTTATTGCTCCTCCTATTTTTCCGACCGTATCATGCTCCTCATTTTTTTGAACCTTTTGAAGCTCTTCATATTGTTCACACTTTTTCAGTCTCTTCATGTGTTTCAACACCGCTTCATTCTCCTCCTATTTTTCAGACCGTTTCATGCTCCTCATATTTTTGACACCTTTTGAAGCTCTTCATATTTTTCACACCTTTTCAGGCTCTCATGTTTTTGAACACGGCTTCATGCTCCTCCTATTTTTCAGTCCGTTTCATGCTCCTCATATATTTCACACCTTTTGAAGCTCTGCATATTTTTCACACCTTTTCAGGCTCTTCATGTTTTTGAACACCTTTTCATGATCCTCCTAAATTTCAGACCGTTTCATGCTCCTCATATTTTTGACACCTTTTGAAGCTCTTCATATTTTTTCACACGTTTTCAGGCTCTTCATGTTTTTCAACACCGCTTCATGCTCCTCCTATTATTCAGACCGTTTCATGCTCCTCATATTTTTGACACCTTTTGAAGCTCTTCATATTTTTCACACCTTTTCAGGCTCTTCATGTTTTTGAACACCGTTTCATGCTCCTCCTATTTTCAGTCCGTTTCTTGCTCCTCATATTTTTGACACCTTTGAGTCTCTTCATATTTTTCACACTTTTTGAAGCTCTTCATATATTTCACACATTTTAAGTCTCTTCATGTTTTTCAACACCGCTTCATGCTCCTCCTATTTTTCACACCGTTTCATGCTCCTCATGTATTTCATACACTTTGAAGCTCTTCATATTTTTCACAACTTTTCAGGTTCTTCATGTTTTTCAACACTGCTTCATGCTCCTCCTATTTTTCTGACCGTTTCATGCTCCTCATGTATTTCACACATTTTGAAGCTCTTCATATTTTTCACACCTTTTGAAGCTCTTCATATTTTTCACACCTTTTGAAGCTCTTCATATTTTTCACACCTTTTCAGGCTATTTATGTTTTTGAACACCGTTTCATGCTCCTCATAATTTTGACACCTTTAAGCTCTTCATATTTTTCACACCTTTTCAGGCTCTTCATGTTTTTCAAACCTCTTCATGCTCCTCCAATTTTCGATCGTTTCATGCTTCTCATATTTTTGACACCTTTTGAAGCTCTTCATATTTTTCACACCTTTTGAAGCTCTTCATATTTTTCACACCTTTTGAAGCTCTTCATATTTTTCACACCTTTTCAGGCTATTCATGTTTTTGAACACCGTTTCATGCTCCTCATAATTTTGACACCTTTTGAAGCTCTTCATATTTTTCACACCTTTTCAGGTTCTTCATGTTTTTCAACACAACTTCATGTTCCTCCTATTATTCAGACCATTTCATTCTCATCGCATTTTTGACACCTTTTGAAGCTCTTCATATTTTTCACACCTTTTGAAGCTCTTCATATTTTTCACACGTTTTCAGGCTCTTCATGTTTTTCAACACTGCTTCATTCTCCTCTTGTTTTTCAGACCGTTTCAAGCTCCTCATGCATTTCACACCTTTTGAAGCTCTTCATATTTTTCACACCTTTTCAGGCTGTTCATGTTTTTCAACACCGCTTCATGCTCCTCCTATTTTTCAGACCGTTTCATGCTCCTCATATATTTGACACCTTTTGAAGCTCTTCATATTTTTCACAACTTTTCAGGCTCTTCATGTTTTGAACACCGCTTCATGCTCCTCCTATTTTTCAGACCTTTTCATCCTCCTCATATTTTTGACACATTTTGAAGCTCTTCATATTTTTCACAACTTTTCAGGCTCTTCATGGTTTTGAACACCGCTTCATGCTCCTCCTATTTTTCAGACCGTTTCATGCTCCTCATATTTTTGACACGATTTGAAGCTCTTCATATTTTTCACACCTTTTCAGGCTCTTCATGTTTTTCAACACCGCTTCATGCTCCTCCTAATTATCAGACCGTTTCATGCCCCTCATTTATTTCACACCTTTGGAAGCTCTTCATAATTTTCACACCTTTTCAGGCTCTTCATGTTTTTCAACACCGTTTCATGCTTCCCCTTTTTTCAGACCGTTTCATGCTCCTCATATTTTTGACACCTTTTGAAGCTCCTCATATTTTTCACACATTTTGAAGCTCTTCATATTTTTCACACCTTTTGAAGCTCTTCATATTTTTCACAACATTTCAGGCTCTTCATGTTTTTGAACACCGTTTCATGCTCCTCCTATATTTCAGACTATTTCATGCTCCTCATATTTTTGACACATTTTGAAGCTCTTCATATTTTTCACATCTTTTCAGGCTCTTTATGTTTTTCAACACCGCTTCATGCTCCTCCTAATTTTCAGACCGTTTCATGCTCCTCTCATTTCTGACACATTTTGAAGCTCGTCAAATATTTCACACATTTTCAGGCTCTTCATGTTTTTCAACACCACTTCATGCTCCTCCTATATTTCAGACCGTTTCATGCTCATCTCATTTTTGACACCTTTTGAAGCTGTTAATATTTTTCACAACTTTTGAAGCTTTTCATATTTTTCACACATTTTCAGGCTCTTCAGGTTTTTCAACACTGCTTCTAGCTCCTCCTAATTTTCAGACCGTTTCATGCTCCTCATATTTTTGACACCTTTTGATGTTCTTCATATTTTTCACACCTTTTCAGGCTCTTCATGTTTTTGAACACCGCTTCATGCTCCTCGTATTTTTGACACCTTTTGAAGCTCTTCATATTTTTCACACCTTTTCAAAATCTCATGTTTTTGAACACAGCTTCATGCTCGTCCTGTTTTTAAGGTTGTTTCATGGTCCTCATGTATTGCACACCTTTTGAAGCTCTTCATATATTTCACACCTTTTCAGGCTCTTCATGTTTTGGAACACCGCCTCATGCTCCTCCTATTTTTCAGACCGCTTCATGCTCCTCCTATTTTTCAGACCGCTTCATGCTCCTCCTATTTTTCAGACTGCTTCATGCTCCTCATATTTTTGACACCTTTTGAAGCTCTTCATATTTTTCACACCTTTTCAGGCTCTCATGTTTTTGAACACGGCTTCATGCTCCTCCTATTTTTCAGTCCGTTTCATGCTCCTCATATATTTCACACCTTTTGAAGCTCTGCATATTTTTCACACCTTTTCAGGCTCTTCATGTTTTTGAACACCTTTTCATGATCCTCCTAATTTTAAGACCGTTTCATGCTCCTCATATTTTTGACACCTTTTGAAGCTCTTCATATTTTTCACACATTTTCAGGCTCTTCATATTTTTTAACACCACTTCATGCTCCTCCTATTTTTCAGATCGCTTCATGCTCATCTCATTTTTTACACCTTTTGAAGCTGTTCATATTTTTCACACCTTTTAAAGATCTTCATATTTTTCACATGTTTTCAGGCTCTACATGTTTTTCAACACCGCCTCATGCTCCTCCTATTTTTCAGACCGTTTCATGCTCCTCATATTTTTGACACGTTTTAAAGCTCTTCATATTTTTCACACCATTTCAGGCACTTCATGTATTTCAACACCATTTCATGCTCCTCCTTTTGTTCAGACCGTTTCATGCTCCTCATTTTTTTAACACCTTTTGAAGCTCTTCATTTTTTTCACACCTTTTCAGGCTCTACATGTTTTTGAAAACTGCTTCATGTTATTCCTATTTTTCAGACAGTTTCATGCCCCTCATATTTTTGACACCATTTGAAGCTCTTCATATTTTTTACACCTTTTCAGGCTCTTCAAGTTTTTGAACACCGTTTCATGCTCCTCCTATTTTTCAGACCGTTACATGCTCCTCATATTTTTGAAACCTTTTGAAGCTCTTCATATTTTTCACAACTTTTCAGGCTCTTCATGTTTTTCAACACCGGTTCATGCTCCTCCTATTTTTCAGACCGTTTCATGCTCCTCAAATTTTTTACACATTTTCAAGCTTTTCATATTTTTCACACCTTTTCATTCTCTTCGTGTATTTGACCACCGCTTCATGATCCTCCTATTTTTCAGATCGTTTTATGCTACTCATATTTTTGACACGTTTTGAAGCTCTTCATATTTTTCACACCTTTTCAGGCTCTTCATGTTTTTAAACAGCGCTTCATTCTCCTCCTATTTTTGAGACCGTTTTAATGCTCCTCATAATTTTGTCTCCTTTTTAAGCTTTGCATATTTTTCACACCTTTTCAGTCTCTTCATGTATTTGAGGACCGCTTCATGCTCCTCTTGTTTTTCAGACCGTTTCATGCTCCTCATATTTTTGACACCTTTTTAAGCTCTTCATATTTTTCACACTTTTTCAGGCTCTTCATGTGTTTCAACACCGCTTAATTCTCATCGTATTTTTCAGAATCTTTCTTGCTCCTCATATTTTTGACACCTTTTGAAGCTCTTCATATTTTTCAAACCTTTTCAGGCTCTTCATATTTTTGACCACCGCTTCATGCTGCTCCTATTTTTCTGACCGTTTCATGCTCCTCATATTTTTGAGACCTTTTGAAGCTCTTCATATTTTTCACACCTTTTCAGGATCTTCATATTTTTGACGTCTGCTTCATGCCCCTGCTTTTTTTCAGAATGTTTCATGCACCTCATATTTTTGAAACCTTTTGAAGCTCTTCATATTTTTCACATCTTTTCAGGCTCTTCATGTTTTTCAACACGGCTTCATGCTCCTCCTATTTTTCAGACCGTTTTATGCTCCTCCTAATTTTAACACCCTTGAAGCTCTTCATATTTTTCACACCTTTTCAGGCTCTTCATGTTTTTGAACACCGCTTCATGCTCCTCCTATTTGTCAGACCGATTCATGCTCCTCATATTTTTGAAACCTTTTGAAGCTTTTCATATTTTTCACACCTTTTCAGGGTTTCATGTTTTGAACACCGCTTCATGCTCCTCCTATTTTTCAGACTGTTTTATGCTCCTCATATATTTGACACCTTTTGAAGCTCTTCAGATATTTCACACCTTTTCAGGCTCTTCATGTTGTTTAACACCGCTTTTTCCTCCTCTATTTTTCAGATAGTTTCATGTTCCTCCTATTGTTCAGACCGTTTCATCCACCTCATATTTTTAACACCTTTTGGAGCTCTTCATATTTTTCACACCTTTTCATGCTCTTCATGTTTTTCAACACAGCTTCATGCTCCTCCTATTTTTCAGACCGTTTCATGCACCTCATATTTTTCACACCTTTTGAAGCTCTTCATATTTTTCACACCTTTTCAGGCTCTTCATGTTTTTGAACACCGCTTCATGCTCCTCCTATTTTTTAGACCGTTTCATGCTCCACATATTTTTGACACCTTTTGAAGCTCTTTATATTTTTCACATCTTTTCAGGCTCTTCATGTTTTTCAACACCGCTTCATGCTCCTACTATTTTTCAGACCGTTTCATGCTCCACATATTTTTGACACCTTTTGAAGCTCTTCATATTTCTCACACCTTTTCAGGCTCTTCATGTTTTTCAACACTGCTTTATGGTGCTCCTATTTTTCAGACCATTTCATGCTCCTCATATGTTTGACACGTTTTGAAGCTCTTCATATTTTTCACACTTTTTCAAGCTCTTCATGTTTTTCAACACCGTTTCATGCTCCTCCTAATTTTCAGACTGTTTCATGCACCTCATATTATTGACACCTTTTGAAGCTCTTCATATTTTTCACACTTTTTCAGGCATTTCATATTATTCAACACCGTTTAATGAGCCTCCTATTTTTCAGACCGTTTCATGCTCCTCAAATTTTTGAGACCTTTTGAAGCTCTTCATAATATTGACACCTTTTCAGGCTCTTAATTTTTTTCAACACCGCTTCATGCTCCTCCTATATTTCAGACCGTTTCATGCTCCTCATATTTTTAACACTTTTTAAGCTCTTCATATATTTCAAACCTTTTCAGGCTCTTCATGTTTTTCAACACCGCTTCATGCTCCTCCTATTTTTCAGTCGTTTCATGCTTCTCATATTTTTGACACCTTTTAAGCTCTTCATATTTTTCACACATTTTCATGCTCTTCATCTTTTTCAAAACCGTTTCATGCTCATCCTATTTTTCAGGCTGTTTCATGCTCCTAATATTTTGACACCTTTTGAAGCTCTTCATATTTTTGACACCTTTTCAGGCTCTTCATGTTTTTGTAAACCGCTTCATGCTCCTCCTATTTTTCAGACCGCTTCCTGATCCTCATAATTTTCACACCTTTTGAAGCTCTTCATATTTTGCACTCCTTTTCAGGCTCTTCATGTTTTTGAACACCGCTTCATGCTCCTCCTATTTTTCAAACAGTTTCATGCTCCTCATATTTTTGACACCTTTTGATGCTCTTCATATTTTTTACACCTTTTCAGTCTCTTCATGTTTTTCAACACCGCTTCATGCTCCTCGTATTTTTCAGACCGTTTCATGCTTCTCATAATTTTGACACCTTTTCTAGCTCTTCATATATTTCACACCTTTTCATGCTCTTCATGTTTTTCAACACCGTTTCATGCTCCTGCTATTTTTCATACGGTTTTATCCTACTCATATTTTTGACTCGTTTTGAAGCTCTTCATATTTTTCACACCTTTTCAGGCTCTTCATGTTTTCAAACACCGCTTCATTCTCCTCCTATTTTTCAGACCTTTTCATCCTCCTCATATTTTTGACACATTTTGAAGCTCTTCATATTTTTCACAGTGTTTCAGGCTCTTCATGTTTTGGACCACCGCTTCATGCTCCTCCTTTTTTTCAGACCGTTTCATGCTCCTCATAATTTTGACACCTTTTGAAGCTCTTCATATTTTTCACACCTTTTCAGGCTCTTCATGTTTTTCAAACCTCTTCATGCTCCTCCAATTTTCGATCGTTTCATGCTTCTCATATTTTTGACACCTTTTGAAGCTCTTCATATTTTTCACAACTTTTCAGGCTCTTCATGTTTTTCAAACCTCTTCATGCTCCTCCAATTTTCGATCGTTTCATGCTTCTCATATTTTTGACTCTTTTTGAAGCTCTTCATATTCTTCACACCTTTTGAAGCTCTTCATATTTTTTCACACGTGTTCAGGCTCTTCATGTTTTTCAACACCGCTTCATGCTCCTCCTATTTTTCAGACCGTGTCATGCTCCTCATATTTTTGACTCTTTTTGAAGCTCTTCATATTTTTCACATTTTTCAGGCTCTTCATGTTTTTTCAACACCACTTCATTCTCTTCCTATTTTTCAGACCTTCATGCTCCTCATATTTTTGACACCTTTAGAAGCTCTTCATATTTTTCACACCTTTTCAGGCTCTTCATTTTCTTCAACACCTCTTCATGCTCCTCGTATTTTTCAGACCGTTTCTTGCTCCTCATATTTTTGACACTTTTTGGAGCTCCTCATATTTTTCACACATTTTGAAGCTCTTCATATATTTCACACCATTTCAGGCTCTTCATGTTTTTCAACACCACTTCATGCTCCTCCTATTTTTCAGACCATTTCATGCGCCTCATATATTTGACACATTTTGAAGCTCTTCATATTTTTCACACCTTTTCAGGCTCTTCATGTTTTTGAACACCGTTTCATGCTATTACTATTTTTCAAACTGTTTCATGGTCCTCATATTTGTTACACCTTTTGAAGCTATTCATATATTTCACACCTTTTCAGGCTCTTCTTGTTTTTCAACACAGCTTCATGCTCCTCCTATTTTTCAGACCGTTTCATGCTCCTCATATTTTTGACACCTTTTGAAGCTCTTCATATTTTTCACACTTTTCAGGCTCTTCATGTATTTGAAAACCGCCTCATGCTCCTCCTATTTTTCAGACCGTTTCATGTCCAAATGTATTTCACACCTTTTGAAGCTCTTTATATTTTTCAAAACTTTTCAGGCCCTTCATGTGTTTGATCAGCATTTCATGCTCCTCCTATTTTTCAGACCGTTTCATGTCCAAATGTATTTCACACCTTTTGAAGCTCTTTATATTTTTCAAAACTTTTCAGGCCCTTCATGTGTTTGATCAGCATTTCATGCTCCTCCTATTTTTCAGACCGTTTCATGCTCCTCATATTTTTAACACCTTTTGTAGCTCTTCATATTTTACACGTATTCAGGCTCTTCATGTTTTTCAACACCGTTTCTTGATCCTCCTATTTTTCAGACCGTTTCAAGCTCTTTATATTTTTCACAACTTTTGAAGCTCTTCATATTTTTCACACCTTTTCAGGCTCTTCATGTTTTTCAACACCGCTTCATGCTCGTCCTATTTTTCAGACCTTTTCATGCTCCTCATATTTTTGACACCTTTTGAAGGTCTTCATATTTTTCACAGCATTTCAGGCTCTTCATGTATTTGAACTCCGCTTCACGCTCCTCCTATTTTTCAGACCGTTTTATCCTCCTCATATTTTTGACACCTTTTGAAGCTCTTCATATTTTTCACCACTTTTCAGGTTCTTCATGTTTTTGAGCACATCTTCATGCTCCTCCTATTTTTCAGAAAGTTTCATGCTCCTCATGTATTTTACACCTTTTGAAGCTCTTCCTATTTTTCAAACCTTTTCAGGCTCTTCAAGTTTTTGATCACAGTTTCAGGCTCCTCCTATTTTTCAGACCGTTTCATGCTCCTCATATTTTTGACACCTTTTGAAACTCTTCATATTTTTCACAACTTTTGAAGCTCTTCATATTTTTCACACCTGTTCAGGCTCTTCATGTTTTTCTACACCGCTTCATTCTCGTCCTATTTTTCAGACCTTTTCATGCTCCTCATATTTTTGACACCTTTTGAAGCTCTTCATATTTTTCACAGCATTTCAGGCTCTTCATGTATTTGAACTCCGCTTCATGCTCCTCCTATTTTTCAGACCGTTTTATGCTCCTCATATTTTTGACACCTTTTGAAGCTCTTCATATTTTTCACAACTTTTCAGGCTCTTCAGGTTTTTGAGCACCGCTTCATGCTCCTCCTATTTTTCAGAGAGTTTCATGCTCCTCATGTATTTCACACCTTTTGAAGCTCTTCATATTTTTCACACCTTTTCAGGCTCTTCAAGTTTTTCCACACCACTTCATGCTTCTCCTATTTTTCAGCCCGTTTCATGCTCATCATGTATTTCACACCTTTTGCAGCTCTTCATATTTTTCACACCTTTTCAGGCTCTTCATGTTTTTGATCAATGTTTAATGCACCTCCTATTTTTCAGACCGTTTCATGCTCCTCATAATTTTCACATCTTTTGAAGCTCTTCATATTTTTCACACCTTTTCAGGCTCTTCAGGTTTTTGAACACCGCTTCATGCTCCTCCTATTTTTCAGTCCGTTTCATGCTCCTCATATTTTTGATACCTTTAGAAGCTCTTCATATATTTCACACCTTTTCAGGCTCTTCTTTTTTTTCAACAAGACTTCATGCTCCTCCTATTTTTCAGACCGTTTCATGCGCATCGCATTTTTGACACCTTTTGAATCTCTTCATATTTTTCACACCTTTTGAAGCTCTTCATATTTTTTCACACGTTTTCAGGCTCTTCATGTTTTTCAACACTGCTTCATGCTCCTCCTATTATTCAGACCGTTTCATGCTCCTCATATTTTTGACACCTTTCAAAGCTCTTCATATTTTTCACACCTTTTCATGCTCTTCAGATTTTTGAACACCGCTTCATGCTCCTCCTATTTTTCAGACCGTTTCATGCTCCTCATATTTTTGACACCTTTAGAAGCTCTTCATATTTTTCACACCATTTCACGCTCTTCATGTTTTTCAACACCGCTTCATGCTCCTCCTATATTTCAGACCGTTTCATGCTCCTCATGTTTTTGACACCTTTTGAAACTCTTCATATATTTCACAGTTTTCAGGCTCTTCTTTTTTTTTCAACACCACTTCATGCTCCTCCTATTTTTCAGACCGTTTCATGCTCACCTCATTTTTGACACGTTTTGAAGCTCTTCATATTCTTCACACCTTTTGAAGCTCTTCATATTTTTTCACACGTGTTCAGGCTCTTCATGTTTTTCAACACCGCTTCATGCTCCTCCTATTTTTCAGACCGTTTCATGCTCCTCATATTTTTGACACCTTTTGAAGCTCTTCATATTTTTCACACTTTTCAGGCTCTTCATGTTTTTCAACACCACTTCATGCTCTTCCTATTTTTCAGACCTTCATGCTCCTCATATTTTTGACACCTTTAGAAGCTCTTCATATTTTTCACACCTTTTCAGGCTCTTCATTTTCTTCAACACCTCTTCATGCTCCTCGTATTTTTCAGACCGTTTCTTACTCCTCATATTTTTGACACTTTTTGAAGCTCCTCATATTTTTCACACATTTTGAAGCTCTTCATATATTTCACACCATTTCAGGTTCTTCATGTTTTTCAACACCACTTCATGCTCCTCCTATTTTTCAGACCGTTTCATGCTCATCTCATTTTGACACCTTTTGAAGCTCTTCATGTTTTTCACATCTTTTGAAGCTCTTCATATTTTTCACACCTTTCCAGGCTCTTCATTTTTTTCAACACCACTTCATGCTCCTCCTATTTTTCAGATCGTTTCATGCTCATCTCATTTTAACACCTTTTGAAGCTCTTCATATTTTTGACAAATTTTGAAGGTCTTCATATTTTTCACACGTTTTCAGGCTCTTTATGATTTTCAACAGCGCTTCATGCTCCTCCTATTTTTCAGACCGTTTCATGCTCCTCATAATTTTGACACCTTTTGAAGCTTTCATATTTTTAACACCTTTTCAGGCTCTTCATTTTTTCAACACCACTTCATGCTCCTCCTTTTTTGCAGACCGTTTCATGCTACTCATATTTTTAACACCTTTTGAGGCTCTTCATATTTCTCACACCTTTTTAGGCTCTTCATGTTTCTCAACAACGCTTCATGCTCCTCCGATTTTGCAGACCGTTTCATCCTCCTCATATTTTTGACACCTTTTGAAGCTCTTCATATTTTTTTACACCATTTCAGGCTCTTCATGTTTTTGAACACCGCTTCATGCTCCTCCTATTTTTCAGACCGTTTCATGCTCCTCATATATTTGACACCTTTTGAAGCTCTTCATATTTTTCACAACTTTTCAGGCTCTTCATGTTTTTCAACACAGCTTCATGCACGTCCTATTTTTCAGACCGTTTCATGCTCATCTCATTTTTGACACCTTTTGAAGCTTTTCACATTTTTCACAACTTTTCAGGCTCTACATGTTTTTGAACACCGCTTCATGCTAATCCTATTTTTCAAACCATATCATGCTCCTCATATTTTTCACACCTTTTGAAGCTCTTCATATATTTCACACCTTTTCAGGCTCTTCATGTTTTTGAACACCACTTCATGCTCCTTCTCTTTTTCAGAGAGTTTTATGCTCCTCATGTATTTCACACCTTTTGAAGCTCTTCATATTTCTCACACCTTTTCAGGCTCTTCATGTTTTTCAACACCGCTTCATGCTCCTCCAATTTTTCAGACCGTTTCATGCTCCTCATATTTTTGACACCTTTTGAAGCTCTTCATATTTTTCACACATTTTCAGGCTCTTCATGTTTTTCAACACCGCTTCATGCTCCTCCGATTTTTCAGACCGTTTCATGCTCCTCATATTTTTCACACCTTTTGAAGCCTTTCATATTTTTCACAACTTTTCAGGCTCTTCATGTTTTTGAACATCGCTTCATGCTGCTCCTATTTTTCAGAGCGTTTCATGCTCATCTCATTTTGACACCTTTTGAATCTTTTCATATTTTTCATACCTTTTCAGGCTCTTAATGATTTTCAACACCGCTTCATGCTCCTCCTATTTTTCAGACCGTTTCATGCTCATCTCATTTTTGACACCTTTTTAATCTCTTCATATTTTTCACAACTTTTGAAGCTCTTCATATTTTTAATAATTTTGGAGCTCTTCATATTTTCACACGTTTTCACACTCTACATGTTTTTCAACACCGCTTCATGCTCCTCCTATTTTTCAGACCGTTTCATGCTCATCTCATTTTGACACCTTTTGAAGCTCTTCATGTTTTTCACATCTTTTGAAGCTCTTCATATTTTTCACACCTTTCCAGGCTCTTCATTTTTTCAACACCACTTCATGCTCCTCCTATTTTTCAGATCGTTTCGTGCTCATCTCATTTTAACACCTTTTGAAGCTCTTCATATTTTTGACAAATTTTGAAGGTCTTCATAATTTTCACACGTTTTCAGGCTCTTTATGATTTTCAACAGCGCTTCATGCTCCTCCTATTTTTCAGACCGTTTCATGCTCCTCATAATTTTGACACCTTTTGAAGCTTTCATATTTTTAACACCTTTTCAGGCTCTTCATCTTTTTCAACACCACTTCATGCTCCTCCTTTTTTGCAGACCGTTTCATGCTACTCATATTTTTAACACCTTTTGAAGCTCTTCATATTTCTCACACATTTTTAGGCTCTTCATGTTTCTCAACAACGCTTCATGCTCCTCCGATTTTGCAGACCGTTTCATCCTCCTCATATTTTTGACACCTTTTGAAGCTCTTCATATTTTTCACACCATTTCAGGCTCTTCATGTTTTTGAACACCGCTTCATGCTCCTCCTATTTTTCAGACCGTTTCATGCTCCTCATATTTTTGACACCTTTTGAAGCTCTTCATATTTTTCACAACTTTTCAGGCTCTTCATGTTTTTCAACACAGCTTCATGCACGTCCTATTTTTCAGACCGTTTCATGCTCATCTCATTTTTGACACCTTTTGAAGCTTTTCATATTTTTCACAACTTTTCAGGCTCTTCATGTTTTTGAACACTGCTTCATGCTAATCCTATTTTTCAAATCATATCATGCTCCTCATATTTTTCACACCTTTTGAAGCTCTTCATATATTTCACACCTTTTCAGGCTCTTCATGTTTTTGAACACCACTTCATGCTCCTTCTCTTTTTCAGAGAGTTTTATGCTCCTCATGTATTTCACACCTTTTGAAGCTCTTCATATTTTTCACACATTTTCAGGCTCTTCATGTTTTTCAACACCGCTTCATGCTCCTCCGATTTTTCAGACCGTTTCATGCTCCTCATATTTTTCACACCTTTTGAAGCCTTTCATATTTTTCACAACTTTTCAGGCTCTTCATGTTTTTGAACATCGTTTCATGCTGCTCCTATTTTTCAGAGCGCTTCATGCTCATCTCATTTTGACACCGTTTGAATCTTCTCATATTTTTCACACCTTTTCAGGCTCTTCATGATTTTCAACACCGCTTCATGCTCCTCCTCTTTTTCAGACCGTTTCATGCTCATCTCATTTTTGACACCTTTTTAATCTCTTCATATTTTTCACAACTTTTGAAGCTCTTCATATTTTTAATATTTTTGAAGCTCTTCATATTTTCACACGTTTTCACACTCTACATGTTTTTCAACACCGCTTCATGCTCCTCCTATTTTTCAAACCGTATCATGCTCCTCATATTTTTGAAAACTTTTGAAGCTCTTCATATTTTTCACACCTTTTCAGGCTCTTCATGTTTTTGAACACTTCTTCATGCTCTTCCTCTTTTTCAGACCGTTTCATGCTCCTCATATTTTTGACACTTTTTGAAGCTCTTCATATTTTTCACTCATTTTCAGGCTCTTCATGTTTTTCAACACCACTTCATGCTCCTCCTATTTTTGAGACCGTTTGATGCTCCTCATATTTTTGACACCTTTAGAAACTCTTCATATTATTCACACCTTTTCAGTCTCTTCATGTTTTTTATCACTGCTTCATGCTCGTCCTATATTTCAGAACGTTTCATGCTCCTCATATTTTTGACACCTTTTGAAGCTCTTCATATTTTTCACACCTTTTGAAGCTCTTCATATTTTTCACATTTATGAATCTCTTCATATTTTCCACACGTTTTCAGACAATTCATGTTTTTCAACATCTCTTCATGCTCCTCCTATTTTTCAGACCGTTTCATTCTCCTCATATTTTTGACACCTTTTGAAGCTCTTCATATATTTCACACTTTTTCAGACTTTTCCTTTTTTTCAACACGACTTCATGCTCCTCCTATTTTTAAGAACATTTCCTGCTCATCTCATTTTGACACCTTTTGAAGCTCTTCATGTTTTTCACATCTTTTGAAGCTCTTCATATTTTTCACAACTTTTCAGGCTCTTTATGATTTTCAACAGCGCTTCATGCTCCTCCTATTTTTCAGACCATTTCATGCTCCTCATAATTTTGACACCATTTGAAGCTTTCATATTTTTAACACCTTTTCAGGCTCTTCATGTTTTTCAACACCACTTCATGCTCCTCCTTTTTTGCAGACCGTTTCATGCTACTCATATTTTTAACACCTTTTGAAGCTCTTCATATTTCTCACACCTTTTCAGGCTCTTCATGTTTTTCAACAACGCTTCATGCTCTTCCGATTTTTCAGACCGTTTCATGCTCCTCCTATTTTTGACACCTTTTGAAGCTCTTCATATTTTTCACACCTTTTCAGGCTCTTCATGTTTTTGAAGACCGCTTCATGCTCCTCCTATTTTTCAGACCGTTTCATGCTCCTCATATTTTTGACACCTTTTGAAGCTCTTCATATTTTTCACAACTTTTCTGTCTCTTCATGTTTTTCAACACCACTTCATGGACGTCCTATTTTTCAGACCGTTTCATGCTCATCTCATTTTTGACACCTTTTGAAGTTTTTCATATTTTTCACAACTTTTCAGGCTCTTCATGTTTTTGAACACCGCTTCATGCTAATCCTATTTTCAAACCATATCATGCTCCTCATATTTTTCACACCTTTTGAAGCTCTTCATATATTTCACACCTTTTCAGGCTCTTCATGTTTTTGAACACCACTTCATGCTCCTTCTCTTTTTCAGAGAGTTTTATGCTCCTCATGTATTTCACACCTTTTGAAGCTCTTCATATTTTTCACACCTTTTCAGGCTCTTCATGTTTTTCAACACCGCTTCATGCTGCTCATATTTTTCAGACCGTTTCATGCTCCTCATATTTTTGACAACTTTTGAAGCTCTTCATATTTTTCACACCTTTTAAGGCTCTTCATGTTTTTCAACACCGCTTCATGCTCCTCCAATTTTTCAGACCGTTTCATGCTCCTCATATTTTTGACACCTTTTGAAGCTCTTCATATTTTTCACACATTTTCAGGCTCTTCATGTTTTTCAACACCGCTTCATGCTCCTCCGATTTTTCAGACCGTTTCATGCTCCTCATATTTTTCACACCTTTTGAAGCCTTTCATATTTTTCACAAATTTTCAAGCTCTTCATGTTTTTGAACATCGCTTCATGCTCCTCCTATTTTTCAGACCGTTTCATGGTCATCTCATTTTTGACACCTTTTGAAGCTCTTCGTATAATTCACACCTTTTCAGGCTCTTCATTTTTTTCAACACCACTTCATGCTCCTCCTATTTTTCAGACCATTTCATGCAGATCTCATTTTTGACACCTTTTGAAGCTCTTCTTATTTTTCAAAACTTTTGAAGCTCTTCATATTTTTCACACGTTTTCAGGCTCTTCATGTTTTTCAACACTGCTTCATGCTTCTCCTATTTTTCAGACCGTTTCATGCTCCTCATATTTTTGACATCTTTTGAAGCTCTATATATTTTTCACACCTTTTCAGGCTCTTCATGTTTTTGAACACCGCTTCATGCTCCTCCTATTTTTCAGAATGTTTCATGCTCCTCATATTTTTGACATCTTTTGAAGCTCTTCATATTTTTCACACATTTTCAGGCTCTTTATGTTTTTGAACACCGCTTCATGGTCCTCCTAATTTTCAGAACTTTTCATGCTCCTCATATAATTCACACCTTTTGAAGCTCTTCATATTTTTCACACCTTTTCAGGCTCTTCATGTTTTTCAACACCGTTTCATGCTCCTCCTATTTTTCAGACCGTTTCATGCTCCTCATAATTTTGACACCTTTTGAAGCTCTTCATATTTTTCACACCTTTTGAAGCTGTTCATATATTTCACACCTTTTCAGGCTCTTGATGTTTTTCAACACCACTTCATGCTCCTCCTATTTTTCACACCCTTTCATGCTAATCTTATTTTTGACACCTTTTGAACCTCTTCATATTTTTCACACCTTTGGAAGGTCTTCATATTTTTCACACCTTTTCAGGCTGTTCATGTTTTTGAACACCACTTCATGCTCCTTTTCTTTTTCAGAGAGTTTCATGCTCCTCATATTTTTGACACCTTTTGAAGCTCTTCATATTTTTCACACCTTTTCAGGCTCTTCATGTTTTTCAACACCGCTTCATGATCCTCCTATTTTTCGGAACGTTTCATGCTCCTCATATTTTTGACACCTTTTGAAGCTCTTCATATTTTTCACACCTTTTCAGGCTCTTCATGTTTTTCAACAACACTTCATGCTCCTCGTATTTTTCAGACGGTTTCATTCTCCTCATATTTTTGACAACTTTTGAAGCTCTGCATATATTTCACTCCTTTTCAGGCTCTTCATGATTTTCAACACCACTTCATGCTCCTCCTGTTTTTCAGACCGTTTCATGCTCATCTCATTTTTGACATCTTTTGAAGCTCTTCATATTTTTCACACCTTTTCAGTCTCTGCATGTTTTTGAACACTGTTTCATGCTCCTCATATATTTCACACCTTTTGAAGCTCTTCATATTTTGCACACCTTTTCAGGCTCTATATGCTTTTGAACACCGCTTCATCCTCCTCCTATTTTTAAGAGGATTTCATGCTCGTCATATTTTTGACATATTTTGAAGCTCTTCGTAATTTTCACACCTTTTCAGGCTCTTCATGTTTTTGAACACCGCTTCATGCTCGTCCTATTTTTCAAACCGTTTCATGCTCCTCATATTTTTGACACCATTTGAAGCTATTCATATTTTTCACACCTTTTCAGGCTCTTCATTTTTTTCAACACCACTTCATGCTCCTCCTATTTTTCAGACCGTTTCATGCAGATCTCCTTTTTGACACCTTTTGAAGCTCTTCATATTTTTCAAACCTTTTGAAGCTCTTCATATTTTTCACACCTTTTCAGGCTCTTCATTTTTTTCAACACCACTTCATGCTCGTCCTATTTTTCAGACCGTTTCATGCTCCTCATATTTTTGACACCTTTTGAAGCTCTATATATTTTTCACACCTTTTCAGGCTCTTCATGTTTTTCAACACCGCTTCATGCCCCTCCTATTTTTAAGAATGTTTCATGCTCTTCATATTTTTGACACCTTTTGATGCTCTTCATATTTTTCACACTTTTTCAGGCTCTTCATGTTTTTCAACACCGCTTCATGCTCCTCCTATTTTTCAGACCGTTTCATGCTCCTCATAATTTTGACACGTTTTGAAGCTTTTCATATTTCTCACTCATTTTCAGGCTCTTCATGTTTTTGAACATCACTTCATGCTCCTCCTATTTTTCAGACCGTTTCATGCTCCTCATGTATTTCACACCTTTTGAAGCTCTTCATATTTTTCACACCTTTTCAGGCTCTTCATGTTTTTGAACCCTGGTTCAGGCTCCTCCTATTTTTCAGACCGTTTCATGCTCCTCATATTTTTCACACCTTTTGAAGCTCTTCATATATTTCACACCTTTTCAGGCTCTTCATGGTTTTGAACACCGCTTCATGCTCCTCCTATTTTTCAGACCGTTTCATGCTCCTCATATTTTTGACACCTTTTGAAGCTCTTCATATTTTTCACACCTTTTCAGGCTCTTCATGTTTTTCAACACAGCTTCATGGTCCTCCTATGTTTCAGAACGTTTCATGCTCCTCATGTATTTCACACCTTTTGAAACTCTTCATATTTTTTACACCTTTTCAAGCTCTTCATGTTTTTGAACACCGTTTCATGCTCCTCCTATTTTTCAGACCTTTTCATGCTCCTCATATATTTGACAAATTTTGAAGCTCTTCATATTTTGCACACCTTTTCATTCTCTTAATATTTTTCAACACCACTTCATGCTCCTCCAATTTTTCAGTCCGTTTCATGCACATCTCATTTTTGACACCTTTTGAAACTATTCATATTTTTCACACCTTTTCAGGCTCTTCCGGTTTTTCAACACCGCTTCATGATCCTCCTATTTTTCAGACCGTTTCATGCTCCTCATATTTTTACACCTTTTGAAGCTCTTCATATATTTCACACCTTTTCAGGCTCTTCATGGTTTTCAACACAACTTCATGCTCCTCGTATTTTTCAGACCGTTACATGCTCCTCATATTTTTGACACCTTTTGAAGCTCTGCATATATTTCACACATTTTCAGGCTCTTCATTATTTTCAACACCACTTCATGCTCCTCCTATTTTTCAGACCGTTTCATGCTCATCTCATTTTTGACATATTTTGAAGCTCTTCATATTTTTCACACTTTTTGAAGCTCTTCATAATTTTCATATTTTTGAAGCTCTTCATATTTTTCACACTTTTTCAGGCTCTTCATGTTTTTCAACAACTCTTCAGGCTCCTCCTATTTTTCAGACCCTTTCATGCTAATCTAATTTTTGGCACTTTTTGAAGGTCTTCATACTTTTCACACCTTTTAAGTCTCTGCATGTTTTTGAACACCTTTTGATGCTCCTCATGTATTTCACTCCTTTTGAAGCTCTGCATATTTTGCACACATTTTCAGGTTCTTCTTGTTTTTGAACACAGCTTCATCCTCCTCCTATTTTTAAGAGGGTTTCATGCTCGTCATATTTTTGACACATTTTGAAGCTCTTCATATTTTTCACACCTTTTCAGTCTCTTCATGTTTTTGAACACCGTTTCATGCTCCTCCTATTTTTGAGACCGTTTCATGCTCCTCATATTTTCGACACCTTTTGAAGCTTTCATATTTTTCACACCTTTTCAAGCTCTTCATGTTTTTCAACACCACTTCATGCTCCTCCTTTTTTGCAGAGCGTTTCATGCTACTCATATTTTTAACACCTTTTGAAGCTCTTCATATTTCTCACACCTTTTCAGGCTCTTCATGTTTTTCAACACCGCTTCATGCAACTCCGATTTTTCAGACCGTTTCATGCTCCTCATATTTTTGACACCTTTTGAAGCTCTTCATATTTCTCAAACCTTTTCAGGCTATTCATGTTTTTCAACACCGCTTCATGCTCCTCCTATTTTTCAGACCGTTTCATGCTCATCTCATTTTTGACACCTTTTGAAGCTTTTCATATTTTTCACATATTTTCAGGCTCTTCATGTTTTTGAACACCGCTTCATGCTAATCCTATTTTTCAAACCATATCATGCTCCTCATGTTTTTCACACCTTTTGAAGCTCTTCATATTTTTCACACCTTTTCAGGCTCTTCATGTTGTTGAACACCACTTCATGCTCCTTCTATTTTTCAGAGAGTTTCATGCTCCTCATGTATTTCACACCTTTTGAAGCTCTTCATATTTTTCACACCTTTTCAGGCTCTTCATGTTTTTGAACACCGTTTCATGCTCCTCATATATTTCACACCTTTTGAAGCTCTTCATATTTTGCACACCTTTTCAGGCTCTTCATGTTTTTGAACACCGCTTCATGCTCGTCCTATTTTTCAAACCGTTTCATGCTCCTCATATTTTTGACACCATTTGAAGCTCTTCATATTTTTCACACCTTTTCAGGCTCTTCATTTTTTTCAACACCACTTCATGCTCCTCCTATTTTTCAGACCGTTTCATACAGATCTCCTTTTTGACACCTTTTGAAGCTCTTCATATTTTTCACACGTTTTCAGGCTCTTCATGTTTTTCAACACCGCTTCATGCTCCTCCTATTTTTCAGACCGTTTCATGCTCCTCATATTTTTGACACCTTTTGAAGCTTTTCATATTTCTCACTCATTTTCAGGCTCTTCATGTTTTTGAACATCACTTCATGCTCCTCCTATTTTTCAGACCGTTTCATGCTCCTCTTGTATTTCACACCTTTTGAATCTCTTCATATTTTTCACACCTTTTTAGGCTCTTCATGTTTTTGAACCCCGGTTCAGGCTCCTCCTATTTTTCAGACCGTTTCATACTCCTCATATTTTTCACACCTTTTGAAGCTCTTCATATATTTCACACCTTTTCAGCCTCTTCATGTTTTTGAACACCGCCTAATGCTCCTCCTATTTTTCAGACCGTTTCATGCTCCTCATATTTTTGACACCTTTTGAAGCTCTTCATATTTTTCACACCTTTTCAGGCTCTTCATGTTTTTCAACACAGCTTCATGGTCCTCCTATGTTTCAGAACGTTTAATGCTCCTCATGTATTTCACACCTTTTGAAACTCTTCATATTTTTTACACCTTTTCAAGCTCTTCATGTTTTTGAACACCGTTTCATGCTCCTCGTATTTTTCAGACCTTTTCATGCTCCTCATATATTTGACAAATTTTGAAGCTCTTCATATTTTGCACACCTTTTCATTCTCTTAATATTTTTCAACACCACTTCATGCTCCTCCAATTTTTCAGTCCGATTCATGCACATCTCATTTTTGACACCTTTTGAAACTCTTCATATTTTTCACACCTTTTCAGGCTCTTCCGGTTTTTCAACACCGTTTCATGCTCGTCCTATTTTTCAGGCCGTTTCATGCTCATCTCATTTTTGACATCTTTTGAAGCTCTTCATATTTTTCACACCTTTTGAAGCTCTTCATAATTTTCATATTTTTGAAGCTCTTCATACTTTTCGCACCTTTTAAGTCTCTGCATGTTTTTGAACACCTTTTCATGCTCCTCATGTATTTCACTCCTTTTGAAGCTCTTCATATTTTGCACACATTTTCAGGTTCTTCATGTTTTTGAACACCGCTTCATCCTCCTCCTATTTTTCAGCCCGTTTCATGCTCCTCATATTTTTGACACCTTTTGAAGCTCTTCATATTTTTCACACCTTTTCAGGCTCTTCATGTTTTTCAACACCGCTTCATGCTCCTCCTATTTTTCGGACCGTTTCATGCTCCTCATATTTTTGACACCTTTTGCAGCTCTTCGTATAATTCACACCTTTTCAGGCTCTTCATTTTTTTCAACACCACTTCATGCTCCTCCTATTTTTCAGACCATTTCATGCAGATCTCATTTTTGACACCTTTTGAAGCTTTTCTTATTTTTCAAAACTATTGAAGCTCTTCATATTTTTCACACGATTTCAGGCTCTTCATGTTTTGAACACCATTTCATGCTCCTCCTATTTTGCAGACCGTTTCATGCTCCTCATATTTTTGACACCTTTTGAAGCTCTTCATATTTTTCACAACTTTTCAGGCTCTTCATGTTTTTGAACACCTCTTCATGCTAATCCTATTTTTCAAACCATAACATGCTCCTCATATTTTTCACACCTTTTGAAGCTCTTCATATTTTTTACACCTTTTCAGGCTCTTCGTGTTTTTGAACACCACTTCATGCTCCTTATATTTTTCAGAGAGTTTCATGCTCCTCATGTATTTCACACCTTCTGAAGCTCTTCATATTTTTCACACCTTTTCAGGCTCTTCATGTTTTTCAACATCACTTCATGCTCCTCCTATATTTCAGACCGGTTCATGCTCCTCATATTTTTGACACCTTTTGTAGCTCTTCATATATTTCACACCTTTTGAAGCTCTTCATATTTTTCACTCTTTTTCAGGCTATTCATGTTTTTCAACACCACTTCATGCTCCTCCTATTTTTCAGACCGTTTCATGGTCATCTCACTTTTGACACATTTTGAAGCTCTTCATATTTTCCACACCTTTTGAAGCTCTTCATATTTTTCAAACGTTTTCAGGCTCTTCATGTTTTTCCACACCGCTTCATGCTCCTCGTGTTTTTCAGACAGTTTCATGTGCCTCCTCTTTTTAACACCTTTTGAAGGTCTTCATATTTTTCACACCTTTTCAGGCTCTTCATGTTTTTCCGCACCGCTTCCTGCTCTTCCTTATTTTCAGACCGTTCCATGCTCCTCATAATTTTGACACCTTTTGAAGCTCTTCATATTTTGCACACCTTTTCAGGCTCTTTATGTTTTTCAACACCACTTCATGCTCCTCCTATTTTTCAGACCGTTTAATGCTCCTCTTATTTTTGACACCTTTTGAAGCTCTTCATATTTTTCAAACCTCTTCAGGTTCTTCATGTTTTTCAACACCGCTTCATGCTCCTCCTATTTTTCAGATAGTTTCATGCCCCCTCTATTTTTGACACCTTTTGAAGCTCTTCATATTTTTCAAACCTTTTCAGGCTCTTCATGTTTTTCAACACCGCTTCATGCTCCTCCTATTTTTCAAACCGTTTCATGCTCCTCATATTTTTGACACCTTTTGAAGCTCTTCATATATTTCACACCTTTTCCACCTCTTCATGTTTTTCAACACTGCTTCTTGCTCCTCCAATTTTTCAGACCGTTTCATGCTCCTCCTATTTTTGATACCTTTTGAAGCTGTTCATATATTTCACACCTTTTCAGGCGTTTCATGTCTTGAACACCGTTTCATGCTCCTCATATTTTGACAGTTTTTCATGCTCTTCATATTTTTCACAGCTTTTCAGATTCTTGATGTTTTTCAACACCACTTCATGCTCCTATTTTTTAGACCGTTTCCTGCTCCTCATATTTTTGACACATTTTCAAACTCTTCATATTTTTCACACCTTTTCAGGCTCTTCTTGTTTTTCAACACCGGTTCATGCTCCTCCTATTTTTCAGACCGTTTCATGCTCCTCATATTTTTGACACCTTTTGAAGCTCTTCATATTTTTCAACCTTTTCTTGCTTTCCATGTTTTTGAACACCGTTCCATGCTCCTCATATTTTTGACACCTTTGAAGCTCTTCAAAATTTTGACACCTTTTGAAGCTCTTCATATTTTTCAAACCTTTTCAAGCTCTTCATGTTTTTCAACACCACTTCATGCTCCTCCTATTTTTCAGAACGTTTCATGCTCCTCATATTTTTGACACCTTTTGAATCTCTTCATATATTTCACACCTTTTCAGGCTCTTCATGTTTTTGAACACCGCTACATGATCCTCATATTTTTCAGACCGTTTCAAACACCTCATATTTTTTTCACCTTTTGAAGCTCTTCATATTTTTCACACCTTTTCAGGCTCCTCATGTTTTGCAACACCGCTTCATGCTCCTCCTATTTTTCAGACCATTTCATACTCGTCATATTTTTGACACCTTTTGATGCTCTTCATATTTTTCACACCTTTTCAGGCTCTTCATTTTTTCAACACCGCTTCATGCTCCTCCTATTTTTCAGACCGTTTCATGCTCATCTCATTTTTGACACCTTTGGAAGCTTTTCATATTTTTCACAACTTTTCAGGCTCTTCATGTTTTGAACACCGCTTCATGCTCCTCCTATTTTTCAGACCGTATCATGCTCCTCATATTTTTCACACCTTTTGAAGCTCTTCATATTTTTCACACCTTTTCAGGCTCTTCATATTTTTGAACACCTCTTCATCTTCCTCCTATTTTTCAGACCGTATCATGCTCCTCATGTATTTCACACCTTTTGAAGCTCTTCATATTTTTCACACCTTTTCAGGCTCTTGATGTTTTTCCACACCACTTCATGCTTCTCCTATTTTTCAACACGTTTCATGCTCCTCATGTATTTCACACCTTTTGAAGCTCTTCATATTTTTCACACCTTTTCAGGCTCTTCATGTTTTTCAACACCGCTTCATGCTCCTCCTATTTTTCAGACAGTTTCATGCTCCTCATATTTTTCTCACCTCTTGAAGCTCTTCATATTTTTCACATCTTTTCAGGTTCCTCATGTTTTGCAACACCGCTTCATGCTCCTCCTATTTTTCAGACCGTTTCATACTCCTCATGTTTTTGACAACTATTGATGCTCTTCATATTTTTCACACCTTTTCAGGCTCTTCATTTTTCAACACCGCTTCATGCTCCTCCTATTTTTCAGACCGTTTCATGCTCATCTCATTTTTGACACCTTTGGAAGCTTTTCATATTTTTCACAATTTTTCAGGCTCTTCATGTTTTGAACACCGCTTCATGCTCCTCCTATTTTTCAGACCGTATCATGCTCCTCATATTTTGACACCTTTTGAAGCTCTTCATATATTTCACACCTTTTCAGTCTCTTCTTTTTCTTCAACACCACCTCATGCACCTCCTATTTTTCAGACCGTTTCATGCTCATCTCATTTTGACACCTTTTGAAGCTCTTCATGTTTTTCACATCTTCTGAAGCTCTTCATATTTTTCACAAATTTTCAGGCTCTTTATGATTTTCAACACCGCTTCATGCTCCTCCTATTTTTCAGACCGTTTCATGTTCATCTCATTTTGACACCTTTTGAAGCTCTTCATATTTTTCACACCTTTTGAAGCTCTTCATATTTTGCATATTTTTGAAGTTCTTCATAATTTCACACGTTTTCAGACTCTTCATGTTTTTCAACACCACTTCATGCTCCTCCTATTTTTCAGACCGTTTCATGCTCCTCATATTTTTGACACCTTTTGAAGCGCTTCATATTTTTCACACCTTTTCAGGCTCTTCATGTTTTTGAACACCGCTTCATGCTCCTCCTATTTTTCAGACCGTTTCATGCTCCTCATATTTTTGACAACTTTTGAAGCTTTTCATATTTTTCACGCCTTGTCAGGCTCTTGAAGTTTTTCAACACCACTTCATGCTCCTCCTTTTTTGCAGACCGTTTCATGCTCCTCATATTTTTGACACCTTTTGAAGCTCTTCATATTTTGCACACCTTTTCAGGCTCTTCATGTTTTTGAACACCGCTTCATGATCCTCCTATTTTTCTGACCTTTTCATGCTCCTCATATTTTTGACAACTTTTGAAGCTCTTCATATTTTTCACAACGTTTCAGGCTTTTCCTGTTTTTGAACACCGCTTCATGCTCCTCCTATTTTTCAAACTGTTTCATGCTCCTCATATTTTTGACACGTTTTGAAGCTCTTCTTATATTTCCACCTTTTCAGGCTCTTCATGTTTTTGAACACCGCTTCATGCTCCTCCTATTTTCTTACCGTTTCATTCTCCTCATATTTTTGACACCTTTTGAAGCCCTTCATATATTTCACACCTTTTCCGTCTCTTCTTTTTTTTCAACACCACTTCATGCTCCTCCTATTTTTCAGACCGTTTCATGCTCATCTCATTTTTGACACCTTTTGAAGCTCTTCATATTTTTCACACCTTTTCAGCCTCTTCATGTTTTTGAACACCGCTTCATGCTCCTCCTATTTTTCAGACTGCTTCATACTCCTCTCATTTTTGACACCTTTTGAAGCTCTTCATATTTTTGACACCTTTTGAATCTCTTCATATTTCTCACACGTTTTCAGGCTCTTCATGATTTTCAACACCGATTCATGCTACTCCTCTTTTTCAGACCGTTTCATGCTCCTCATATTTTTGATACCTTTTGAATCTCCTCATATTTTTTACACCTTTTGAACCTCTTCATATATTTCACACTTTTTCAGGCTCATCATGTTTTTCAGCACGGCTTCATGCTCCTCCTATTTTTCAGACCGTTTCATGCTCCTCATATTTTTCACACCTTTTGAAGCTCTTCATATTTTTCACACCTTTTAAGCCTCTTCATGTTTTTTAACACCGCTTCATGCTCCTCCTATTTTCAAGACAGTTTCATACTCCTCATGTATTTCATACCTTTTGAAGCTCCTCATATTTTTCACACCTTTTCAGGCTCTTCATGTTTTTGAAAACCGCTTCATGCTCCTCCTATTTTTAAGACCGTTTCATGCTCCTCATATATTTCACACCTTTTGAAGTTCTTCATATTTTTCACACCTTTTCAGGCTCTGCATGTTTTTCAACACCGTTTCATGCTCCTCCTATTTTTCAGACCGTTTCATGCTCCTCATATTTTTGACACATTTTGAAGTTCTTGATATATTTCACACCTTCTCAGGCTCTTCATTTTTTGGAACACGACTTCTTGCTCCTCCTATTTTTCAGACCGTTTCATGCTCATCTCATTTTTGACACCTTTTGAAGCTCTTCATATATTTGACACCATTTGAAGCTCTTCATATTTTTCACAAATTTTCAGGTTCTGCATGTATTTCAACACCGTTTCATGCTACTCCTATATTTCAGACCGATTCTTGCTGCTCATATATTTGACACCTTTTGAAACTCTTCATATTTTTAACACCTTTTCAGGCTCTTCATGTTTTTCAACACCGCTTCATGCTCCTCCTATTTTTCAGACCGTTTCATGCTCCTCATATTTTTGACACCTTTTGATGCTCTTCATATTTTTCACAACTTTTCAGGCTTTTCATGTTTTTGCACACCGCTTCATGCTCCTCCTATTTTTCACACCTTTTGAAGCTCTTCATATTTTTCACCCTTTTCAGTCTCTTCATGTTTTTGAACACGGTTTCATGCTCCTCCTATTTTTCAGACCGTTTCATGCTCCTCATATTTTTGACACCTTTTGAAGCTCTTCATATTTTTCACATCTTTTCAGGCTCTTCATGTTTTTCAACACCGCTTCATGCTCCACCTATTTTTCAGACGGTTTCATGCTCATCTCTTTTTTGACACCTTTTGAAGCTCTTCATATTTTTCATACCTTTTGAAGCTCTTCATATTTTTCACGCCTTTTCAGGCTCTTCATGATTTTCAACACCGCTTCATGCTCCTTGTATTTTTCAGACCCTTTCATGCTCATCTCATTTTTGACACCTTTTGAAGCTCTTCATATTTTTCACCCCTTTTCAGGCTGTTCATGTTTTTCAACACTGCTTCATTCTCCTCTTATTTTTCAGACCGTTTCATGCTCCTTATATTTTTCACACCTTTTGAAGCTCTTCATATTCTTCACACCTTTTCAAGCTCTTCATATTTTTCAAACCTTTTGAAGCTCTTCATAATTTCACAGGTTTTCAGACTCTTCATGTTTTTCAACACCGCTTCATGCTCCTCCTAATTTTCAAACCGTATCATTCTCCTCATATTTTTCACACCTTTTGAAGCTCTTCATATTTTTCACACCTTTTCAGGCTCTTCATGTTTTTGAACACTTCTTCATGTTCCTCCTATTTTTCAGACCGTTTCATTCTCCTCATATTTTTGACACCTTTTGAAACTCTTCATATTTTTCACACCTTTTCAGGCTCTTCATGTTTTTCAACACCGCTTCATGCTCCTCCGATTTTTCAGTCCGTTTCATGCTCCTCATATTTTTGACACCTTTTGAAGCTCTTCATATTTTTCACACCTTTTCGGGCTCTTCATGTTTTGAACACCGCTTCATACTCCTCCTATATTTCAGACAGTTTCATGCTCATCTCATTTTTGACACCTTTTGAAGCTTTCCATATTTTTCACAACTTTTCAGGCTCTTCATGTTTTTGAACACCTCTTCATGCTAATCCTATTTTTCAAACCATAACATGCTCCTCATATTTTTCACACCTTTTGAAGCTCTTCATATTTTTTACACCTTTTCAGGCTCTTCATGTTTTTGAACACCACTTCATGCTCCTTATATTTTTCAGAGAGTTTCATGCTCCTCATGTATTTCACACCTTCTGAAGCTCTTCATATTTTTCACACCTTTTCAGGCTCTTCATGTTTTTCCACACCACTTCATGCTTCTCCTAATTTTCAGCTCTTTCATGCTCCTCATTTTTTTCACACCTTTTGAAGCTTTTCATATTTTTCACACCTTTTCAGGCTCTTCATGTTTTTCAACACCGCTTCATGCTCCTCCTCTTTTTCAGACCGTTTCATGCTCCTCATATTTTTGACACCTTTTGAAGCTCTTCATATTTCTCACACCTTTTCAGGCTCTTCATGTTTTTCAACACCGCTTCATGCTCCTCCTATTTTTCAGACCGTTTCATGCTCCTCATGTTTTTGACACCTTTTGAAGCTCTTCATATTTTTCACACCTTTTCAGGCTCTTCATATTTTTGAACACCGCTTCATGCTCCTCCTATTTTTTAGACCGTTTCATGCTCCTCATATTTTTCACACCTTTTGAAGCTCTTCATATTTTTCACACGATTTCAGGCTCTTCATGTTTTGAACACCATTTCATGCTCCTCCTATTTTGCAGACCGTTTCATGCTCCTCATATTTTTGACACCTTTTGAAGCTCTTCATATTTTTCACACCTTTTGAAGCTTTTCATATTTTTCATATTTTTGAAGCTCTTCATATTTTCACACGTTTTCAGACTCTTCATGTTTTTCAACACCGCTTCATGATCCTGCTATTTTTCAGACCGTTTCATGCTCCTCATATATTTCACATATTTTGAAGCTCTTCATATTTTTCACACCTTTTGAGGCTCTTCATACTTTTCATATTTTTGAAGCTCTTCATATTTTTCACACCTTTTCAGGCTCTTCATATTTTTGAACACCGCTTCATGCTCCTCCTATTTTTCAGAGAGTTTCATGCTCCTCATGTATTTCACACCTTTTGAAGCTCTTCATATTTTTCACACCTTTTCAGGCTCTTCATGTTTTTCAACAGTGCTTCATTCTCCTCCTATTTTTCAGACCGTTTCATGCTCCTCATATTTTTGACGCCTTTTGTAGCTCTTCATATTTTTCACACGTTTTCAGGCTCTTCATGTTTTTCAAAACCGCTTCATGCTCCTCCTATTTTTTCAGAACGTTTCATACTTCTCATATTTTTGACACCTTTTGAAGCTCTTCATATTTTTCACAGCTTTTCAGGCTCTTCATGTTTTTGAACACCCCTTCATGCTCCTCTTCGTTTTCAGACCGTTTCATGCTCCTCATATTTTTGACACCTTTTGTAGCTCTTCATATTTTTCACACGTTTTCAGGCTCTTCATGTTTTTCAAAACCGCTTCATGCTCCTCCTATTTTTCAGAACGTTTCATACTTCTCATATTTTTGACACCTTTTGAAGCTCTTCATATTTTTCACAGCTTCTCAGGCACTTCATGTTTTTCAACACCGCTTCATGCTCCTCCTATTTTTCAGACCGTTTCATGCTCATCACATTTTTGACACCATTCGAAGCTTTGCATATTTTTCACACCTTTTCAGGCTCTTCATATTTTTGAAAACCGCTTCATGCTCCTCCTATTTTTAAGACCGTTTCATGCTCCTCATATATTTCACACCTTTTGCAGTTCTTCATATTTTTCACACCTTTTCAGGCTCTGCATGTTTTTCAACACCGTTTCATGCTCCTCCTATTTTTCAGACCGTTTCATGCTCCTCATATTTTTGACACATTTTGAAGTTCTTGATATATTTCACACCTTCTCAGGCTCTTCATTTTTTGGAACACGACTTCTTGCTCCTCCTATTTTTCAGACCGTTTCATGCTCATCTCATTTTTGACACCTTTTGAAGCTCTTCATATATTTGACACCATTTGAAGCTCTTCATATTTTTCACAACTTTTCAGGCTCTGCATGTATTTCAACACCGTTTCATGCTACTCCTATATTTCAGACCGATTCTTGCTGCTCATATATTTGACACCTTTTGAAACTCTTCATATTTTTAACACCTTTTCAGGCTCTTCATGTTTTTCAACACCGCTTCATGCTCCTCCTATTTTTCAGACCGTTTCATGCTCCTCATATTTTTGACACCTTTTGATGCTCTTCATATTTTTCACAACTTTTCAGGCTTTTCATGTTTTTGCACACCGCTTCATGCTCCTCCTATTTTTCACACCTTTTGAAGCTCTTCATATTTTTCACCCTTTTCAGTCTCTTCATGTTTTTGAACACGGTTTCATGCTCCTCCTATTTTTCAGACCGTTTCATGCTCCTCATATTTTTGACACCTTTTGAAGCTCTTCATATTTTTCACATCTTTTCAGGCTCTTCATGTTTTTCAACACCGCTTCATGCTCCACCTATTTTTCAGACGGTTTCATGCTCATCTCTTTTTTGACACCTTTTGAAGCTCTTCATATTTTTCATACCTTTTGAAGCTCTTCATATTTTTCACGCCTTTTCAGGCTCTTCATGATTTTCAACACCGCTTCATGCTCCTTGTATTTTTCAGACCCTTTCATGCTCATCTCATTTTTGACACCTTTTGAAGCTCTTCATATTTTTCACCCCTTTTCAGGCTGTTCATGTTTTTCAACACTGCTTCATTCTCCTCTTATTTTTCAGACCGTTTCATGCTCCTTATATTTTTCACACCTTTTGAAGCTCTTCATATTCTTCACACCTTTTCAAGCTCTTCATATTTTTCAAACCTTTTGAAGCTCTTCATAATTTCACACGTTTTCAGACTCTTCATGTTTTTCAACACCGCTTCATGCTCCTCCTATTTTTCAAACCGTATCATTCTCCTCATATTTTTCACACCTTTTGAAGCTCTTCATATTTTTCACACCTTTTCAGGCTCTTCATGTTTTTGAACACTTCTTCATGTTCCTCCTATTTTTCAGACCGTTTCATTCTCCTCATATTTTTGACACCTTTTGAAACTCTTCATATTTTTCACACCTTTTCAGGCTCTTCATGTTTTTCAACACCGCTTCATGCTCCTCCGATTTTTCAGTCCGTTTCATGCTCCTCATATTTTTGACACCTTTTGAAGCTCTTCATATTTTTCACACCTTTTCGGGCTCTTCATGTTTTGAACACCGCTTCATGCTCCTCCTATTTTTCAGACCGTTTCATACTTCTCATATTTTTGACACCTTTTGAAGCTCTTCATATTTTTCACAGCTTCTCAGGCACTTCATGTTTTTCAACACCGCTTCATGCTCCTCCTATTTTTCAGACCGTTTCATGCTCATCACATTTTTGACACCATTCGAAGCTTTGCATATTTTTCACAACTTTTCAGGGTCTTCATGTTTTTGAACACCGCTTCATGCTCCTCCTATTTTTCAGACCGTATCATGCTCCTCATGTTTTTCACACCTTTTGAAGCTCTTCATATTTTTCACACCTTTTCAGGCTCTTCATATTTATGAACTCGACTTCATGCTCCTCCTATTTTTCAGACCATTTCATACTCCTCTCATTTTTGACACCTTTTGAAGGTTTGCATATTTTTCACAACTTTTCAGGCTCTTCATGTTTTTGAACACCGCTTCATGCTACTCCTATTTTTCAGACCGCATCATGCTCCTCATATTTTTCACACCTTTTGAAGCTCTTCATATTTTTCACACCTTTTCAGGCTCTTCAAGTTTTTAACACCACTTCATGCTCCTCCTATTTTTCAGACCCTTTCATGCTCCTCATATTTTTGACACCTTTTGAAACTCTTCATATTTTTCACACCTTTTCAAGCTGTTCATGTTTTTGAACACCGCTTCATGCTCCTCCTATTTTTCAGACCGTTTCGTGCTCCTCATGTATTTCACACCTTTTGAAGCTCTTCATATATTTCACACCTTTTCAGGCTCGTCGTGTTTTTCAACACCACTTCATGCTCCTCCTCTTTTTCAGACCGTTTCATGCTCCTCATATTTTTGTCACACTTTTGAAGCTCTTCATATTTTTCACACCTTTTCAGGCTCTTCATGTTTTTCAACACCGCTTCATGCTCCTCCTATTTTTCAGATCGTTTCATGTTCCTCATATTTTTCAGATCATTTCATGATCCTCATATTTTTTACACCTTTTGAAGCTCTTCATATTTTTCACACCTTTTCAGGCTCTTCATCCTTTTCAACACCACTTCATGCTCCTCCTATTTCTCAGACAGTTTCAGGCTCCTCATATTTTTGACAGCTTTTGAATCTCTTCATATTTTTCACACCTTTTCATTATCTTCATGTTTTTCAACCCCGTGTCATGCTCCTCCTATTTTTCAGATGGTTTCATGCTCCTCATATTTTTCACACCTTCAAACTCTTCATATTTTTCACACAATTTAAGGCTCTTCATGTTTTTCATCACAGTGTCATGCTCCTCCTATTTTTCAGACAGTTTCATGCTCCTCATAATTTTCACACCTTTAAAGCTCTTCATATTTTTCACACCTTTTAAGGCTCTTCATGTTTTTGAACAACACTTCATGCTCCTCCTATTTTTCAGACCGTTTCATGCTCCTCATATTTTTGACACCTTTTGAAGCTCTTCATATTTTAACACCTTTACAGGCTCTTCATGTTTTTGAACACCATTTCATGCTCCTCATATTTTGACAACTATTGAAACTCTTCATATTTTTCAGACAGTTTCATGCTCCTCATATTTTTGACACCTTTTGAAGCTCTTCATATATTTCACAGCTTTTCAGGCTCTTCAGGATTTTGAACATCGTTTCATGCTCCTCCTATTTTTCAGAACGTTCCATGCTCCTCATATTTTTCACCACCTTTTGGAGCTCTTCATATTTTTCACACCTTTTCTGGCTCTTCATATTTTTCAACACCACTTCATGCTCCTCCTATGTTTAGAACGTTTAATGCTCCCCATAATTTTGACACCTTTTGAAACTCTTCATATTTTTGAAACCTTTTCAGGCTCTTCATGTTTCTCAAGACCATTTAATGCTCCTCCTATTTCAGACCGTTTCATGCTCCTCATATTTTTGACACGTTTTGAAACTCTTCATTTTTTTCTCACCTTTTCAGGCTCTTCATGTTTTTCAACAGTGCTTCATTCTCCTCCTATTTTTCAGACCGTTTCATGCTCCTCATATTTTTGACACCTTTTGTAGCTCTTCATATATTTCACACGTTTTCAGGCTCTTCATGTTTTTCAAAACCGCTTCATGCTCCTCCTATTTTTCAGAACGTTTCATACTTCTCATATTTTTGACACCTTTTGAAGCTCTTCATATTTTTCACAGCTTTTCAGGCTCTTCATGTTTTTGAACACCCCTTCATGCTCCTCTTCGTTTTCAGACCGTTTCATGCTCCTCATATTTTTGACACCTTTTGTAGCTCTTCATATTTTTCACACGTTTTCAGGCTCTTCATGTTTTTCAAAACCGCTTCATGCTCCTCCTATTTTTCAGAACGTTTCATACTTCTCATATTTTTGACACCTTTTGAAGCTCTTCATATTTTCCACAGCTTTTCAGGCACTTCATGTTTTTCAACACCGCTTCATGCTCCTCCTATTTTTCAGACCGTTTCATGCTCATCACATTTTTGACACCATTCGAAGCTTTGCATATTTTTCACAACTTTTCAGGCTCTTCATGTTTTTGAACACCGCTTCATGCTCCTCCTATTTTTCAGACCGTATCATGCTCCTCATATTTTTCACACCTTTTGAAGCTCTTCATATTTTTCACACCTTTTCAGGCTCTTCATATTTATGAACTCGACTTCATGCTCCTCCTATTTTTCAGACCATTTCATGCTCCTCTCATTTTTGACACCTTTTGAAGCTTTGCATATTTTTCACAACTTTTCAGGCTCTTCATGTTTTGAACACCGCTTCATGCTCCTCCTATTTTTCAGACCGCATCATGCTCCTCATATTTTTCACACCTTTTGAAGCTCTTCATATTTTTCACACCTTTTCAGGCTCTTCAAGTTTTTTAACACCACTTCATGCTCCTCCTTTTTTCATAACGTTTCATGCTCCTCATATTTTTGACACTTTTTGAAGCTCTTCATATTTTTCACACTTTTTCAGGCTCTTCATGTTTCTGAACATCGCTTCATGCTCCTCCTATTTTTCAGACCCTTTCATGCTCCTCATATTTTTGACACCTTTTGAAACTCTTCATATTTTTCACACCTTTTCAAGCTGTTCATGTTTTTGAACACCGCTTCATGCTCCTCCTATTTTTCAGACCGTTTCGTGCTCCTCATGTATTTCACACCTTTTGAAGCTCTTCATATATTTCACACCTTTTCAGGCTCGTCGTGTTTTTCAACACCACTTCATGCTCCTCCTCTTTTTCAGACCGTTTCATGCTCCTCATATTTTTGTCACACTTTTGAAGCTCTTTATATTTTTCACACCTTTTCAGGCTCTTCATGTTTCTGAACAACGTTTCATGCTCCTCCTATTTTCAGACCGTTTCATGTTCCTCATATTTTTCAGATCATTTCATGATCCTCATATTTTTTACACCTTTTGAAGCTCTTCATATTTTTCACACCTTTTCAGGCTCTTCATCCTTTTCAACACCACTTCATGCTCCTCCTATTTCTCAGACAGTTTCAGGCTCCTCATATTTTTGACAGCTTTTGAATCTCTTCATATTTTTCACACCTTTTCATGATCTTCATGTTTTTCAACCCCGTGTCATGCTCCTCCTATTTTTCAGATGGTTTCATGCTCCTCATATTTTTCACACCTTCAAACTCTTCATATTTTTCACACAATTTAAGGCTCTTCATGTTTTTCATCACAGTGTCATGCTCCTCCTATTTTTCAGACGGTTTCATGCTCCTCATAATTTTCACACCTTTAAAGCTCTTCATATTTTTCACACCTTTTAAGGCTCTTCATGTTTTTGAACACCACTTCATGCTCCTCCTATTTTTCAGACCGTTTCATGCTCCTCATATTTTTGACACCTTTTGAAGCTCTTCATATTTTAACACCTTTACAGGCTCTTCATGTTTTTGAACACCATTTCATGCTCCTCATATTTTGACAACTATTGAAACTCTTCATATTTTTCAGACAGTTTCATGCTCCTCATATTTTTGACACCTTTTGAAGCTCTTCATATATTTCACAGCTTTTCAGGCTCTTCAGGATTTTGAACATCGTTTCATGCTCCTCCTATTTTTCAGAACGTTCCATGCTCCTCATATTTTTCACACCTTTTGGAGCTCTTCATATTTTTCACACCTTTTCTGGCTCTTCATATTTTTCAACACCACTTCATGCTCCTCCTATGTTTAGAACGTTTAATGCTCCCCATAATTTTGACACCTTTTGAAACTCTTCATATTTTTGAAACCTTTTCAGGCTCTTCATGTTTCTCAACACCATTTCATGCTCCTCCTATTTCAGACCGTTTCATGCTCCTCATATTTTTGACACGTTTTGAAACTCTTCATTTTTTTCTCACCTTTTCAGGCTCTTCATGTTTTTCAACAGTGCTTCATTCTCCTCCTATTTTTCAGACCGTTTCATGCTCCTCATATTTTTGACACCTTTTGTAGCTCTTCATATATTTCACACGTTTTCAGGCTCTTCATGTTTTTCAAAACCGCTTCATGCTCCTCCTATTTTTCAGAACGTTTCATACTTCTCATATTTTTGACACCTTTTGAAGCTCTTCATATTTTTCACAGCTTTTCAGGCTCTTCATGTTTTTGAACACCCCTTCATGCTCCTCTTCGTTTTCAGACCGTTTCATGCTCCTCATATTTTTGACACCTTTTGTAGCTCTTCATATTTTTCACACGTTTTCAGGCTCTTCATGTTTTTCAAAACCGCTTCATGCTCCTCCTATTTTTCAGAACGTTTCATACTTCTCATATTTTTGACACCTTTTGAAGCTCTTCATATTTTTCACAGCTTTTCAGGCACTTCATGTTTTTCAACACCGCTTCATGCTCCTCCTATTTTTCAGACCGTTTCATGCTCATCACATTTTTGACACCATTCGAAGCTTTGCATATTTTTCACAACTTTTCAGGCTCTTCATGTTTTTGAACACCGCTTCATGCTCCTCCTATTTTTCAGACCGTATCATGCTCCTCATATTTTTCACACCTTTTGAAGCTCTTCATATTTTTCACACCTTTTCAGGCTCTTCATATTTATGAACTCGACTTCATGCTCCTCCTATTTTTCAGACCATTACATGCTCCTCTCATTTTTGACACCTTTTGAAGCTTTGCATATTTTTCACAACTTTTCAGGCTCTTCATGTTTTGAACACCGCTTCATGCTCCTCCTATTTTTCAGACCGCATCATGCTCCTCATATTTTTCACACCTTTTGAAGCTCTTCATATTTTTCACACCTTTTCAGGCTCTTCAAGTTTTTTAACACCACTTCATGCTCCTCCTTTTTTCATAACGTTTCATGCTCCTCATATTTTTGACACTTTTTGAAGCTCTTCATATTTTTCACACTTTTTCAGGCTCTTCATGTTTCTGAACATCGCTTCATGCTCCTCCTATTTTTCAGACCCTTTCATGCTCCTCATATTTTTGACACCTTTTGAAACTCTTCATATTTTTCACACCTTTTCAAGCTGTTCATGTTTTTGAACACCGCTTCATGCTCCTCCTATTTTTCAGACCGTTTCGTGCTCCTCATGTATTTCACACCTTTTGAAGCTCTTCATATATTTCACACCTTTTCAGGCTCGTCGTGTTTTTCAACACCACTTCATGCTCCTCCTCTTTTTCAGACCGTTTCATGCTCCTCATATTTTTGTCACACTTTTGAAGCTCTTTATATTTTTCACACCTTTTCAGGCTCTTCATGTTTCTGAACAACGTTTCATGCTCCTCCTATTTTCAGACCGTTTCATGTTCCTCATATTTTTCAGATCATTTCATGATCCTCATATTTTTTACACCTTTTGAAGCTCTTCATATTTTTCACACCTTTTCAGGCTCTTCATCCTTTTCAACACCACTTCATGCTCCTCCTATTTCTCAGACAGTTTCAGGCTCCTCATATTTTTGACAGCTTTTGAATCTCTTCATATTTTTCACACCTTTTCATGATCTTCATGTTTTTCAACCCCGTGTCATGCTCCTCCTATTTTTCAGATGGTTTCATGCTCCTCATATTTTTCACACCTTCAAACTCTTCATATTTTTCACACAATTTAAGGCTCTTCATGTTTTTCATCACAGTGTCATGCTCCTCCTATTTTTCAGACGGTTTCATGCTCCTCATAATTTTCACACCTTTAAAGCTCTTCATATTTTTCACACCTTTTAAGGCTCTTCATGTTTTTGAACACCACTTCATGCTCCTCCTATTTTTCAGACCGTTTCATGCTCCTCATATTTTTGACACCTTTTGAAGCTCTTCATATTTTAACACCTTTACAGGCTCTTCATGTTTTTGAACACCATTTCATGCTCCTCATATTTTGACAACTATTGAAACTCTTCATATTTTTCAGACAGTTTCATGCTCCTCATATTTTTGACACCTTTTGAAGCTCTTCATATATTTCACAGCTTTTCAGGCTCTTCAGGATTTTGAACATCGTTTCATGCTCCTCCTATTTTTCAGAACGTTCCATGCTCCTCATATTTTTCACACCTTTTGGAGCTCTTCATATTTTTCACACCTTTTCTGGCTCTTCATATTTTTCAACACCACTTCATGCTCCTCCTATGTTTAGAACGTTTAATGCTCCCCATAATTTTGACACCTTTTGAAACTCTTCATATTTTTGAAACCTTTTCAGGCTCTTCATGTTTCTCAACACCATTTCATGCTCCTCCTATTTCAGACCGTTTCATGCTCCTCATATTTTTGACACGTTTTGAAACTCTTCATTTTTTTCTCACCTTTTCAGGCTCTTCATGTTTTTCAACACCACTTCATGCTCCTCCTATTTTTCAGACCGTTTCATGCTCCTCATATTTTTGACACCTTTTGTAGCTCTTCATATATTTCACACGTTTTCAGGCTCTTCATGTTTTTCAAAACCGCTTCATGCTCCTCCTATTTTTCAGAACGTTTCATACTTCTCATATTTTTGACACCTTTTGAAGCTCTTCATATTTTTCACAGCTTTTCAGGCTCTTCATGTTTTTGAACACCCCTTCATGCTCCTCTTCGTTTTCAGACCGTTTCATGCTCCTCATATTTTTGACACCTTTTGTAGCTCTTCATATTTTTCACACGTTTTCAGGCTCTTCATGTTTTTCAAAACCGCTTCATGCTCCTCCTATTTTTCAGAACGTTTCATACTTCTCATATTTTTGACACCTTTTGAAGCTCTTCATATTTTTCACAGCTTTTCAGGCACTTCATGTTTTTCAACACCGCTTCATGCTCCTCCTATTTTTCAGACCGTTTCATGCTCATCACATTTTTGACACCATTCGAAGCTTTGCATATTTTTCACAACTTTTCAGGCTCTTCATGTTTTTGAACACCGCTTCATGCTCCTCCTATTTTTCAGACCGTATCATGCTCCTCATATTTTTCACACCTTTTGAAGCTCTTCATATTTTTCACACCTTTTCAGGCTCTTCATATTTATGAACTCGACTTCATGCTCCTCCTATTTTTCAGACCATTTCATGCTCCTCTCATTTTTGACACCTTTTGAAGCTTTGCATATTTTTCACAACTTTTCAGGCTCTTCATGTTTTTGAACACCGCTTCATGCTCCTCCTATTTTTCAGACCGCATCATGCTCCTCATATTTTTCACACCTTTTGAAGCTCTTCATATTTTTCACACCTTTTCAGGCTCTTCAAGTTTTTAAACACCACTTCATGCTCCTCCTTTTTTCAGAACGTTTCATGCTCCTCATATTTTTGACACTTTTTGAAGCTCTTCATATTTTTCACACTTTTTCAGGCTCTTCATGTTTCTGAACATCGCTTCATGCTCCTCCTATTTTTCAGACCCTTTCATGCTCCTCATATTTTTGACACCTTTTGAAACTCTTCATATTTTTCACACCTTTTCAAGCTGTTCATGTTTTTGAACACCGCTTCATGCTCCTCCTATTTTTCAGACCGTTTCGTGCTCCTCATGTATTTCACACCTTTTGAAGCTCTTCATATATTTCACACCTTTTCAGGCTCGTCGTGTTTTTCAACACCACTTCATGCTCCTCCTCTTTTTCAGACCGTTTCATGCTCCTCATATTTTTGTCACACTTTTGAAGCTCTTTATATTTTTCACACCTTTTCAGGCTCTTCATGTTTCTGAACACCGTTTTATGCTCCTCCTATTTTTCAGACCGTTTCATGTTCCTCATATTTTTCAGATCATTTCATGATCCTCATATTTTTTGCACCTTTTGAAGCTCTTCATATTTTTCACACCTTTTCAGGCTCTTCATCCTTTTCAACACCACTTCATGCTCCTCCTATTTCTCAGACAGTTTCAGGCTCCTCATATTTTTGACAGCTTTTGAATCTCTTCATATTTTTCACACCTTTTCATGATCTTCATATTTTTCAACCCCGTGTCATGCTCCTCCTATTTTTCAGATGGTTTCATGCTCCTCATATTTTTCACACCTTCAAACTCTTCATATTTTTCACACAATTTAAGGCTCTTCATGTTTTTCATCACAGTGTCATGCTCCTCCTATTTTTCAGACGGTTTCATGCTCCTCATAATTTTCACACCTTTAAAGCTCTTCATATTTTTCACACTTTTTAAGGCTCTTCATGTTTTTGAACACCACTTCATGCTCCTCCTATTTTTCAGACCGTTTCATGCTCCTCATATTTTTGACACCGTTTGAAGCTCTTCATATTTTAACACCTTTACAGGCTCTTCATGTTTTTGAACACCATTTCATGCTCCTCATATTTTGACAACTATTGAAACTCTTCATATTTTTCAGACAGTTACATGCTCCTCATATTTTTGACACCTTTTGAAGCTCTTCATATATTTCACAGCTTTTCAGGCTCTTCAGGATTTTGAACATCGTTTCATGCTCCTCCTATTTTTCAGAACGTTCCATGCTCCTCATATTTTTCACACCTTTTGGAGCTCTTCATATTTTTCACACCTTTTCTGGCTCTTCATATTTTTCAACACCACTTCATGCTCCTCCTATGTTTAGAACTTTTAATGCTCCCCATAATTTTGACACCTTTTGAAACTCTTCATATTTTTGAAACCTTTTCAGGCTCTTCATGTTTCTCAACACCATTTCATGCTCCTCCTATTTCAGACCGTTTCATGCTCCTCATATTTTTGACACGTTTTGAAACTCTTCATTTTTTTCTCACCTTTTCAGGCTCTTCATGTTTTTCAACAGTGCTTCATTCTCCTCCTATTTTTCAGACCGTTTCATGCTCCTCATATTTTTGACACCTTTTGTAGCTCTTCATATTTTTCACACGTTTTCAGGCTCTTCATGTTTTTCAAAACCGCTTCATGCTCCTCCTATTTTTCAGAACGTTTCATACTTCTCATATTTTTGACACCTTTTGAAGCTCTTCATATTTTTCACAGCTTTTCAGGCACTTCATGTTTTTCAACACCGCTTCATGCTCCTCCTATTTTTCAGACCGTTTCATGCTCATCACATTTTTGACACCATTCGAAGCTTTGCATATTTTTCACAACTTTTCAGGCTCTTCATGTTTTTGAACACCGCTTCATGCTCCTCCTATTTTTCAGACCGTATCATGCTCCTCATATTTTTCACACCTTTTGAAGCTCTTCATATTTTTCACACCTTTTCAGGCTCTTCATATTTATGAACTCGACTTCATGCTCCTCCTATTTTTCAGACCATTTCATGCTCCTCTCATTTTTGACACCTTTTGAAGCTTTGCATATTTTTCACAACTTTTCAGGCTCTTCATGTTTTTGAACACCGCTTCATGCTCCTCCTGTTTTTCAGACCGCATCATGCTCCTCATATTTTTCACACCTTTTGAAGCTCTTCATATTTTTCACACCTTTTCAGGCTCTTCAAGTTTTTTAACACCACTTCATGCTCCTCCTTTTTTCAGAACGTTTCATGCTCCTCATATTTTTGACACCTTTTGAAGCTCTTCATATTTTTCACACTTTTTCAGGCTCTTCATGTTTTTGAACATCGCTTCATGCTCCTCCTATTTTTCAGACCCTTTCATGCTCCTCATATTTTTGACACCTTTTGAAACTCTTCATATTTTTCACACCTTTTCAAGCTGTTCATGTTTTTGAACACCGCTTCATGCTCCTCCTATTTTTCAGACCGTTTCGTGCTCCTCATGTATTTCACACCTTTTGAAGCTCTTCATATATTTCACACCTTTTCAGGCTCGTCGTGTTTTTCAACACCACTTCATGCTCCTCCTCTTTTTCAGACCGTTTCATGCTCCTCATATTTTTGTCACACTTTTGAAGCTCTTTATATTTTTCACACCTTTTCAGGCTCTTCATGTTTCTGAACACCGTTTCATGCTCCTCCTATTTTTCAGACCGTTTCATGTTCCTCATATTTTTCAGATCATTTCATGATCCTCATATTTTTGACACCTTTTGAAGCTCTTCATATTTTTCACACCTTCAGGCTCTTCATCTTTTTCAACACCACTTCATGCTCCTCCTATTTCTCAGACAGTTTCAGGCTCCTCATATTTTTGACAGCTTTTGAATCTCTTCATATTTTTCACACCTTTTCATGATCTTCATGTTTTTCAACCCCGTGCCATGCTCCTCCTATTTTTCAGATGGTTTCATGCTCCTCATATTTTTCACACCTTCAAACTCTTCATATTTTTCACACAATTTAAGGCTCTTCATGTTTTTCATCACAGTGTCATGCTCCTCCTATTTTTCAGACGGTTTCATGCTCCTCATAATTTTCACACCTTTAAAGCTCTTCATATTTTTCACACCTTTTAAGGCTCTTCATGTTTTTGAACACCACTTCATGCTCCTCCTATTTTTCAGACCGTTTCATGCTCCTCATATTTTTGACACCTTTTGAAGCTCTTCATATTTTAACACCTTTACAGGCTCTTCATGTTTTTGAACACCATTTCATGCTCCCCATAATTTTGACACCTTTTGAAACTCTTCATATTTTTGAAACCTTTTCAGGCTCTTCATGTTTCTCAACACCATTTCATGCTCCTCCTATTTCAGACCGTTTCATGCTCCTCATATTTTGACACGTTTTGAAACTCCTCATTTTTTTCTCACCTTTTCAGGCTCTTCATGTTTTTCAACAGTGCTTCATTCTCCTCCTATTTTTCAGACCGTTTCATGCTCCTCATATTTTTGACACCTTTTGTAGCTCTTCATATTTTTCACACGTTTTCAGGCTCTTCATGTTTTTCAAAACCGCTTCATGCTCCTCCTATTTTTCAGAACGTTTCATACTTCTCATATTTTTGACACCTTTTGAAGCTCTTCATATTTTTCACAGCTTTTCAGGCACTTCATGTTTTTCAACACCGCTTCATGCTCCTCCTATTTTTCAGACCGTTTCATGCTCATCACATTTTTGACACCATTCGAAGCTTTGCATATTTTTCACAACTTTTCAGGCTCTTCATGTTTTTGAACACCGCTTCATGCTCCTCCTATTTTTCAGACCGTATCATGCTACTCATGTTTTTCAAACCTTTTGAAGCTCTTCATATTTTTCACACCTTTTCAGGCTCTTCATATTTATGAACTCGACTTCATGCTCCTCCTATTTTTCAGACCATTTCATGCTCCTCTCATTTTTGACACCTTTTGAAGCTTTGCATATTTTTCACAACTTTTCAGGCTCTTCATGTTTTTGAACACCGCTTCATGCTCCTCCTATTTTTCAGACCGCATCATGCTCCTCATATTTTTCACACCTTTTGAAGCTCTTCATATTTTTCACACCTTTTCAGGCTCTTCAAGTTATTTTAACACCACTTCATGCTCCTCCTTTTTTCAGAACGTTTCATGCTCCTCATATTTTTCACACCTTTTGAAGCTCGTCATATTTTTCACACGTTTTCAGACAATTCATGTTTTTCAACATCGCTTCATGCTCCTCGTATTTTGCTGACCGTTTCATGCTCCTCAAATTTTTGACACCTTTTGAAGCTCTTCAGATATTTCACACCTTTTCAGGCTCTTCATGATTTTCAACACCGCTTCATGCCCCTCGTATTTTTCAGACCGTTTCATGCTCATCTCACTTTTTACAACTTTTGAAGCTCTTCATATTTTTCACACATTTTGAAGCACTTCATATTTTTCATATTTTTGAAGCTCTTCATTATTTAACGCATTTTCAGACTCCTCATGTTTTTCAACACCGCTTCATGCTCCTGCTCATTTTCAGACGGTTTCATGCTCCTCATATATTTGACAGCTTTTGAGGCTTTCATATTTTTCACACCCTTTCAGGCTTTTCGTGTTTTTGAACACCGCTTCTTGCTCCTCCTATTTTTCAGACCGTTTCATGCTCCTCATATTTTTGACACCTTTTGAAGCTCTTCATATATTTCACACCTTTTAGGTTCTTCATGTTTTTCCACACCACTTCATGTTCCTCCTGTTATTTAGACCATTTCATTCTCATCGCTTTTTTGACACCTTTTGAAGCTCTTCATATTTTTCACACCTTTTGAAGCTTTTCATATTTTTCACACGTTTTCAGGCTCTTCATGTTTTTCAACACTGCTTCATGCTCCTCTTGTTTTTCAGACCGTTTCAAGCTCCTCATGCACTTCACACCTTTTGAAGCTCTTCATATTTTTCACACCTTTTCAGACTCTTCATGTTTTTCCACACCGCTTCATGATCCTCCTATTTTTCAGACCGTGTTGTGCTCCTCATAATTTTCACACCTTTTGAAGCTCTTCATATTTTTCACACCTTTTCAGGCTCTTCATATTTTTCAACACTGCTTCATGCTCCTCCTATTTTTCAGACCGTTTTATCCTCCTCATGTATTTCACACCTTTTGAAGCTCTTCATATTTTTCACACCTTTTCATGCTCTTCATGTTTTTCAACACCGCTTCATGCTCCTACTATTTTTCAGACTGTTTCATGCTCCTCATATTTTTGACACCTTTTAAAGCTCTTCGTATATTTCACACCATTTCAGGCTCTTCATGTTTTTCAACACCACTACATGCTTCTCGTATATTTCAGACTGTTTCCTACTTATCTCTTTTTTTACACCTTTTGAAGCTCTTCATATGATTCACACCTTTTGAAGCTCTTCATATTTTTCACACCTTTTCAGGCTCTTCATGCTTTTAAACACCGCTCATGCTCCTCCTTTTTTGCAGACCGTTTCATGCTCCTCATATTTTTGATACCTTTTGATGCTCTTCATATTTTTCACACCTTTTCAGGCTCTTCATTTTTTCAACACCGCTTCATGCTCCTCATATTTTTCAGACCGTTTCATGCTCATCTCATTTTTGAAACCTTTTGAAGCTTTTCATATTTTTCACAACGTTTCAGGCTCTTCAAGTTTTTGAACACCGCTTCATGCTCCTCCTATTTTTCAGACCGTTTCATGCTCCTCATATTTCACATCTTTTGAAGCTCTTCATATTTTTCACACCTTTTCAGGCTCTTCATGTTTTTGATCACCGTTACATTCTCCTCCTATTATTCAGACCGTTTCATGCTCCTCATATTTTTGACACTTTGTGAAGCTCTTTATATATTTCACACATTTTCAGGCTCTTCATGTTTTTGAACACAGCTTCATGCTCCTCCTATTTTTCAGACCATTTCATGCTCCTCATATTTTTGACAACTTTGGAAGCTCTTCATATTTTTCACACATTTTCAGGCTCTTCATGTTTTTCAACACTGTTGCATGATCCTCCTATTTTTCAGACCGTTTCATGCTCCTCATATACTTGACACATTTTTAAGCTCTTCATATATTTCACACATTTTCAGGCTATTCATGTTTTTCAACACCGCTTCATGCTCCTTATATTTTTAAGACCGTTTCATGCTTCTCATATTTTTGACACCTTTTTAAGCTCTTCATATTTTTAACACCTTTTTAAGCTCTTCATATTTCTCACACCTTTTCAGGCTCTTCATGTTTTTCAACAACGCTTCTTGCACCTCCTATTTGTCAGACCGTTTCATGCTCATCTCATTTATGACACCTTTTGAATCTTTTCATATTTTTCACACCTTCTCAGGCTCTTCATGTTTTTGAACACCGCTTCATGCTAATCCTATTTTTCAAACCATATCATGCTCCTCATATTTTTCACACCTTTTAAGCTCTTCATATTTTTCACACTTTTTTAGGCTCTTCATGTTTTTCAACACCGCTTCATGCTCCTCCTATTTTTCAGACCGTTTCATGCTCATCAAATTTTTGACACCTTTTGAAGCTCTTCATATTTTTCACACCTTTTGAAGCTCTTCATATTTTTCACACCATTTCAGGCTCTTCATGTTTTTCAACACCGTTTCATGCTGCTTCTATTTTTCAGACCGTTTCATGCTCCTCATATTTCACACCTTTTGAAGCTCTTCATATTTTTCACACCTTTTGAAGCTCTTCATATTTTTCACACATTTTCAGGCTCTTCATGTTTTTGAACACCGCTTCATGCTCCTCCTATTTTTCAGACCGTTTCATGCTCCTCATATTTCACACCTTTTTAAGCTCTTCATATTTTTCACACTTTTTCAGGCTCTTCAAGTTTTTGAACACCGCTTCATGCTCCTCCTATTTTTCAGACCGTTTCATGCTCATCTCATTTTTGACACCTTTTGAAGCTTTTCATATTTTTCACAACTTTTCAGGCTCTTCATGTTTTTGAACACCGCTTCATGCTCCTCGTATTTTTCAGACCGTTTCATGCTCCTAATATTTCACACCTTTTGAAGCTCTTCATATTTTTCACACCTTTTCAGGCTCTTCATGTTTTTGATCACCGTTACATTCTCCTCCTATTATTCAGACCGTTTCATGCTCCTCATATTTTTGACACTTTTTGAAGCTCTTTATATATTTCACACCTTTTCAGGCTCTTCATGTTTTTGATCACCGTTACATTCTCCTCCTATTATTCAGACCGTTTCATGCTCCTCATATTTTTGACACTTTTTGAAGCTCTTTATATATTTCACACATTTTCAGGCTCTTCATGTTTTTGAACACAGCTTCATGCTCCTCCTATTGTTCAGACCATTTCATACTCCTCATATTTTTGACAACTTTGGAAGCTCTTCATATTTTTCACACATTTTCAGGCTCTTCATATTTTTCAACACTGTTGCATGACCCTCCTATTTTTCAGACCGTTTCATGCTCCTCATATACTTGACACATTTTTAAGCTCTTCATATTTTTCACACCTTTTCAGGCTCTTCATGTTTTTCAACACCGCTTCATGCACCTCCTATTTTTCAGACCGTTTCATGCTCATCAAATTTTTGACACCTTTTGAAGCTCTTCATGTTTTTCACACCTTTTGAAGCTCTTCATATTTTTCACATCTTTTCATGCTCTTCATGTTTTTCAACACCGTTTCATGCTGCTTCTATTTTTCAGACCGTTTCATGCTCCTCATATTTTTCACACCTTTTGAAGCTCTTCATATTTTTCACACCTTTTCAGGCTCTTCATGTTTTTCTACACCACTTCAGGCTTCTCCTATTTTTCAGCCCGTTTCATGCTCCTCATGTATTTCACACCTTTTGAAGATCTTCATATTTTTCACACCTTTTCAGGCTCTTCATGTTTTGAACACTACTTCATGCTCCTTCTATTTTTCAGAGAGTTTCCTGCTCCTCATGTATAACACACCTTTTGAAGCTCTTCATATTTTTCACACCTTTACAGGCTCTTCATGTTTTTCAACACCACTTCATGCTCCTCCTATTTTTCAGACCGTTTCTTGCTCCTCATATTTTTGACAACTTTGGAAGCTCTTCATATTTTTCACACCTTTTCAGGCTCTTCATGTTGTTCAACACCGTTGCATGCTCCTCCTATTTTTCAGACCGTTTCATGCTCCTCATATACTTGACACATTTTTAAGCTCTCCATATATTTCACACATTTTCAGGCTATTCATGTTTTTCAACACCGCTTCATGCTCCTTGTATTTGTAAGACCGTTTCATGCTCCTCATACTTTTGACACCTTTTGAAGCTCTTCATATTTCTCACACATTTTCAGGCTCTTCATGTTTTTCAACAACGCTTCATGCACCTCCTATTTTTCAGACCGTTTCATGCTCATCTCATTTTTGACACCTTTGGAAGCTTTTCATATTTTTCACACCTTTTCAGGCTCTTCATGTTTTTGAACACCGCTTCATGCTAATCCTATTTTTCATACCATATCATGCTCCTCATATTTTTCTCACCATTTTAAGCTCTTCATATTTTTCACACCTTTTCAGGCTCTTCATGTTTTTGAACACTACTTCATGCTCCTTCTATTTTTTAAGAGAGTTTCATGCTCCTCATGTATTACACACCTTTTGAAGCTCTTCATATTTTTCACACCTTTACAGGCTCTTCACTTTTTTCCACAAAACTTCATGCTACTCCTATTTTTCAGCTCGTTTCATGCTCCTCATGAATTTCACACCTTTTGAAGCTCTTCATGTTTTTCAGACCTTTTCAGCCTCTTCATGTTTTGATCTCCGTTTCATGCTCCTCCTATTTTTCAGACCGTTTCATGCTCCTCATATTTTTGACACCTTTTGAAGCTCTTCATATTTTTCACACCTTTTCAGGCTCTTCATGTTTTTGAACACCGCCTCATGCTCCGCCTATTTTTCAGACCGTTTCATGCTCCTCATATTTTTGACACATTTTGAAGCTCTTCATATTTTTCACACCTTTTCAGGCTCTTCATGTTTTTCAACACCACTTCATGCTCCTCCTATTTTTCAGACCGTTTCATGCTCCTCATATTTTTACACCTTTTGAATTTCTTCATTTTTTTCACACCTTTTCAGGCTCTTCATGTTTTTCAACACAACTTCATGCTCCTCCTATTTTCAGACCGTTTCATACTCCTCATATTTTTCACACCTTTTGAAGCTCTTCATATTTTTCACACATTTTCAGGCTCTTCATGTTTTTGAACACACCTTCATGCTCCTCCTATTTTTCAGACCGTTTCATGCTCCTCATATTTTTGACAGCTTTGGAAGCTCTTCATATTTTTCACACCTTTTCAGACTCTTCATGTTTTTCAACACGGTTGCATGATCCTCCTATTTTTCAGACCGTTTCATGCTCCTCATATACTTGACACATTTTTAAGCTCTTCATATATTTCACACATTTTCAGGCTATTCATGTTTTTCAACACCGCTTCATGCTCCTTGAATTTTTAAGACCGTTTCATGCTCCTCATATTTTTGACACCTTTTTAAGCTCTTCATATTTCTCACACATTTTCTGGCTCTTCATGTTTTTCAACAACTCTTCATGCACCTCCAATTTTTCAGAACGTTTCATGCTCATCTCATTTTTCACACTTTTTGAAGCTCTTCATATTTTTCACACCTTCTCAGGCTCTTCATGTTTTTGAACACCGCTTCATGCTAATCCTATTTTTCAAACCATATCATGCTCCTCATATTTTTCACACCTTTTAAGCTCTTAATATTTTTCACAATTTTTCAGGCTCTTCATGTTTTTCAACACCGCTTCATGCTAATCCTATTTTTCAGACCGTTTCATGCTCATCAAATTTTTGACACCTTTTGAAGCTCTTCATATTTTTCACACCTTTTGAAGCTCTTCATATTTTTCACACCATTTCAGGCTCTTCATGTTTTTCAACACCGTTTCATGCTGCTTCTATTTTTCAGACCGTTTCATGCTCCTAATATTTTTCACACCTTTTGAAGCTCTTCATATTTTTCACACCTTTTCAGGCTCTTCATGTTTTTCAACACCACTTCATGCTCCTCCTATTTTTCAGACCGTTTCATGCTCCTCATATTTTTGACATCTTTTGAAGCTCTTCATATTTTTCACACCTTTTCAGGCTCTTCATGTTTTTCTACACCACTTCATGCTTCTCCTATTTTTCAGCCCGTTTCATGCTCCTCATGTATTTCACACCTTTTGAAGCTCTTCATATTGTTCACACCTTTTCAGGCTCTTCATGTTTTTGAACACCGCTTCATGCTCCTCCTATTTTGCAGACCGTTTCATGCTCCTCATATTTTTGATACCTTTTGATGATCTTCATATTTTTCACACCTTTTCAGGCTCTTCATTTTTTCAACAACACTTCATGCTCCTCCTATTTTTCAGACCGTTTCATGCTCATCTCATTTTTGAAACCTTTTGAAGCTTTTCATATTTTTCACAACGTTTCAGGCTCTTCAAGTTTTTGAACACCGCTTCATGCTCCTCCTATTTTTCAGACCGTTTCATGCTCATCCCATTTTTGACACCTTTTGAAGCTTTTCATATTTTTCACAACTTTTCAGGCTCTTCATGTTTTTGAACACCGCTTCATGCTCCTCCTATTTTTCAGACCGTTTCATGCTCCTCATATTTTACACCTTTTGAAGCTCTTCATATTTTTCACACCTTTTCAGGCTCTTCATGTTTTTGATCACCGTTACATTCTCCTCCTATTATTCAGACCGTTTCATGCTCCTCATATTTTTGACACTTTTTGAAGCTCTTTATATATTTCACACCTTTTCAGGCTCTTCATGTTTTTGATCACCGTTACATTCTCCTCCTATTATTCAGACCGTTTCATGTTCCTCATATTTTTGACACTTTTTGAAGCTCTTTATATATTTCACACATTTTCAGGCTCTTCATGTTTTTGAACACAGCTTCATGCTCCTCCTATTTTTCAGACCGTTTCATGCTCCTCATATTTTTGACAACTTTGGAAGCTCTTCATATTTTTCACACATTTTCAGGCTCTTCATGTTTTTCAACACTGTTGCATGATCCTCCTATTTTTCAGACCGTTTCATGCTCCTCATACACTTGACACATTTTTAAACTCTTCATATATTTCACACATTTTCAGGCTATTCATGTTTTTCAACACCGCTTCATGCTCCTTGTATTTTTAAGACCGTTTCATGCTCCTCATATTTTTGACACCTTTTTAAGCTCTTCATATTTTTCACACCTTTTTAAGCTCCTCATATTTCTCACACCTTTTCAGGCTCTTCATAATTTTCAACAACGCTTCATGCACCTTCTATTTGTCAGACCGTTTCATGCTCATCTCATTTATGACACCTTTTGAATCTTTTCATATTTTTCACACCTTCTCAGGCTCTTCATGTTTTTGAACACCGCTTCATGCTAATCCTATTTTTCAAACCATATCATGCTCCTCATATTTTTCACACCTTTTAAGCTCTTCATATTTTTCACACTTTTTCATGCTCTTCATGTTTTTCAACACCGCTTCATGCTCCTCCTATTTTTCAGACCGTTTCATGCTCATCAAATTTTTGACACCTTTTGAAGCTCTTCATATTTTTCACACCTTTTCAGGCTTTTCATGTTTTTCTACACCACTTCATGCTTCTCCTATTTTTCAGCCCGTTTCATGCTCCTCATTTATTTCACACCTTTTGAAGCTCTTCATATTTTTCACACCTTTTCAGGCTCTTCATGTTTTTCTACACCACTTCATGCTCCTCCTATTTTTCAGACCGTTTCATGCTCCTCATATTTTTGACATCTTTTGAAGCTTTTCATATTTTTCACACCTTTTCAGGCTCTTCAAGTTTTTCAACACCACTTCATGCTCCTCCTTTTTTGCAGACCGTTTCATGCTCCTCCTATTTTTGATACCTTTTGATGCTCTTCATATTTTTCACACCTTTTCAGGCTCTTCATTTTTTCAACACCGCTTCATGCTTCTCCTATTTTTCAGACCGTTTCATGCTCATCTCATTTTTGAAACCTTTTGAAGCTTTTCATATTTTTCACAACGTTTCAGGCTCTTCAAGTTTTTGAACACCGCTTCATGCTCCTCCTATTTTTCAGACCGTTTCATGCTCATCTCATTTTTGACACCTTTTGAAGCTCTTCATATTTTTCACACGTTTTCAGGCTCTTCATGTTTTTGAACACCGCTTCCTGCTCCTCCTATTTTTCAGACCGTTTCATGCTCCTCATATTTTTGACACCTTTTTAACCTCTTCATATTTCTCACACATTTTCAGGCTCTTCATGTTTTTCAACAACGCTTCATGCACCTCCTATTTTTCAGACCGTTTCATGCTCATCTCATTTTTGACACCTTTTAAAGCTTTTCATATTTTTCACACCTTTTCAGGCTCTTCATGGTTTTGAACACCGCTTCATGCTAATCCTATTTTTCAAACCATATCATGCTCCTCATATTTTTCACACCATTTTAAGCTCTTCATATTTTTCACACCTTTTCAGGCTCTTCATGTTTTTGAACACCGCTTCATGCTCCTCCTATTTTTCAGAACGTTTCATGCTTCTCATATTTCACACCTTTTGAAGCTCTTCATATTTTTCACACCTTTTCAGGCTCTTCATGTTTTTGAACACCGCTTCATGCTAATCCCATTTTTCAAACCATATCATGCTCCCCATATTTTTCACACCTTTTTAAGCTCTTCATATTTTTCACACCTTTTCAGGCTCTTCATGTTTTTGAACACTACTTCATGCTCCTTCTATTTTTCAGAGAGTTTCATGCTCCTCATGTATTACACACCTTTTGAAGCTCTTCATATTTTTCACACATTTTCAGGCTCTTCATGTTTTTCAACACCACTTCATGCTCCTACTATTTTTCAGACCGTTTCATGCTCCTCATATTTTTGACAACTTTGGAAGCTCTTCATATTTTTCACACCTTTTCAGGCTCTTCATGTTGTTCAACACCATTGCATGATCCTCCTATTTTTCAGACCGTTTCATGCTCCTCATATACTTGACACATTTTTAAGCTCTTCATATTTTTCACACATTTTCAGGCTATTCATGTTTTTCAACACCGCTTCATGCTCCTTGTATTTTTAAGACCGTTTCATGCTCCTCATATTTTTGACACCTTTTTAAGCTCTTCATATTTTTCACACCTTTTTAAGCTCTTCATATTTCTCACACCTTTTCAGGCTCTTCATGTTTTTCAACAATGCTTCATCCACCTCCTATTTGTCAGACCGTTTCATATCATCTCATTTATGACACCTTTTGAAGCTCTTCATATTTTTCACACCTTCTCAGGCTCTTCATGTTTTTGAACACCGCTTCATGCTCCTCCTATTTTTCAGACCGTTTCATGCTCCTCATATTTTTCACACCTTTTAAGCTCTTCATATATCTCACACATTTTCAGGCTCTTCATGTTTTTCAACAATGCTTCATGCACCTCCTATTTTTCAGACCGTTTCATGCTCATCTCATTTTTGACACCTTTTAAAGCTTTTCATATTTTTCACACCTTTTCAGGCTCTTCATGGTTTTGAACACCGCTTCATGCTAATCCTATTTTTCAAACCATATCATGCTCCTCATATTTTTCACACCATTTTAAGGTCTTCATATTTTTCACACCTTTTCAGGCTCTTCATGTTTTTGAACACCGCTTCATGCTCCTCCTATTTTTCAGACCGTTTCATGCTCCTCATATTTCACACCTTTTGAAGCTCTTCATATTTTTCACACCTTTTCAGGCTCTTCATGTTTTTGAACACCGCTTCATGCTAATCCCATTTTTCAAACCATATCATGCTCCTCATATTTTTCACACCTTTTTAAGCTCTTCATATTTTTCACACCTTTTCAGGCTCTTCATATTTTTGAACACTACTTCATGCTCCTTCTATTTTTCAGAGAGTTTCATGCTCCACATGTATTACACACGTTTTGAAGCTCTTCATATTTTTCACACCTTTACAGGCTCTTCATGTTTTTCCACACCACTTCATGCTTCTGCTATTTTTCAGCTCATTTCATGCTCCTCATGAATTTCACACCTTTTGAAGCTCTTCATATTTTTCACACCTTTTCAGGCTCTTCATGTATTTGATCACCGTTTCATGCTCCTCCTATTTTTCAGACCGTTTCATGCTCCTCATATTTTTGACACTTTTTGAAGCTCTTCATATTTTTCACACCTTTTCAGGCTCTTCATGTTTTTGAACACCGCCTCATGCTCCTCCTGTTTTTCAGACCATTTCATGCTCCTCATATTTTTGACCCATTTTGAAGCTCTTCATATTTTTCACACCTTTTAGGCTCTTCACGTTTTTGGACAACATTTCATGCTCCTCCTGTTTTTCAGACCGTTTCCTGCTCTTCAAATTTTTACACCTTTTGAAGCTCTTCATATTTTTCACAAATTTATAGGCTCTTCATGATTTTGAAAACAGCTTCATTCTCCTCCTATTTTTCAGACCGTTTCATGCTCCTCATATTTTTCACACCTTTTCAGGCTCTTCTTGTTTTTCAACACCGTTTCATCATCCTCCTATTTTTCAGACCGTTTGATGCTCCTCATATATTTGACACATTTTTAAGCTCTTCATATATTTCACACATTTTCAGGCTATTCATGTTTTTCACCACCGCTTCATGCTCCTCCTATTTTTCAGACAGTTTCATGCTCCTCATATTTTTGACACCTTTTGAAGCTTTTCATATTTTTCACATCTTTTGAAGCTCTTTATATTTTTCACACATTTTCAGGCACTTCATGTATTTCAACACCCCTTGTTGCTCCTCCTATTTTTCAGACCATTTCATGCTCCTCATATTTTTGACACCTTTTGAAGCTCTTCATATTTTTCACACCTTTTCAGGCTCTTCATGTTTTTGAACACTACTTCATGCTCCTTCTATTTTTCAGAGAGTTTCCTGCTCCTCATGTATTACACACCTTTTGAAGCTCTTCATATTTTTCACACCTTTACAGGCTCTTCATGTTTTTCAACACCACTTCATGCTCCTCCTATTTTTCAGACCGTTTCATGCTCCTCATATTTTTGACAACTTTGGAAGCTCTTCATATTTTTCACACCTTTTCAGGCTCTTCATGTTTTTCAACACCGTTGCATGATCCTCCTATTTTTCAGACCGTTTCATGCTCCTCATATACTTGACACATTTTTAAGCTCTCCATATATTTCACACATTTTCAGGCTATTCATGTTTTTCAACACCGCTTCATGCTCCTTGTATTTGTAAGACCGTTTCATGCTCCTCATACTTTTGACACCTTTTTAAGCTCTTCATATTTCTCACACATTTTCAGGCTCTTCATGTTTTTCAACAACGCTTCATGCACCTCCTATTTTTCAGACCGTTTCATGCTCATCTCATTTTTGACACCTTTTGAAGCTTTTCATATATTTCACACCTTTTCAGGCTCTTCATGTTTTTGAACACCGCTTCATGCTAATCCTATTTTGCAAACCATATCATGTTCCTCATATTTTTCACACCATTTTAAGCTCTTCATATTTTTCACACCTTTTGAAGCTCTTCATATTCTTCACACCTTTTCAAGCTCTTCATATTTTTCACACCTTTTCAGGCTCTTCATGTTTTTGATCAACGTTTCATGCTCCTCCTATTTTTCAGACCGTTTCATGCTCCTCATATTTATGACACCTTTTGAAACTCTTCCTATTTTTCACACCTTTTCAGGCTCTTAATGTTTTTCGACACAGCTTCATGCTCCTCCTATTTTTCAGACCGTTTCATTCTCCACATATTTTTGACACCTTTTGAAGCTCTTCATATATTTCACACCTTTTCAGTCTCTTCTTTTTTTTCAACACCACTTCATGCTCCTCCTATTTTTCAGACCGTTTCATGCTCTTCTCAATTTTGACACCTTTTGAAGCTCTTCATATTTTTCACACATTTTCAGGCTCTACATGTTTTTGAACACCGCTTCATGCTCCTCCTATTTTTCAGAGAGTTTCATGCTCCTCATGTATTTCACACCTTTTGAAGCTCTTCATATTTTTCACACCTTTTCAGGCTCTTCATGTTTTTGATCAACGTTTCATGCTCCTCCTATTTTTCAGACCGTTTCATGCTCCTCATATTTATGACACCTTTTGAAACTCTTCCTATTTTTCACACCTTTTCATGCTCTTCATGTTTCTAAAACCGCTTCATGATCCTCCTATTTCAGACCGTTTCATTCTCCTCATATATTTCACACCTTTTGAAGCTCTTCATATTTTTCACAACTTTTCATGCTCTTCATGTTTCTGAAAACCGCTTCATGATGCTCCTATTTTTCAGACCGTTTCATTCTCCTCATATATTTCACACCTTTTGAAGCTCTTCATATTTTTCACACCTTTTCAGGCTCTTCATGTTTTTGAACACTGCTTCATGCTCCTCGTATTTTTCAGATCATTTCATGCTCCTCATATTTTTGACACTTTTTGAGCTCTTCATATTTTTCACACCTTTTCAGGATCTTCATGTTTTTGAACACCGCTTCATGATCCTCCTGTTTTTCAGACCGTTTCATGCTCTTCATATATTTGAAACATTTTGAAGCTCTTCATATTTTTCACACCTTTTCAGGCTCTTCAAGTTTTTCACCACCACTTCATGCTCCTCCTATTTTTCAGACCGTTTCATGCTCATCTCATTTTTGTCACGTTTGAAGCTCTTCATATTTTTCACATCTTTTGAAGCTCTTCATATTTTTCACACGTTTTCAGGCTCTTCATGTTTTTCAAAACCGTTTCATGCTGCTCCTATTTTTCAGACCGTTTCATGCTCCTCATATTTTTGACACATTTTGAAGCTCTTCATATTTTTCACACCTTTTCAGGCTCTTCATATTTTTGAACACCATTTCAGGCTTCTCCAATTTTTCAGACCGTTTCATGCTCCTCATATTTTTGACACCTTTTGAAGCTCTTCATATTTTTCACACCTTTTCAGGCTCTTCATATTTTTGAACACAGCTTCATGCTCCTCCTATTTTTCATACCGTTTCATGCTCCTCATATTTTTGACACTTTTTGAAGCTTTTCATATTTTTCACATCTTTTCAGGCTCTTCATGTTTTCCAACACCATTTCATGATCCTCCTATTTTTCAGACCGTTTCATGCTCATCTCATTTTTGACACCTTTTGAAGCTTTTCATATTTTTCACACATTTTCATGCTCTTCATATTTTTCCACACCACTTCATGCTTCTCCTATTTTTCAGCCCGTTTCATGCTCCTCATGTATTTCACAGCTTTTGAAGCTCTTCATATTTTTCACACCTTTTCAGGCTCTTCATGTTTTTCCACAGCACTTCATGCTTCTCTTATTTTTCAGCCCGTTTCATGCTCTTCATGTATTTCACACCTTTTGAAGCTCTTCATATTTTTCACACCTTTTCAGGCTCTTCATGTTTTTGGTCACCGTTTCATGCTCCTCCTATTTTTCAGACCGTTTCATGCTCCTCATATTTTTGACACCTTTTGAAGCTCTTCATATTTTTCACACCTTTTCAGGCTCTTCTTGTTTTTGAACACCGCTTCATGATCCTCCTGATTTTCAGACCGTTTCATGCTCTTCATATTTTTGAAACATTTTGAAGCTCTTCATATTTTTCACACCTTTTCAGGCTCTTCATGTTTTTCACCACCACTTCATGCTCCTCCTATTTTTCAGACCGTTTCATGCTCATCTCAATTTGTCACCTTTGAAGCTCTTTATATTTTTCACACCTTTTGAAGCTCTTCATATTTTTCACACGTTTTCAGGCTCTTCATGTTTTTCAACACCGCTTCATGCACCTCCTATTTTTCAGACCGTTTCATGCTCATCAAATTTTTGACACCTTTTGAAGCTCTTCATGTTTTTCACACCTTTTGAAGCTCTTCATATTTTTCACATCTTTTCATGCTCTTCATGTTTTTCAACACCGTTTCATGCTGCTTCTATTTTTCAGACCGTTTCATGCTCCTCATATTTTTCACACCTTTTGAAGCTCTTCATATTTTTCACACCTTTTCAGGCTCTTCATGTTTTTCTACACCACTTCAGGCTTCTCCTATTTTTCAGCCCGTTTCATGCTCCTCATGTATTTCACACCTTTTGAAGATCTTCATATTTTTCACACCTTTTCAGGCTCTTCATGTTTTTGAACACTACTTCATGCTCCTTCTATTTTTCAGAGAGTTTCCTGCTCCTCATGTATAACACACCTTTTGAAGCTCTTCATATTTTTCACACCTTTACAGGCTCTTCATGTTTTTCAACACCACTTCATGCTCCTCCTATTTTTCAGACCGTTTCTTGCTCCTCATATTTTTGACAACTTTGGAAGCTCTTCATATTTTTCACACCTTTTCAGGCTCTTCATGTTGTTCAACACCGTTGCATGCTCCTCCTATTTTTCAGACCGTTTCATGCTCCTCATATACTTGACACATTTTTAAGCTCTCCATATATTTCACACATTTTCAGGCTATTCATGTTTTTCAACACCGCTTCATGCTCCTTGTATTTGTAAGACCGTTTCATGCTCCTCATACTTTTGACACCTTTTGAAGCTCTTCATATTTCTCACACATTTTCAGGCTCTTCATGTTTTTCAACAACGCTTCATGCACCTCCTATTTTTCAGACCGTTTCATGCTCATCTCATTTTTGACACCTTTGGAAGCTTTTCATATTTTTCACACCTTTTCAGGCTCTTCATGTTTTTGAACACCGCTTCATGCTAATCCTATTTTTCATACCATATCATGCTCCTCATATTTTTCTCACCATTTTAAGCTCTTCATATTTTTCACACCTTTTCAGGCTCTTCATGTTTTTGAACACTACTTCATGCTCCTTCTATTTTTTAAGAGAGTTTCATGCTCCTCATGTATTACACACCTTTTGAAGCTCTTCATATTTTTCACACCTTTACAGGCTCTTCACTTTTTTCCACAAAACTTCATGCTACTCCTATTTTTCAGCTCGTTTCATGCTCCTCATGAATTTCACACCTTTTGAAGCTCTTCATGTTTTTCAGACCTTTTCAGCCTCTTCATGTTTTGATCTCCGTTTCATGCTCCTCCTATTTTTCAGACCGTTTCATGCTCCTCATATTTTTGACACCTTTTGAAGCTCTTCATATTTTTCACACCTTTTCAGGCTCTTCATGTTTTTGAACACCGCCTCATGCTCCGCCTATTTTTCAGACCGTTTCATGCTCCTCATATTTTTGACACATTTTGAAGCTCTTCATATTTTTCACACCTTTTCAGGCTCTTCATGTTTTTCAACACCACTTCATGCTCCTCCTATTTTTCAGACCGTTTCATGCTCCTCATATTTTTACACCTTTTGAATTTCTTCATTTTTTTCACACCTTTTCAGGCTCTTCATGTTTTTCAACACAACTTCATGCTCCTCCTATTTTCAGACCGTTTCATACTCCTCATATTTTTCACACCTTTTGAAGCTCTTCATATTTTTCACACATTTTCAGGCTCTTCATGTTTTTGAACACACCTTCATGCTCCTCCTATTTTTCAGACCGTTTCATGCTCCTCATATTTTTGACAGCTTTGGAAGCTCTTCATATTTTTCACACCTTTTCAGACTCTTCATGTTTTTCAACACGGTTGCATGATCCTCCTATTTTTCAGACCGTTTCATGCTCCTCATATACTTGACACATTTTTAAGCTCTTCATATATTTCACACATTTTCAGGCTATTCATGTTTTTCAACACCGCTTCATGCTCCTTGAATTTTTAAGACCGTTTCATGCTCCTCATATTTTTGACACCTTTTTAAGCTCTTCATATTTCTCACACATTTTCTGGCTCTTCATGTTTTTCAACAACTCTTCATGCACCTCCAATTTTTCAGAACGTTTCATGCTCATCTCATTTTTGACACTTTTTTAAGCTCTTCATATTTTTCACACCTTCTCAGGCTCTTCATGTTTTTGAACACCGCTTCATGCTAATCCTATTTTTCAAACCATATCATGCTCCTCATATTTTTCACACCTTTTAAGCTCTTAATATTTTTCACAATTTTTCAGGCTCTTCAAGTTTTTCAACACCGCTTCATGCTAATCCTATTTTTCAGACCGTTTCATGCTCATCAAATTTTTGACACCTTTTGAAGCTCTTCATATTTTTCACACCTTTTGAAGCTCTTCATATTTTTCACACCATTTCAGGCTCTTCATGTTTTTCAACACCGTTTCATGCTGCTTCTATTTTTCAGACCGTTTCATGCTCCTAATATTTTTCACACCTTTTGAAGCTCTTCATATTTTTCACACCTTTTCAGGCTCTTCATGTTTTTCTACACCACTTCATGCTTCTCCTATTTTTCAGACCGTTTCATGCTCCTCATATTTTTGACATCTTTTGAAGCTCTTCATATTTTTCACACCTTTTCAGGCTCTTCATGTTTTTCTACACCACTTCATGCTTCTCCTATTTTTCAGCCCGTTTCATGCTCCTCATGTATTTCACACCTTTTGAAGCTCTTCATATTGTTCACACCTTTTCAGGCTCTTCATGTTTTTGAACACCGCTTCATGCTCCTCCTATTTTGCAGACCGTTTCATGCTCCTCATATTTTTGATACCTTTTGATGATCTTCATATTTTTCACACCTTTTCACGCTCTTCATTTTTTCAACAACACTTCATGCTCCTCCTATTTTTCAGACCGTTTCATGCTCATCTCATTTTTGAAACCTTTTGAAGCTTTTCATATTTTTCACAACGTTTCAGGCTCTTCAAGTTTTTGAACACCGCTTCATGCTCCTCCTATTTTTCAGACCGTTTCATGCTCATCCCATTTTTGACACCTTTTGAAGCTTTTCATATTTTTCACAACTTTTCAGGCTCTTCATGTTTTTGAACACCGCTTCATGCTCCTCCTATTTTTCAGACCGTTTCATGCTCCTCATATTTTACACCTTTTGAAGCTCTTCATATTTTTCACACCTTTTCAGGCTCTTCATGTTTTTGATCACCGTTACATTCTCCTCCTATTATTCAGACCGTTTCATGCTCCTCATATTTTTGACACTTTTTGAAGCTCTTTATATATTTCACACCTTTTCAGGCTCTTCATGTTTTTGATCACCGTTACATTCTCCTCCTATTATTCAGACCGTTTCATGTTCCTCATATTTTTGACACTTTTTGAAGCTCTTTATATATTTCACACATTTTCAGGCTCTTCATGTTTTTGAACACAGCTTCATGCTCCTCCTATTTTTCAGACCGTTTCATGCTCCTCATATTTTTGACAACTTTGGAAGCTCTTCATATTTTTCACACATTTTCAGGCTCTTCATGTTTTTCAACACTGTTGCATGATCCTCCTATTTTTCAGACCGTTTCATGCTCCTCATACACTTGACACATTTTTAAACTCTTCATATATTTCACACATTTTCAGGCTATTCATGTTTTTCAACACCGCTTCATGCTCCTTGTATTTTTAAGACCGTTTCATGCTCCTCATATTTTTGACACCTTTTGAAGCTCTTCAGATATTTCACACCTTTTCAGGCTCTTCATAATTTTCAACAACGCTTCATGCACCTTCTATTTGTCAGACCGTTTCATGCTCATCTCATTTATGACACCTTTTGAATCTTTTCATATTTTTCACACCTTCTCAGGCTCTTCATGTTTTTGAACACCGCTTCATGCTAATCCTATTTTTCAAACCATATCATGCTCCTCATATTTTTCACACCTTTTAAGCTCTTCATATTTTTCACACTTTTTCATGCTCTTCATGTTTTTCAACACCGCTTCATGCTCCTCCTATTTTTCAGACCGTTTCATGCTCATCAAATTTTTGACACCTTTTGAAGCTCTTCATATTTTTCACACCTTTTCAGGCTTTTCATGTTTTTCTACACCACTTCATGCTTCTCCTATTTTTCAGCCCGTTTCATGCTCCTCATTTATTTCACACCTTTTGAAGCTCTTCATATTTTTCACACCTTTTCAGGCTCTTCATGTTTTTCTACACCACTTCATGCTCCTCCTATTTTTCAGACCGTTTCATGCTCCTCATATTTTTGACATCTTTTGAAGCTTTTCATATTTTTCACACCTTTTCAGGCTCTTCAAGTTTTTCAACACCACTTCATGCTCCTCCTTTTTTGCAGACCGTTTCATGCTCCTCCTATTTTTGATACCTTTTGATGCTCTTCATATTTTTCACACCTTTTCAGGCTCTTCATTTTTTCAACACCGCTTCATGCTTCTCCTATTTTTCAGACCGTTTCATGCTCATCTCATTTTTGAAACCTTTTGAAGCTTTTCATATTTTTCACAACGTTTCAGGCTCTTCAAGTTTTTGAACACCGCTTCATGCTCCTCCTATTTTTCAGACCGTTTCATGCTCATCTCATTTTTGACACCTTTTGAAGCTCTTCATATTTTTCACACGTTTTCAGGCTCTTCATGTTTTTGAACACCGCTTCCTGCTCCTCCTATTTTTCAGACCGTTTCATGCTCCTCATATTTTTGACACCTTTTTAACCTCTTCATATTTCTCACACATTTTCAGGCTCTTCATGTTTTTCAACAACGCTTCATGCACCTCCTATTTTTCAGACCGTTTCATGCTCATCTCATTTTTGACACCTTTTAAAGCTTTTCATATTTTTCACACCTTTTCAGGCTCTTCATGGTTTTGAACACCGCTTCATGCTAATCCTATTTTTCAAACCATATCATGCTCCTCATATTTTTCACACCATTTTAAGCTCTTCATATTTTTCACACCTTTTCAGGCTCTTCATGTTTTTGAACACCGCTTCATGCTCCTCCTATTTTTCAGAACGTTTCATGCTTCTCATATTTCACACCTTTTGAAGCTCTTCATATTTTTCACACCTTTTCAGGCTCTTCATGTTTTTGAACACCGCTTCATGCTAATCCCATTTTTCAAACCATATCATGCTCCCCATATTTTTCACACCTTTTTAAGCTCTTCATATTTTTCACACCTTTTCAGGCTCTTCATGTTTTTGAACACTACTTCATGCTCCTTCTATTTTTCAGAGAGTTTCATGCTCCTCATGTATTACACACCTTTTGAAGCTCTTCATATTTTTCACACATTTTCAGGCTCTTCATGTTTTTCAACACCACTTCATGCTCCTACTATTTTTCAGACCGTTTCATGCTCCTCATATTTTTGACAACTTTGGAAGCTCTTCATATTTTTCACACCTTTTCAGGCTCTTCATGTTGTTCAACACCATTGCATGATCCTCCTATTTTTCAGACCGTTTCATGCTCCTCATATACTTGACACATTTTTAAGCTCTTCATATTTTTCACACATTTTCAGGCTATTCATGTTTTTCAACACCGCTTCATGCTCCTTGTATTTTTAAGACCGTTTCATGCTCCTCATATTTTTGACACCTTTTTAAGCTCTTCATATTTTTCACACCTTTTTAAGCTCTTCATATTTCTCACACCTTTTCAGGCTCTTCATGTTTTTCAACAATGCTTCATCCACCTCCTATTTGTCAGACCGTTTCATATCATCTCATTTATGACACCTTTTGAAGCTCTTCATATTTTTCACACCTTCTCAGGCTCTTCATGTTTTTGAACACCGCTTCATGCTCCTCCTATTTTTCAGACCGTTTCATGCTCCTCATATTTTTCACACCTTTTAAGCTCTTCATATATCTCACACATTTTCAGGCTCTTCATGTTTTTCAACAATGCTTCATGCACCTCCTATTTTTCAGACCGTTTCATGCTCATCTCATTTTTGACACCTTTTAAAGCTTTTCATATTTTTCACACCTTTTCAGGCTCTTCATGGTTTTGAACACCGCTTCATGCTAATCCTATTTTTCAAACCATATCATGCTCCTCATATTTTTCACACCATTTTAAGGTCTTCATATTTTTCACACCTTTTCAGGCTCTTCATGTTTTTGAACACCGCTTCATGCTCCTCCTATTTTTCAGACCGTTTCATGCTCCTCATATTTCACACCTTTTGAAGCTCTTCATATTTTTCACACCTTTTCAGGCTCTTCATGTTTTTGAACACCGCTTCATGCTAATCCCATTTTTCAAACCATATCATGCTCCTCATATTTTTCACACCTTTTTAAGCTCTTCATATTTTTCACACCTTTTCAGGCTCTTCATATTTTTGAACACTACTTCATGCTCCTTCTATTTTTCAGAGAGTTTCATGCTCCACATGTATTACACACGTTTTGAAGCTCTTCATATTTTTCACACCTTTACAGGCTCTTCATGTTTTTCCACACCACTTCATGCTTCTGCTATTTTTCAGCTCATTTCATGCTCCTCATGAATTTCACACCTTTTGAAGCTCTTCATATTTTTCACACCTTTTCAGGCTCTTCATGTATTTGATCACCGTTTCATGCTCCTCCTATTTTTCAGACCGTTTCATGCTCCTCATATTTTTGACACTTTTTGAAGCTCTTCATATTTTTCACACCTTTTCAGGCTCTTCATGTTTTTGAACACCGCCTCATGCTCCTCCTGTTTTTCAGACCATTTCATGCTCCTCATATTTTTGACCCATTTTGAAGCTCTTCATATTTTTCACACCTTTTAGGCTCTTCACGTTTTTGGACAACACTTCATGCTCCTCCTGTTTTTCAGACCGTTTCCTGCTCTTCAAATTTTTACACCTTTTGAAGCTCTTCATATTTTTCACAAATTTATAGGCTCTTCATGATTTTGAAAACAGCTTCATTCTCCTCCTATTTTTCAGACCGTTTCATGCTCCTCATATTTTTCACACCTTTTCAGGCTCTTCTTGTTTTTCAACACCGTTTCATCATCCTCCTATTTTTCAGACCGTTTGATGCTCCTCATATATTTGACACATTTTTAAGCTCTTCATATATTTCACACATTTTCAGGCTATTCATGTTTTTCACCACCGCTTCATGCTCCTCCTATTTTTCAGACAGTTTCATGCTCCTCATATTTTTGACACCTTTTGAAGCTTTTCATATTTTTCACATCTTTTGAAGCTCTTTATATTTTTCACACATTTTCAGGCACTTCATGTATTTCAACACCCCTTGTTGCTCCTCCTATTTTTCAGACCATTTCATGCTCCTCATATTTTTGACACCTTTTGAAGCTCTTCATATTTTTCACACCTTTTCAGGCTCTTCATGTTTTTGAACACTACTTCATGCTCCTTCTATTTTTCAGAGAGTTTCCTGCTCCTCATGTATTACACACCTTTTGAAGCTCTTCATATTTTTCACACCTTTACAGGCTCTTCATGTTTTTCAACACCACTTCATGCTCCTCCTATTTTTCAGACCGTTTCATGCTCCTCATATTTTTGACAACTTTGGAAGCTCTTCATATTTTTCACACCTTTTCAGGCTCTTCATGTTTTTCAACACCGTTGCATGATCCTCCTATTTTTCAGACCGTTTCATGCTCCTCATATACTTGACACATTTTTAAGCTCTCCATATATTTCACACATTTTCAGGCTATTCATGTTTTTCAACACCGCTTCATGCTCCTTGTATTTGTAAGACCGTTTCATGCTCCTCATACTTTTGACACCTTTTTAAGCTCTTCATATTTCTCACACATTTTCAGGCTCTTCATGTTTTTCAACAACGCTTCATGCACCTCCTATTTTTCAGACCGTTTCATGCTCATCTCATTTTTGACACCTTTTGAAGCTTTTCATATATTTCACACCTTTTCAGGCTCTTCATGTTTTTGAACACCGCTTCATGCTAATCCTATTTTTCAAACCATATCATGTTCCTCATATTTTTCACACCATTTTAAGCTCTTCATATTTTTCACATCTTTTCAGGCTCTTCATGTTTTTGAACACCGCTTCATGCTCCTCCTATTTTTCAGACCGTTTCATGCTCCTCATATTTCACACCTTTTGAAGCTCTTCATATTTTTCACACCTTTTCAGGCTCTTCATGTTTTTCCACAGCACTTCATGCTTCTCTTATTTTTCAGCCCGTTTCATGCTCCTCATGTATTTCACACCTTTTGAAGCTCTTCATATTTTTCACACCTTTTCAGGCTCTTCATGTTTTTGATCACCGTTTCATGCTCCTCCTATTTATCAGACCGTTTCATGCTCCTCATATATTTGACACCTTTTGAAGCTCTTTATATTTTTCACAGTTTTTCAGGCTCTTCATGAATTTCAACTCCGTTTCATCTTATTCCTATTTTTCAGACCATTTAATGCTCATCTTATTTTTGAAACCTTTTGAAGCTTTTCATATTTTTCACAACTTTTCAGGCTCTTCATGTTTTTGAACACCGCTTCATGCTCCTCCTATTTTTCAGAGAGTTTCATGCTCCTCATGTATTTCACAGCTTTTGAAGCTCTTCATATTTTACACACCTTTTCAGGCTCTTCATGTATTTGATCACCGTTTCATGCTCCTCCTATTTTTCAGACCGTTTCATGCTCCTCATATTTATGACACCTTTTGAAACTCTTCCTATTTTTCACACCTTTTCAGGCTCTTCATGTTTTTCGACACAGCTTCATGCTCCTCCTATTTATCAGACCGTTTCATTCTCCACATATTTTTGACACCTTTTGAAGCTCTTCATATATTTCACACCTTTTCAGTCTCTTCTTTTTTTTCAACACCACTTCATGCTCCTCCTATTTTTCAGACCGTTTCATGCTCTTCTCAATTTTGACACCTTTTGAAGCTCTTCATATTTTTCACACATTTTCAGGCTCTACATGTTTTTGAACACCGCTTCATGCTCCTCCTATTTTTCAGAGAGTTTCATGCTCCTCATGTATTTCACACCTTTTGAAGCTCTTCATATTTTTCACACCTTTTCAGGCTCTTCATGTTTTTGATCAACGTTTCATGCTCCTCCTATTTTTCAGACCGTTTCATGCTCCTCATATTTATGACACCTTTTGAAACTCTTCCTATTTTTCACACCTTTTCATGCTCTTCATGTTTCTAAAACCGCTTCATGATCCTCCTATTTCAGACCGTTTCATTCTCCTCATATATTTCACACCTTTTGAAGCTCTTCATATTTTTCACAACTTTTCATGCTCTTCATGTTTCTGAAAACCGCTTCATGATGCTCCTATTTTTCAGACCGTTTCATTCTCCTCATATATTTCACACCTTTTGAAGCTCTTCATATTTTTCACACCTTTTCAGGCTCTTCATGTTTTTGAACACTGCTTCATGCTCCTCGTATTTTTCAGATCATTTCATGCTCCTCATATTTTTGACACTTTTTGAGCTCTTCATATTTTTCACACCTTTTCAGGATCTTCATGTTTTTGAACACCGCTTCATGATCCTCCTGTTTTTCAGACCGTTTCATGCTCTTCATATATTTGAAACATTTTGAAGCTCTTCATATTTTTCACACCTTTTCAGGCTCTTCAAGTTTTTCACCACCACTTCATGCTCCTCCTATTTTTCAGACCGTTTCATGCTCATCTCATTTTTGTCACGTTTGAAGCTCTTCATATTTTTCACATCTTTTGAAGCTCTTCATATTTTTCACACGTTTTCAGGCTCTTCATGTTTTTCAAAACCGTTTCATGCTGCTTCTATTTTTCAGACCGTTTCATGCTCCTCATATTTTTGACACATTTTGAAGCTCTTCATATTTTTCACACCTTTTCAGGCTCTTCATATTTTTGAACACCATTTCAGGCTTCTCCAATTTTTCAGACCGTTTCATGCTCCTCATATTTTTGACACCTTTTGAAGCTCTTCATATTTTTCACACCTTTTCAGGCTCTTCATATTTTTGAACACAGCTTCATGCTCCTCCTATTTTTCATACCGTTTCATGCTCCTCATATTTTTGACACTTTTTGAAGCTTTTCATATTTTTCACATCTTTTCAGGCTCTTCATGTTTTCCAACACCATTTCATGATCCTCCTATTTTTCAGACCGTTTCATGCTCATCTCATTTTTGACACCTTTTGAAGCTTTTCATATTTTTCACACATTTTCATGCTCTTCATATTTTTCCACACCACTTCATGCTTCTCCTATTTTTCAGCCCGTTTCATGCTCCTCATGTATTTCACAGCTTTTGAAGCTCTTCATATTTTTCACACCTTTTCAGGCTCTTCATGTTTTTCCACAGCACTTCATGCTTCTCTTATTTTTCAGCCCGTTTCATGCTCTTCATGTATTTCACACCTTTTGAAGCTCTTCATATTTTTCACACCTTTTCAGGCTCTTCATGTTTTTGGTCACCGTTTCATGCTCCTCCTATTTTTCAGACCGTTTCATGCTCCTCATATTTTTGACACCTTTTGAAGCTCTTCATATTTTTCACACCTTTTCAGGCTCTTCTTGTTTTTGAACACCGCTTCATGATCCTCCTGATTTTCAGACCGTTTCATGCTCTTCATATTTTTGAAACATTTTGAAGCTCTTCATATTTTTCACACCTTTTCAGGCTCTTCATGTTTTTCACCACCACTTCATGCTCCTCCTATTTTTCAGACCGTTTCATGCTCATCTCAATTTGTCACCTTTGAAGCTCTTTATATTTTTCACACCTTTTGAAGCTCTTCATATTTTTCACACGTTTTCAGGCTCTTCATGTGTTTCAACACCGTTTCATGCTGCTTCTATTTTTCAGACCGTTTCATGCTCCTCATATTTTTCACACCTTTTGAAGCTCTTCATATTTTTCACACCTTTTCAGGCTCTTCATGTTTTTGAACACAGCTTCATGCTCCACCTATTTATCAGACCGTTTCATGCTCCTCATATTTTTGACACCTTTTGCAGCTCTTTATATTTTTCACACTATGTCAGGCTCTTCATGATTTTCAACACCGTTTCATGTTATTCCTATTTTTCAGACCGTTTAATGCTCATCTCATTTTTGACACCTTTTGAAGCTTTTCATATTTTTCACAACTTTTCATGCTCTTCACGTTTTTGAACACCGCTTCATGCTCCTCCTATTTTTCAGAGAGTTTCATGCTCCTCATGTATTTCACACCTTTTGAAGCTCTTCATATTTTCCAAACCTTTTCAGGCTCTTCATGTGTTTGATCACCGTTTCATGCTCCTTCTATTTTTCAGATCGTTTCATGCTCCTCATATTTTTGACACTTGTTGAGCTCTTCATATTTTTCAAATCTTTTCAGGCTCTTCATGTTTTTCGACACAGCTTCATGCTCCTCCTATTTTTCAGAGAGTTTCATGCTCCTCATGTATTTCACACCTTTTGAAGCTCTTCATATTTTTCACACCTTTTCATGCTCTTCATGTTTCTGAAAACCGCTTCATGATCCTCCTATTTTTCAGACCGTTTCATTCTCCTCATATATTTCACACCTTTTGAAGCTCTTCATATTTTTCACACCTTTTCATGCTCTTCATGTTTCTGAAAACTGCTTCATGATCCTCCTATTTTTCAGACCGTTTCATTCTCCTCATATATTTCACACCTTTTGAAGCTCTTCATATTTTTCACACCTTTTCAGGCTCTTCATGTTTTTGAACACTGCTTCATGCTCCTCGTATTTTTCAGATCGTTTCAAGCTCCTCATATTTTTGACACTTTTTGAGCTCTTCATATTTTTCACACGTTTTCAGGATCTTCATGTTTTTGAACACCGCTTCATGATCCTCCTGATTTTCAGACCGTTTCATGCTCTTCATATTTTTGAAACATTTTGAAGCTCTTCATATTTTTCACACCTTTTCAGGCTCTTCATGTTTTTCACTACCACTTCATGCTCCTCCTATTTTTCAGACCGTTTCATGCTCATCTCATTTTTGTCACCTTTGAAGCTCTTCATGTTTTTCACACCTTTTGAAGCTCTTCATATTTTTCACACGTTTTCAGGCTCTTCATGTTTTTAAAACCGTTTTATGCTGCTTCTATTTTTCAGACCGTTTCATGCTCCTCATATTTTTCACACCTCTTGATGCTCTTCATATTTTTCACACCCTTTTAAGATCTTCATGTTTTTGAACACAGCTTCATGCTCCTCCTATTTTTCAGACCGTTTCATGCTCCTCATATTTTTGACACCTTTTGAAGCTCTTCATATTTTTCACACCTTTTCAGGCTCTTCATGTTTTTGAACACAGCTTCATGCTCCTCCTATTTTTCAGACCGTTTCATGCTCCTCATATTTTTGACACTTTTTGAAGCTTTTCATATTTTTCACATCTTTTCAGGCTCTTCATGTTTTTCAACTCCGTTTCATCATCCTCCTCTTTTTCACCCGTTTCATGCTCCTCATGTATTTCACACCTTTTGAAGCTCTTCATATTTTTCACAGCTTTTCAGGCTCTTCATGTTTTTCCACAGCACTTCATGCTTCTCTTATTTTTCAGCCCGTTTCATGCTCCTCATGTATTTCACACCTTTTGAAGCTCTTCATATTTTTCACACCTTTTCAGGCTCTTCATGTTTTTGATCACCGCTTCATGATCCTCCTGATTTTCAGACCGTTTCATGCTCTTCATATTTTTGAAACATTTTGAAGCTCTTCATATTTTTCACACCTTTCAGGCTCTTCATGTTTTTCACCACCACTTCATGCTCCTCCTATTTTTCAGACCGTTTCATGCTCATCTCATTTTTGTCACCTTTGAAGCTCTTTATATATTTCACACCTTTTGAAGCTCTTCATATTTTTCACACGTTTTCAGGCCCTTCATGTGTTTCAACACCGTTTCATGCTGCTTCTATTTTTCAGACCGTTTCATGCTCCTCATATTTTTGACACCTTTTGCAGCTCTTTATATTTTTCACACTATTTCAGGCTCTTCATGATTTTCAACACCGTTTCATGTTATTCCTATTTTTCAGACCGTTTAAGGCTCATCTCATTTTTGATACCTTTTGAAGCTTTTCATATTTTTCACAACTTTTCAGGCTCTTCATGTTTTTGAACACCGCTTCATGCTCCTCCTATTTTTCAGAGAGTTTCATGCTCCTCATGTATTTCACACCTTTTGAAGCTCTTCATATTTTCCACACCTTTTCAGGCTCTTTATGTGTTTGATCACCATTTCATGCTCCGTCTATTTTTCAGATCGTTTCATGCTCCTCATATTTTTGACACTTTTTGAGCTCTTCATATTTTTCACACCTTTTCAGGCTCTTCATGTTTGTGAACACCGCTTCATGCTACTCCTATTTTTCAGACCGTTTATGCTCCTCATATTTTTGACACCTTAAGAAGCTCTTCATATTTTTCACACCTTTTCAGGCTCTTCATGTTTTTGATCACCGTTTCATGCTCCTCCTATTTTTCAGACCGTTTCATGCTCCTCATATTTTTGACACCTTTTGTAGCTCTTCATATTTTTCACACCTTTTCAGGCTCTTCATGTTTTTGAACACCGCTTCATGATCCTCCTCTTTTTCAGACCGTTTCATGCTCTTCATATTTGTGAAACATTTTGAAGCTCTTCATATTTTTCACACCTTTTCAGGCTCTTCATGTTTTTCACCATCACTTCACGCTCCTCCTATATTTCAGACCGTATCATGCTCATCACATTTTTGTTACCTTTGAAGCTCTTTATTTTTTTCACACCTTTTGAAGCTCTTCATATTTTTCACATTTATGAATCTCTTCATATTTTCCACACGTTTTCAGACAATTCATGTTTTTCAACATCGCTTCATGCTCCTCCTATTTTTCAGACCGTTTCATTCTCCTCATATTTTTGACACCTTTTGAAGCTCTTCAGATATTTCACACCTTTCCAGGCTCTTCATTTTTTCAACACCACTTCATGCTCCTCCTATTTTTCAGATAGTTTCATGCTCATCTCATTTTAACACCTTTTGAAGCTCTTCATATTTTTGACAAATTTTGAAGGTCTTCATATTTTTCACACGTTTTCAGGCTCTTCATGATTTTCAACACCGCTTCATGCTCCTCCTATTTTTCAGACCTTTTCATGCTCATCTGTTTTTTGACACCTTTTGAAGCTCTTCATATTTTTCACACCTTTTGAAGCTCTTCATATTTTTCACATTTATGAATCTCTTCATATTTTCCACACGTTTTCAGACAATTCATGTTTTTCAACATCGCTTCATGCTCCTCCTATTTTTCAGACCGTTTCATTCTCCTCATATTTTGACACCTTTTGAAGCTCTTCATATTTTTCACCTTTTTGAAGCTCTTCATATTTTTACACAATTTCAGACTCTTCATGTTTTTCAACATCGCTTCATGCTCCTTCTATTTATCATACCGTTTCATACTCCTCATATTTTGACACGTTCTGAGGCTCTTCATATTTTTCACACCTTTTCAGGCTCTTCATGTTTTTGAACTCCGCTTCATGCTCCTCCTATTTTTTCGACCGTATCATGCTCCTCATATTTTTCACACCTTTTGAAGCTCTTCATATTTTTCTCAACTTTTCAGGCTCTTCATGTTTTTGAACAGCACTTCATGCTCCTCCTATTTTTCAGAGAGTTTCATGCTCCTCATGTATTTCACACCTTTTGAAGCTCTTCATATTTTTCACACCTTTTTAGGCTCTTCATGTTTTTCCACACCACTTCATGCTTCTCCTGTTTTTCTTCCGTTTCATGCTCATCTCAATTTTGACACCTTTTGAAGCTTTTCATATTTTTCACAACTTTTCAGGCTCTTCATGTTTTTGAACACCGCTTCATGCTCCTCCTATTTTTCAGACCGTTTCCTGCTCCTCATATTTTTGACACCTTTTGAAGCTCTTCATATTTTTCACACCTTTTCAGACTCTTCATGTTTTTCAACACCGCTTCATGCTCCTCCTTTTTTTCAGACCGTTACATGCTCATCTCATTTTGACACCTTTTGAAGCTCTTCATGTTTCTCACATCCTTTGCAACTCTTCATATTTTTCACACCTTTTCTCGCTCTTCATGTTTTTGAACACCGCTTCATGCTCCTCCTATTTTTCAGACCGTTTCCTGCTCCTCATATTTTTGACACCTTTTGAAGCTCTTCATATTTTTCACACCTTTTCAGGCTCTTCATGTTTTTCAACACCGCTTCATGCACCTCTCTTTTTCAGACCGTTTCATGCTGATCTCATTTTTGACACCTTTTGAAGCTCTTCATATTTTTCACACCTTTTCAGGCTCTTCATGTTTTTGAACACCGCTTCATGCTCCTCCTATTTTTCAGACCGTATCGTGCTCCTCATATTTTTCTCACCTTTTGAAGCTCATCATATTTTTCACACCTTTTCAGGCTCTTCATATTTTTGAACACGACTTCATGCTCCTCCTATTTTTCAGACCGTTTCATGCTCCTCTCATTTTTGACACCTTTTGAAGCTTTGCATATTTTTCACAACTTTTCAGGCTCTTCATGTTTTTGAACACCGCTTCATGCTCCTCCTATTTTTCAGACCGTATCATGCTCCTCATATTTTTCACATGTTTTGAAGCTCTTCATATTTTTCACACCTTTTCAGGCTCTTCTTTTTTTTCAACACTACTTGTTGCTCCTCCTATTTTTTAGACCTTTTCATGCTCATCTAATTTTTGACACCTTTTGAAGCTCTTCATATTTTTTACACCTTTTGAAGCTCTTCATATTTTTAACATTTTTGAAGCTCTTCATAATTATCAAACGATTTCAGACTCTTCATGTTTTTCAACTCCGCTTCATGCTCCTGCTAGTTATCATACCGTTTCATACTCCTCATATTTTTGACACCTTTTGAGGGTCTTCATATTTTTCACACCTTTTCAGGCTCTTCATGTTTTTGAACTCCGCTTCATGCTCCTCCTATTTTTTCGACCGTATCATGCTCCTCATATTTTTCACACCTTTTGAAACTCTTTATATTTTTCTCACCTTTTCAGGCTCTTCATGTTTTTGAACAGCATTTCATGCTCCTCCTATTTTTTAGAAAGTTTCATGCTCCTCATGTATTTCACACCTTTTGAAGCTCTTCATATTTTTCACACCTTTTCAGGTTCTTCATGTTTTTGATCACCGTTTCATGCTCCTCCTATTTTTCAGACCCTTTCATGCTCCTCATATTTTTGACAACTTTTGAAGCTCTTCATATTTTTCACACCTTTTCAGGCTCTTCATGTTTTTCAACACCGCTTCATGCTCCTCCTATTTTTCAGATCGTTTCATGCTCCTCATATTTGACACCTTTTGAAGCTCTTCATATTTTTCACACCTTTTCAGGCTCTTCATGTTTTTGAACACTTCTTCTTGCTCCTCCTCTTTTTCAAACCCTTTCATGCTTCTCATATTTTTGACACCTTTTAAAGCTCTTCATATTTTTCACACCTTTTCAGGCTCTTCATGTTTTTCAACACCACTTCATGCTCCTCCTATTTTTGAGACCGTTTCATGCTCCTCATATTTCTGACACCTTTAGAAACTCTTCATATTTTTCACACCTTTTCAGGCTCTTCATGTTTTTTAACACCTCTTCATACTCCTCCTATTTTTCAGACCGTTTCATTCTCCTCATATTTTTGACACCTTTTCAAGCTCTTCATATATTTCACACCCTATCAGGTTCTTCATTTTTTTCAACACCACTTCATGCTCCTCCTATTTTTCAGAGCGTTTCATGCTCCTCATCTTTTTGACAGCTTTTGAAGCTCTTCATATATTTCACACATTTTCAAGCTCTTCATGTTTTTGAACTACGCTTCATACTCCTCTTATTTTTTCGACCGTATCATGCTCTTCATATTTTTCACACCCTTTGAAGCTCTTCATATTTCTCACACCTTTTCAGGCTCTTCATGTTTTTCAACACCACTTCATGCTCCTCCTATTTTTTCAGACCGTTTCATTCTCATCTCATTTTTGACACCATTCGAAGCTTTGCATATTTTTCACAACTTTTCAGGGTCTTCATGTTTTTGAACACCGCCTCATGCTCCTCCTATTTTTCAGTCCGTATCATGCTCCTCATATATTTCACACATTTTGAAGCTCTTCATATTTTTCACACCTTTTCAGGCTCTTCATATTTATGAACTCGACTTCATGCTCCTCCTATTTTTCAGACCATTTCATGGTCCTCTCATTTTTGACAACTTTTGAAGCTTTGCATATTTTTCACAACTTTTAAGGCTCTTCATATTTTTGAACACCGCTTCATGCTCCTCCTATTTTTCAAACCGTATCATGCTCCTCATATTTTTCACACCTTTTGAAGCTCTTCATATTTTTCACACCTTTTCATGCTCTTCATTTTTTTCAACACTATTTGTTACTCCTCCTATTTTTTAGACCGTTTCATGCTCATCTAATTTTTGACACCTTTTGAAGCTCTTCATATTTTTTACACCTTTTGAAGCTCTTCATATTTTTAACATTTTTGAAGCTCTTCATAATTTTCAAACGATTTCAGACTCTTCATGTTTTTCAACTCCGCTTCATGCTCCTGCTAGTTATCATACCGTTTCATACTCCTCATATTTTTGACACCTTTTGAGGCTCTTCATATTTTTCACACCTTTTCAGGCTCTTCATGTTTTTGAACACCGCTTCATGCTCCTCCTATTTTTCAGACCGTTTCATGTTCCTCATGTATTTCACACCTTTTGAAGCTCTTCATATTTTTCACACCTTTTCAGGCTCTTCATGTTTTTGATTACCCTTTCATCCTCCTCCTATTTTTCAGACCGTTTCATGCTCCTCATGTTTTTCACACCTTTTGAAGCTCTTCATATTTTTCCCACCTTTTCAGGCTCTTCATGTTTTTCAACACCAGTTCATGCTCCTCCTATTTTTCAGACCATTCATGCTCCTCATATTTTTGAAACCTTTAGAAAGTATTCATATTTTTCACACCTTTTCCAGCTCTTCATGTTTTTCAACACCGCTTCATGCTCCTCCTATTTTCAGATCGTTTCATGCTCCTCATATTTGACACCTTTTGAAGCTCTTCATATTTTTCACACCTTTTCAGGCTCTTCATGTTTTTGAACATTTCTTCTTGCTCCTCCTCTTTTTCAAACCCTTTCATGCTTCTGATATTTTTGACACCTTTTAAAGCTCTTCATATTTTTCACACCTTTTCAGGCTCTTCATGTTTTTCAACACCACTTCATGCTCCTCCTATTTTTGAGACCGTTTCATGCTCCTCATATTTCTGACACCTTTAGAAACTCTTCATATTTTTCACACCTTTTCAGGCTCTTCATGTTTTTTAACACCTCTTCATACTCCTCCTATTTTTCAGACGGTTTCATTCTCCTCATATTTTTGACACCTTTTAAAGCTCTTCATATATTTCACACCTTTTCAGGTTTTTCATTTTTTTCAACACCACTTCATGCTCCTCCTATTTTTCAGAGCGTTTCATGCTCCTCCTCTTTTTGACAGCTTTTGAAGCTCTTCATATATTTCACACATTTTCAGGCTCTTCATATTTTTCCACACCACTTCATGCTTCTCCTATTTTTCAGCCCGTTTCATGCTCCTCATGTATTTCACACCTTTTGAAGCTCTTCATATTTTTCACAGCTTTTCAGGCTCTTCATGTTTTTCCACAGCACTTCATGCTTCTCTTATTTTTCAGCCCGTTTCATGCTCCTCATGTATTTCACACCTTTTGAAGCTCTTCATATTTTTCACACCTTTTCAGGCTCTTCATGTTTTTGATCACCGTTTCATGCTCCTCCTATTTTTCAGACCGTTTCATGCTCCTCATATTTTTGACACCTTTTGAAGCTCTTCATATTTTTCACACCTTTTCAGGCTCTTCATGTTTTTGTACACCGCTTCATGATCCTCCTGATTTTCAGTCCGTTTCATGCTCTTCATATTTTTGAAACATTTTGAAGCTCTTCATATTTTTCACACCTTTTCAGGCTCTTCATGTTTTTCAACACCGCTTCATGCTCCTCCTTTTTTCAAACCGTATCATGCTCCTCATATTTTCGACACCTTTAGAAACTCTTCATATTTTTCACACCTTTTCAGGCTCTTCATGTTTTTTATCACTGCTTCATGCTCGTCCTATTTTTCAGAAAGTTTCATGCTCCTCATATTTTTGACACCTTTTGAAGGTCTTCATATTTTTCACACATTTTCAGGCTCTTCATTTTTTCAACACTACTTGTTGCTCCTCCTATTTTTTAGAACTTTTCATACTCATCTAATTTTTGACACATTTTGAGGCACTTCATATTTTTTACACCTTTTGAAGCTCTTCATATTTTTCACATTTTTGAAGCTCTTCATATTTTTCACACGATTTCAGACCCTTCATGTTTTTCAAAACCGCTTCATGCTCCTGCTATTTATCATACCGTTTCATACTCCTCATATTTTTGACACGTTTTGAGGCTCTTCATATTTTTCACACCTTTTCAGGCTCTTCATGTTTTTGAACACAGCTTCATGCTCCTCCTATTTTTTCTACCGTATCATGCTCCTCATATTTTTCACACGTTTTGAAACTCTTCATATTTTTCACACCTTTTCAGGCTCTTCATGTTTTTGAACAGCACTTCATGCTCCTCCTATTTTTCAGACCGTTTCATGCTCCTCATATTTTTGACACCTTTTGAAGCTCTTCATATTTTCCACACCTTTTCAGGCTCTTCATGTTTTTCAACACCGCTTCATGCTCCTCCTTTTTTCAAACCGTATCATGCTCCTCATATTTTCGACACCTTTAGAAACTCTTCATATTTTTCACACCTTTTCAGGCTCTTCATGTTTTTTATCACTGCTTCATGCTCGTCCTATTTTTCAGAAAGTTTCATGCTCCTCATATTTTTGACACCTTTTGAAGGTCTTCATATTTTTCACACATTTTCAGGCTCTTCATTTTTTCAACACTACTTGTTGCTCCTCCTATTTTTTAGAACTTTTCATACTCATCTAATTTTTGACACATTTTGAGGCACTTCATATTTTTTACACCTTTTGAAGCTCTTCATATTTTTCACATTTTTGAAGCTCTTCATATTTTTCACACGATTTCAGACCCTTCATGTTTTTCAAAACCGCTTCATGCTCCTGCTATTTATCATACCGTTTCATACTCCTCATATTTTTGACACGTTTTGAGGCTCTTCATATTTTTCACACCTTTTCAGGCTCTTCATGTTTTTGAACACAGCTTCATGCTCCTCCTATTTTTTCTACCGTATCATGCTCCTCATATTTTTCACACGTTTTGAAGCTCTTCATATTTTTCACACATTTTCAGGCTCTTCATGTTTTTGAACAGCACTTCATGCTCCTCCTATTTTTCAGACCGTTTCATGCTCCTCATATTTTTGACACCTTTTGAAGCTCTTCATATTTTTCACACCTTTTCAGGCTCTTCATGTTTTTCAACACCGCTTCATGCTCCTCCTTTTTTCAAACCGTATCATGCTCCTCATATTTTCGACACCTTTTGAAACTCTTCATATTTTTCACACCTTTTCAGGCTCTTCATGTTTTTTATCACTGCTTCATGCTCGTCCTATTTTTCAGAAAGTTTCATGCTCCTCATATTTTTGACACCTTTTGAAGGTCTTCATATTTTTCACACATTTTCAGGCTCTTCATTTTTTCAACACTACTTGTTGCTCCTCCTATTTTTTAGAACTTTTCATACTCATCTAATTTTTGACACATTTTGAGGCACTTCATATTTTTTACACCTTTTGAAGCTCTTCATATTTTTCACATTTTTGAAGCTCTTCATATTTTTCACACGATTTCAGACCCTTCATGTTTTTCAAAACCGCTTCATGCTCCTGCTATTTATCATACCGTTTCATACTCCTCATATTTTTGACACGTTTTGAGGCTCTTCATATTTTTCACACCTTTTCAGGCTCTTCATGTTTTTGAACACAGCTTCATGCTCCTCCTATTTTTTCTACCGTATCATGCTCCTCATATTTTTCACACGTTTTGAAGCTCTTCATATTTTTCACACCTTTTCAGGCTCTTCATGTTTTTGAACAGCACTTCATGCTCCTCCGATTTTTCAGACCGTTTCATGCTCCTCATATTTTTGACACCTTTTGAAGGTCTTCATATTTTTCACACCTTTTCAGGCTCTTCATGTTTTTCAACACCACTTCATGCTCCTCCTATTTTTGAGACCGTTTCATGCTCCTCATATTTCTGACACGTTTAGAAACTCTTCATATTTTTCACACCTTTTCAGGCTCTTCATGTTTTTTAACACCTCTTCATGCTCCTCCTATTTTTCAGAGCGTTTCATGCTCCTCATCTTTTTGACAGCTTTTGAAGCTCTTCATATATTTCACACATTTTCAAGCTCTTCATGTTTTTGAACTACGCTTCATACTCCTCCTATTTTTTCGACCGTATCATGCTCTTCATATTTTTCACACCCTTTGAAGCTCTTCATATTTCTCACACCTTTTCAGGCTCTTCATGTTTTTCAACACCACTTCATGCTCCTCCTATTTTTTCAGACCGTTTCATTCTCATCTCATTTTTGACACCATTCGAAGCTTTGCATATTTTTCACAACTTTTCAGGGTCTTCATGTTTTTGAACACCGCCTCATGCTCCTCCTATTTTTCAGTCCGTATCATGCTCCTCATATATTTCACACATTTTGAAGCTCTTCATATTTTTCACACCTTTTCAGGCTCTTCATATTTATGAACTCGACTTCATGCTCCTCCTATTTTTCAGACCATTTCATGGTCCTCTCATTTTTGACAACTTTTGAAGCTTTGCATATTTTTCACAACTTTTAAGGCTCTTCATATTTTTGAACACGACTTCATGCTCCTCCTATTTTTCAAACCGTATCATGCTCCTCATATTTTTCACACCTTTTGAAGCTCTTCATATTTTTCACACCTTTTCATGCTCTTCATTTTTTTCAACACTATTTGTTACTCCTCCTATTTTTTAGACCGTTTCATGCTCATCTAATTTTTGACACCTTTTGAAGCTCTTCATATTTTTTACACCTTTTGAAGCTCTTCATATTTTTAACATTTTTGAAGCTCTTCATAATTTTCAAACGATTTCAGACTCTTCATGTTTTTCAACTCCGCTTCATGCTCCTGCTAGTTATCATACCGTTTCATACTCCTCATATTTTTGACACCTTTTGAGGCTCTTCATATTTTTCACACCTTTTCAGGCTCTTCATGTTTTTGAACACCGCTTCATGCTCCTCCTATTTTTCAGACCGTTTCATGCTCCTCAAGTATTTCACACCTTTTGAAGCTCTTCATATTTTTCACACCTTTTCAGGCTCTTCATGTTTTTGATTACCCTTTCATCCTCCTCCTATTTTTCAGACAGTTTCATGCTCCTCATGTTTTTCACACCTTTTGAAGCTCTTCATATTTTTCCCACCTTTTCAGGCTCTTCATGTTTTTCAACACCAGTTCATGCTCCTCCTATTTTTCAGACCATTCATGCTCCTCATATTTTTGAAACCTTTAGAAAGTATTCATATTTTTCACACCTTTTCCAGCTCTTCATGTTTTGCAACACCGCTTCATGCTCCTCCTATTTTCAGATCGTTTCATGCTCCTCATATTTGACACCTTTTGAAGCTCTTCATATTTTTCACACCTTTTCAGGCTCTTCATGTTTTTGAACATTTCTTCTTGCTCCTCCTCTTTTTCAAACCCTTTCATGCTTCTCATATTTTTGACACCTTTTAAAGCTCTTCATATTTTTCCCACCTTTTCAGGCTCTTCATGTTTTTCAACACCAGTTCATGCTCCTCCTATTTTTCAGACCATTCATGCTCCTCATATTTTTGAAACCTTTAGAAAGTATTCATATTTTTCACACCTTTTCCAGCTCTTCATGTTTTGCAACACCGCTTCATGCTCCTCCTATTTTCAGATCGTTTCATGCTCCTCATATTTGACACCTTTTGAAGCTCTTCATATTTTTCACACCTTTTCAGGCTCTTCATGTTTTTGAACATTTCTTCTTGCTCCTCCTCTTTTTCAAACCCTTTCATGCTTCTCATATTTTTGACACCTTTTAAAGCTCTTCATATTTTTCACACCTTTTCAGGCTCTTCATGTTTTTCAACACCACTTCATGCTCCTCCTATTTTTGAGACCGTTTCATGCTCCTCATATTTCTGACACCTTTAGAAACTCTTCATATTTTTCACACCTTTTCAGGCTCTTCATGTTTTTTAACACCTCTTCATACTCCTCCTATTTTTCAGACCGTTTCATTCTCCTCATATTTTTGACACCTTTTCAAGCTCTTCATATTTTTTACACCTTTTGAAGCTCTTCATATTTTTAACATTTTTGAAGCTCTTCATAATTTTCAAACGATTTCAGACTCTTCATGTTTTTCAACTCCGCTTCATGCTCCTGCTAGTTATCATACCGTTTCATACTCCTCATATTTTTGACACCTTTTGAGGCTCTTCATATTTTTCACACCTTTTCAGGCTCTTCATGTTTTTGAACACCGCTTCATGCTCCTCCTATTTTTCAGCCCGTTTCATGCTCCTCATGTATTTCACACCTTTTCAAGCTCTTCATATTTTTCACACCTTTTCAGGCTCTTCATGTTTTTGATCACCGTTTCATGCTCCTCCTATTTTTCAGACCGTTTCATGCTCCTCATATTTTTGACACCTTTTGAAGCTCTTCATATTTTTCACACCTTTTCAGGCTCTTCATGTTTTTGTACACCGCTTCATGATCCTCCTGATTTTCAGTCCGTTTCATGCTCTTCATATTTTTGAAACATTTTGAAGCTCTTCATATTTTTCACACCTTTTCAGGCTCTTCATGTTTTTCAACACCGCTTCATGCTCCTCCTTTTTTCAAACCGTATCATGCTCCTCATATTTTCGACACCTTTAGAAACTCTTCATATTTTTCACACCTTTTCAGGCTCTTCATGTTTTTTATCACTGCTTCATGCTCGTCCTATTTTTCAGAAAGTTTCATGCTCCTCATATTTTTGACACCTTTTGAAGGTCTTCATATTTTTCACACATTTTCAGGCTCTTCATTTTTTCAACACTACTTGTTGCTCCTCCTATTTTTTAGAACTTTTCATACTCATCTAATTTTTGACACATTTTGAGGCACTTCATATTTTTTACACCTTTTGAAGCTCTTCATATTTTTCACATTTTTGAAGCTCTTCATATTTTTCACACGATTTCAGACCCTTCATGTTTTTCAAAACCGCTTCATGCTCCTGCTATTTATCATACCGTTTCATACTCCTCATATTTTTGACACGTTTTGAGGCTCTTCATATTTTTCACACCTTTTCAGGCTCTTCATGTTTTTGAACACAGCTTCATGCTCCTCCTATTTTTTCTACCGTATCATGCTCCTCATATTTTTCACACGTTTTGAAGCTCTTCATATTTTTCACACCTTTTCAGGCTCTTCATGTTTTTGAACAGCACTTCATGCTCCTCCTATTTTTCAGACCGTTTCATGCTCCTCATATTTTTGACACCTTTTGAAGCTCTTCATATTTTCCACACCTTTTCAGGCTCTTCATGTTTTTCAACACAGCTTCATGCTCCTCCGATTTTTCAGACCGTTTCATGCTCCTCATATTTTTGACACCTTTTTAAGGTCTTCATATTTTTCACACCTTTTCAGGCTCTTCATGTTTTTCAACACCACTTCATGCTCCTCCTATTTTTGAGACCGTTTCATGCTCCTCATATTTCTGACACGTTTAGAAACTCTTCATATTTTTCACACCTTTTCAGGCTCTTCATGTTTTTTAACACCTCTTCATGCTCCTCCTATTTTTCAGAGCGTTTCATGCTCCTCATCTTTTTGACAGCTTTTGAAGCTCTTCATATATTTCACACATTTTCAAGCTCTTCATGTTTTTGAACTACGCTTCATACTCCTCCTATTTTTTCGACCGTATCATGCTCTTCATATTTTTCACACCCTTTGAAGCTCTTCATATTTCTCACACCTTTTCAGGCTCTTCATGTTTTTCAACACCACTTCATGCTCCTCCTATTTTTTCAGACCGTTTCATTCTCATCTCATTTTTGACACCATTCGAAGCTTTGCATATTTTTCACAACTTTTCAGGGTCTTCATGTTTTTGAACACCGCCTCATGCTCCTCCTATTTTTCAGTCCGTATCATGCTCCTCATATATTTCACACATTTTGAAGCTCTTCATATTTTTCACACCTTTTCAGGCTCTTCATATTTATGAACTCGACTTCATGCTCCTCCTATTTTTCAGACCATTTCATGGTCCTCTCATTTTTGACAACTTTTGAAGCTTTGCATATTTTTCACAACTTTTAAGGCTCTTCATATTTTTGAACACGACTTCATGCTCCTCCTATTTTTCAAACCGTATCATGCTCCTCATATTTTTCACACCTTTTGAAGCTCTTCATATTTTTCACACCTTTTCAGGCTCTTCATTTTTTTCAACACTATTTGTTACTCCTCCTATTTTTTAGACCGTTTCATGCTCATCTAATTTTTGACACCTTTTGAAGCTCTTCATATTTTTTACACCTTTTGAAGCTCTTCATATTTTTAACATTTTTGAAGCTCTTCATAATTTTCAAACGATTTCAGACTCTTCATGTTTTTCAACTCCGCTTCATGCTCCTGCTAGTTATCATACCGTTTCATACTCCTCATATTTTTGACACCTTTTGAGGCTCTTCATATTTTTCACACCTTTTCAGGCTCTTCATGTTTTTGAACACCGCTTCATGCTCCTCCTATTTTTCAGACCGTTTCATGCTCCTCATGTATTTCACACCTTTTGAAGCTCTTCATATTTTTCACACCTTTTCAGGCTCTTCATGTTTTTGATTACCCTTTCATCCTCCTCCTATTTTTCAGACCGTTTCATGCTCCTCATGTTTTTCACACCTTTTGAAGCTCTTCATATTTTTCCCACCTTTTCAGGCTCTTCATGTTTTTCAACACCAGTTCATGCTCCTCCTATTTTTCAGACCATTCATGCTCCTCATATTTTTGAAACCTTTAGAAAGTATTCATATTTTTCACACCTTTTCCAGCTCTTCATGTTTTGCAACACCGCTTCATGCTCCTCCTATTTTCAGATCGTTTCATGCTCCTCATATTTGACACCTTTTGAAGCTCTTCATATTTTTCACACCTTTTCAGGCTCTTCATGTTTTTGAACATTTCTTCTTGCTCCTCCTCTTTTTCAAACCCTTTCATGCTTCTCATATTTTTGACACCTTTTAAAGCTCTTCATATTTTTCACACCTTTTCAGGCTCTTCATGTTTTTCAACACCACTTCATGCTCCTCCTATTTTTGAGACCGTTTCATGCTCCTCATATTTCTGACACCTTTAGAAACTCTTCATATTTTTCACACCTTTTCAGGCTCTTCATGTTTTTTAACACCTCTTCATACTCCTCCTATTTTTCAGACCGTTTCATTCTCCTCATATTTTTGACACCTTTTCAAGCTCTTCATATATTTCACACCTTTTCAGGTTTTTCATTTTTTTCAACACCACTTCATGCTCCTCCTATTTTTCAGAGCGTTTCATGCTCCTCCTCTTTTTGACAGCTTTTGAAGCTCTTCATATATTTCACACATTTTCAGGCTCTTCATATTTTTCCACGCCACTTCATGCTTCTCCTATTTTTCAGCCCGTTTCATGATCCTCATGTATTTCACACCTTTTGAAGCTCTTCATATTTTTCACAGCTTTTCAGGCTCTTCATGTTTTTCCACAGCACTTCATGCTTCTCTTATTTTTCAGCCCGTTTCATGCTCCTCATGTATTTCACACCTTTTGAAGCTCTTCATATTTTTCACACCTTTTCAGGCTCTTCATGTTTTTGATCACCGTTTCATGCTCCTCCTATTTTTCAGACCGTTTCATGCTCCTCATATTTTTGACACCTTTTGAAGCTCTTCATATTTTTCACACCTTTTCAGGCTCTTCATGTTTTTGTACACCGCTTCATGATCCTCCTGATTTTCAGTCCGTTTCATGCTCTTCATATTTTTGAAACATTTTGAAGCTCTTCATATTTTTCACACCTTTTCAGGCTCTTCATGTTTTTCAACACCGCTTCATGCTCCTCCTTTTTTCAAACCGTATCATGCTCCTCATATTTTTGACACCTTTAGAAACTCTTCATATTTTTCACACCTTTTCAGGCTCTTCATGTTTTTTATCACTGCTTCATGCTCGTCCTATTTTTCAGAAAGTTTCATGCTCCTCATATTTTTGACACCTTTTGAAAGTCTTCATATTTTTCACACATTTTCAGGCTCTTCATTTTTTCAACACTACTTGTTGCTCCTCCTATTTTTTAGAACTTTTCATACTCATCTAATTTTTGACACATTTTGAGGCACTTCATATTTTTTACACCTTTTGAAGCTCTTCATATTTTTCACATTTTTGAAGCTCTTCATATTTTTCACACGTTTTCAGACCCTTCATGTTTTTCAAAACCGCTTCATGCTCCTGCTATTTATCATACCGTTTCATACTCCTCATATTTTTGACACGTTTTGAGGCTCTTCATATTTTTCACACCTTTTCAGGCTCTTCATGTTTTTGAACACAGCTTCATGCTCCTCCTATTTTTTCTACCGTATCATGCTCCTCATATTTTTCACACGTTTTGAAGCTCTTCATATTTTTCACACCTTTTCAGGCTCTTCATGTTTTTGAACAGCACTTCATGCTCCTCCTATTTTTCAGACCGTTTCATGCTCCTCATATTTTTGACACCTTTTGAAGCTCTTCATATTTTCCACACCTTTTCAGGCTCTTCATGTTTTTCAACACCGCTTCATGCTCCTCCGATTTTTCAGACCGTTTCATGCTCCTCATATTTTTGACACCTTTTGAAGGTCTTCATATTTTTCACACCTTTTCAGGCTCTTCATGTTTTTCAACACCACTTCATGCTCCTCCTTTTTTTCAGACCGTTTCAGGCTCCTCATATTTTTCACACCTTTTGAAGCCGTTCATATTTCTCACACCTTTTCATGCTCTTCATTTTTTTCAACACTATTTGTTACTCCTCCTATTTTTTAGACCGTTTCATGCTCATCTAATTTTTGACAACTTTTGAAGCTCTTCATATTTTTCACACAATTTCAGACTCTTCATGTTTTTCAACACCGCTTCATGCTCCTTCTATTTATCATACCGTTTCATACTCCTCATATTTTGACACGTTTTGAGGCTCTTCATATTTTTCACACCTTTTCAGGCTCTTCATGTTTTTGAACTCCGCTTCATGCTCCTCCTATTTTTTCGACCGTATCATGCTCCTCATATTTTTCACACCTTTTGAAGCTCTTCATATTTTTCTCACCTTTTCAGGCTCTTCATGTTTTTGAACAGCACTTCATGCTCCTCCTATTTTTCAGAGAGTTTCATGCTCCTCATGTATTTCACACCTTTTGAAGCTCTTCATATTTTTCACACCTTTTTAGGCTCTTCATGTTTTTCCACACCACTTCATGCTTCTCCTATTTTTCATCCGTTTCATGCTCATCTCAATTTTGACACCTTTTGAAGCTTTTCATATTTTTCACACCTTTTCAGACTCTTCATGTTTTTCAACACCGCTTCATGCTCCTTCTTTTTTTCAGACCGTTACATGCTCATCTCATTTTGACACCTTTTGAAGCTCTTCATGTTTTTCACATCTTTTGCAACTCTTCATATTTTTCACACCTTTTCTCGCTCTTCATGTTTTTGAACACCGCTTCATGCTCCTCCTATTTCTCATACCGTTTCATGCTCCTCTCATTTTTGACACCTTTTGAAGCTTTGCATTTCTTTACACAACTTTTCAGGCTCTTCATGTTTTTGAACACGACTTCATGCTCCTCCTATTTTTCAGACCGTATCATGCTCCTCATATTTTTCCCACCTTTTGACGCTCTTCATATTTTTCACACCTTTTCAGGCTCTTCATGTTTTTGAACACCGCTTCACGCTCCTCCTATTTTTCAGACCGTATCGTGCTCCTCATATTTTTCTCACCTTTTGAAGCTCATCATATTTTTCACACCTTTTCAGGCTCTTCATATTTTTGAACACGACTTCATGCTCCTCCTATTTTTCAGACCGTTTCATGCTCCTCTCATTTTTGACACCTTTTGAAGCTTTGCATATTTTTCACAACTTTTCAGGCTCTTCATGTTTTTGAACACCGCTTCATGCTCCTCCTATTTTTCAGACCGTATCATGCTCCTCATATTTTTCACACCTTTTGAAGCTCTTCATATTTTTCACACCTTTTCAGGCTCTTCTTTTTTTTCAACACTACTTGTTGCTCCTCCTATTTTTTAGACCTTTTCATGCTCATCTAATTTTTGACACCTTTTGAAGCTCTTCATATTTTTTACACCTTTTGAAGCTCTTCATATTTTTAACATTTTTGAAGCTCTTCATAATTTTCAAACGATTTCAGACTCTTCATGTTTTTCAACTCCGCTTCATGCTCCTGCTAGTTATCATACCGTTTCATACTCCTCATATTTTTGACACCTTTTGAGGGTCTTCATATTTTTCACACCTTTTCAGGCTCTTCATGTTTTTGAACTCCGCTTCATGCTCCTCCTATTTTTTCGACCGTATCATGCTCCTCATATTTTTCACACCTTTTGAAACTCTTTATATTTTTCTCACCTTTTCAGGCTCTTCATGTTTTTGAACAGCATTTCATGCTCCTCCTATTTTTTAGAAAGTTTCATGCTCCTCATGTATTTCACACCTTTTGAAGCTCTTCATATTTTTCACACCTTTTCAGGTTCTTCATGTTTTTGATCACCGTTTCATGCTCCTCCTATTTTTCAGACCCTTTCATGCTCCTCATATTTTTGACAACTTTTGAAGCTCTTCATATTTTTCACACCTTTTCAGGCTTTTCATGTTTTTGAACACCGCTTCATGTTCCTCCTATTTTTCAGACCGTTTCATGCTCCTCATATTTTTGACACCTTTTGAAGCTCTTCATATAATATTTCACTCCTTTTCAGGCTCTTCATATTTTTGAACACCGCTTCATGCTCCTCCTACTTTCAGACCGTTTCATGCTCCTCTCATTTTTGACACCTTTTGAAGCTTTGCATTTCTTTACACAACTTTTCAGGCTCTTCATGTTTTTGAACCCTGCTTCATGCTCCTCCTATTTTTCAGACCGTATCATGCTCCTCATATTTTTCACACATTTTGAAGCTCTTCATATCTTTCACACCTTTTCATGCTCTTCATTTTTTTCAAGACTACATGTTGCTCCTCCTATTTTTTAGACCTTTTCATGCTCATCTAATTTTTGACACTTTTGAAGCTCTTCATATTTTTCACACCTTTTGAAGCTCTTCATATTTTTCACATTTTTGAAGCTCTTCATATATTTTCACACGATTTCAGACTCTTCATGTTTTTCAACACCGCTTCATGCTCCTGCTATTTATCATACCGTTGCATACTCCCCAAATTTTTGACATGTTTTGAGGCTCTTCATATATTTCACACCTTTTCAAGGTCTTCATGTTTTTGAACTACGCTTCATACTCCTCCTATTTTTTCGACCATATCATGCTCCTCATATTTTTCACACCTTTTGAAGCTCTTCATATTTTTCTCACCTTTTCAGGCTCTTCATGATTTTCATCACCGCTTCATGCTCCTCCTATTTTTCAGACCGTTTCATGCTCACTTCATTTGTGACACCTTTTGAAGCTCTTCATATTTTTCACACCTTTTCAGGCTCTTCATGTTTTTGAACACCGCTTCATGCTCCTCCTATTTTTCAGATCGTTTCCTGCTCCTCATAATTTTGACACCTTTGAAGCTCTTCATATTTTTCACACCTATTCAGGCTCTTCATGTTTTTGAACACCACTTCATGCTCCGCCTATTTTTCAGACCGTATCATGCTCCTCATATTTTTCCCACCTTTTGACGCTCTTCATATTTTTCACACCTTTTCAGGCTCTTCATATTTTTGAACACGACTTCATGCTCCTCCTATTTTTCAGACCGTATCATGCTCCTCATATTTTTCCCACCTTTTGACGCTCTTCATATTTTTCACACCTTTTCAGGCTCTTCATGTTTTTGAACACCGCTTCACGCTCCTCCTATTTTTCAGACCGTATCGTGCTCCTCATATTTTTCTCACCTTTTGAAGCTCATCATATTTTTCACACCTTTTCAGGCTCTTCATATTTTTGAACACGACTTCATGCTCCTCCTATTTTTCAGACCGTTTCATGCTCCTCTCATTTTTGACACCTTTTGAAGCTTTGCATATTTTTCACAACTTTTCAGGCTCTTCATGTTTTTGAACACCGCTTCATGCTCCTCCTATTTTTCAGACCGTATCATGCTCCTCATATTTTTCACACCTTTTGAAGCTCTTCATATTTTTCACACCTTTTCAGGCTCTTCTTTTTTTTCAACACTACTTGTTGCTCCTCCTATTTTTTAGACCTTTTCATGCTCATCTAATTTTTGACACCTTTTGAAGCTCTTCATATTTTTTACACCTTTTGAAGCTCTTCATATTTTTAACATTTTTGAAGCTCTTCATAATTTTCAAACGATTTCAGACTCTTCATGTTTTTCAACTCCGCTTCATGCTCCTGCTAGTTATCATACCGTTTCATACTCCTCATATTTTTGACACCTTTTGAGGGTCTTCATATTTTTCACACCTTTTCAGGCTCTTCATGTTTTTGAACTCCGCTTCATGCTCCTCCTATTTTTCGACCGTATCATGCTCCTCATATTTTTCACACCTTTTGAAACTCTTTATATTTTTCTCACCTTTTCAGGCTCTTCATGTTTTTGAACAGCATTTCATGCTCCTCCTATTTTTTAGAAAGTTTCATGCTCCTCATGTATTTCACACCTTTTGAAGCTCTTCATATTTTTCACACCTTTTCAGGTTCTTCATATTTTTGATCACCGTTTCATGCTCCTCCTATTTTTCAGACCCTTTCATGCTCCTCATAATTTTGACAACTTTTGAAGCTCTTCATATTTTTCACACCTTTTCAGGCTTTTCATGTTTTTGAACACCGCTTCATGTTCCTCCTATTTTTCAGACCGTTTCATCTCCTCATATTTTTGACACCTTTTGAAGCTCTTCATATAATATTTCACACCTTTTCAGGCTCTTCATATTTTTGAACACCGCTTCATGCTCCTCCTACTTTCAGACCGTTTCATGCTCCTCTCATTTTTGACACCTTTTGAAGCTTTGCATTTCTTTACACAACTTTTCAGGCTCTTCATGTTTTTGAACACTGCTTCATGCTCCTCCTATTTTTCAGACCGTAGCATGCTCCTCATATTTTTCACACATTTTGAAGCTCTTCATATTTTTCACACCTTTTCAGGCTCTTCTTTTTTTTCAAGACTACTTGTTGCTCCTCCTATTTTTTAGACCTTTTCATGCTCATCTAATTTTTGACACTTTTGAAGCTCTTCATATTTTTTACACCTTTTGAAGCTCTTCATATTTTTCACATTTTTGAAGCTCTTCATATTTTTCACACGATTTCAGACTCCTCATGTTTTTCAACACCGCTTCATGCTCCTGCTATTTATCATACCATTGCATACTCCCCATATTTTTGACATGTTTTGAGGTTCTTCATATTTTTCACACCTTTTCAGGGTCTTCATGTTTTTCAACTACGCTTCATACTCCTCCTATTTTTTCGACCATATCATGCTCCTCATATTTTTCACACCTTTTGAAGCTCTTCATATTTTTCTCACCTTTTCAGGCTCTTCATGATTTTCATCACCGCTTCATGCTCCTCCTATTTTTCAGACCATTTCATGCTCACTTCATTTTTGACACCTTTTGAAGCTCTTCATATTTTTCACACCTTTTCAGGCTCTTCATGTTTTTGAACACCGCTTCATGCTCCTCCTATTTTTCAGACCGTATCATGCTCCTCATATTTTTCACACCTTTTGAAGCTCTTCATATTTTTCACAAGTTTTAAGGCTGTTCATGTTTTTCAACACCGTTTCATGCTCCTCCTATTTTTCAGACCCTTTCATGCTCCTCATATTTCTGACACCTTTTGAAGCTCTCCATATTTTTCACATATTTTCAGGCTCTTCATGCTTTTCAACACCGTTTCATGCTCCTTCTATTTTGAGACTGTTTCATGCTCCTCTTATTTTTGACACCTTTAGAAGCTCTTAATATATTTCACACCTTTTAAGGCTCTTCATGTTTTTGAACAACGCTTCATGCTCCTCCTATATTTCACACCTTTTGAAGCTCTTCATATATTTCACACCTTTTCAGACTCTTCATGTTTTTCAACATCGCTTCATACTCCTCCTATTTTTCAGACCGTTTCATGCTCCGCATATATTTGACACCTTTTGAAGCTCTTCATATTTTTCACACCTTTTGAAGCTCTTCATATTTTTCACACCTTTTGAAGCTCTTCATATTTTACACATATTTTCACCCTCTTCATGTTTTTCAACACCTTTTCATGCTCCTCCTATTTTTCGGACCATTTCATTCTCTTCATATTTTTGACACTTTTTGAAGCTCTTCATATTTTTCACACCTTTTCAGGCTCTTCATCTTTTTCAACACCGTTTCATGCTCCTCATATTTTTCAGACCGTTTCATTCTCCTCATATTTATGTCAACTTTTGAAACTCTTCATTTTCTTCACACCTTTTCATGCTCTTCATGTTTTTGAACACTGCTTCATGCTCCTCCTAGGTTTCAGACCGTTTCATGCTCCTCATATTTTTGAAACCTTTTGAAGTTCTTCATATATTTCACACCTTTTCAGGCTCTTCATATTTTTAAACACCTCTTCATTCTTCTCCTGTTTTTCAGACCATTTCATGCTCCTCATATTTTTCACACTTTTTGAAGCTCTTCATATTTTTCACACTTTTTGAAGCTCTTCATACTTTTCACACCTGTCAGGCTCTTCATGTTTTTGAACACCGCTTCCTGCTCCACCTATTTTTCAGATCATTTCATGCTCCTCATATTTTTCACACTTTTTGAAGCTCTTCATATTTTTCACACTTTTTCAGGCTCTTCATGTTTTTGAACATCGTTTCATGCTCCTCCTTTTATTCAGACCGTTTCATGCTCCTCATATTTTTGACACGTTTTGAAGCTCTTCATTTATTTCACACCTTTTCAGGCACTTCGTGTTTTTCAACATCGCTTCATGCTCCTCGTATTTTTCAGACCGTTTCATGCTTCTCAAATTTTTGACACCTTTTGAAGCTCTTCATATTTTTCACACCTTTTCATGTTCTTCATTTTTGTGAACAAAGCTTCATGCTCCTCCTATTTTTCAAACCATTTCATGCTCCTCACCTTTACACACCTGTTGAAGCTCTTCATATTTTTCACACCTATTCAGGGTCTTCATATTTTTCAACACCGCTTCATGCTCCTCCTATTTTTCAGACCCTTTCATGCTCCTCGTATTTCTGACACCTTTTGAAGCTCTCCATATTTTTCACATATTTTCAGGCTCTTCATGCTTTTCAACACCGTTTCATGCTCCTCCTATTTTGAGACTGTTTCATGCTCCTCTTATTTTTGACACCTTTAGAAGCTCTTAATATATTTCACACCTTTTAAGGCTCTTCATGTTTTTGAACAACGCTTCATGCTCCTCCTATATTTCACACCTTTTGAAGCTCTTCATATATTTCACACCTTTTCAGACTCTTCATGTTTTTCAACATCGCTTCATACTCCTCCTATTTCTCAGACCGTTTCATGCTCCTCATATATTTGACACCTTTTGAAGCTCTTCATATTTTTCACACCTTTTGAAGCTCTTCATATTTTTCACACCTTTTGAAGCTCTTCATATTTTACACATATTTTCACCCTCTTCATGTTTTTCAACACCTTTTCATGCTCCTCCTATTTTTCGGACCGTTTCATTCTCTTCATATTTTTGACACTTTTTGAAGCTCTTCATATTTTTCACACTTGTTCAGGCTCTTCATCTTTTTCAACACCGTTTCATGCTCCTCATATTTTTCAGACCGTTTCATTCTCCTCATATTTATGTCAACTTTTGAAACTCTTCATTTTCTTCACACCTTTTCATGCTCTTCATGTTTTTGAACACTGCTTCATGCTCCTCCTAGGTTTCAGACCGTTTCATGCTCCTCATATTTTTGAAACCTTTTGAAGTTCTTCATATATTTCACACCTTTTCAGGCTCTTCATATTTTTAAACACCTCTTCATTCTTCTCCTGTTTTTCAGACCATTTCATGCTCCTCATATTTTTCACACTTTTTGAAGCTCTTCATATTTTTCACACGTTTTGAACCTCTTCATACTTTTCACACCTGTCAGGCTCTTCATGTTTTTGAACATCGCTTCCTGCTCCACCTATTTTTCAGATCGTTTCATGCTCCTCATATTTTTCACACTTTTTGAAGCTCTTCATATTATTCACACTTTTTCAGGCTCTTCATGTTTTTGAACATCGTTTCATGCTCCTCCTTTTATTCAGACCGTTTCATGCTCCTCATATTTTTGACACCTTTTGAACCTCTTCATATTTTTCACACCTATTCAGGGTCTTCATATTTTTCAACACCGCTTCATGCTCCTCCTATTTTTCAGACCGTTTCATGCTCCTCATATATTTGACACGTTTTGAAGCTCTTCATTTATTTCACACCTTTTCAGGCTCTTCATGTTTTTCAACATCACTTCATGCTCTTCGTATTTTTCAGACCGTTTCATGCTTCTCAAATTTTTGACACCTTTTGAAGCTCTTCATATTTTTCACACCTTTTCATGTTCTTCATTTTTGTCAACAAAGCTTCACGCTCCTCCTATTTTTCAAACCGTTTCATGCTCCTCATCTTTTACACACCTGTTGAAGCTCTTCATATTTTTCAGACCATTTCAGGCTCTTCTTGTTTTTCAACACCATTTCAAGCTGCTCCTATTTTTCAGTCTGTTTCATGCTCCTCATATTTCTGACAGCTTTGGAAGCTCTTCATATATTTCACACCTTTTCAGCCTCTTCATGTTTTTGAACACCGCTTCATGCTCCTCCTATTTTTCACACCTTTTGAAGATCTTCATATATTTCACACCTTTTCAAGCTCTTCATGTTTTTGAACACCGCTTCATGCTCCTCATATTTTTCACACCTTTTAAAGCTCTTAATATTTTTCACACATTTTCAGGCTCTACATGTTTTTGAACACCGTTTAATGCTCTTCCTATTTTTCAGACCGTTTCATGCTCCTCATATTTTTCACACCTTTTGAAGCTCTTCATATATTTCTCACCTTGTCCTGTTCTTCAGGTTTTTCAACACCGTTTCATGCTCCTCCTATTTTTCAGACCGTTTCATGATCCTCATATTTCTGACACATTTTGAAGCTCTTCATATATTTCACACCTTTTCAGACTCTTCATGTTTTTCAACATCGCTTCATCCTCCTCCAATTTTTCAGACCGTGTCATGCTCCTCATATTTTTGACACCTTTTGAAGCTCTTCATATATTTCACACCTTTTGAAGCTCTTCATATTTTTCACAAGTTTTAAGGCTGTTCATGTTTTTCAACACCGTTTCATGCTCCTCCTATTTTTCAGACCGTTTCATGCTCCTCATATTTCTGACACCTTTTGAAGCTCTCCATGTTTTTCACATATTTTCAGGCTCTTCATGCTTTTCAACACCATTTCATGCTCCTCCTATTTTGAGACTGTTTCATGCTCCTCTTATTTTTGACACCTTTAGAAGCTCTTAATATATTTCACACCTTTTAAGGCTCTTCATGTTTTTGATCAACGCTTCATGCTCCTCCTATATTTCACACCTTTTGAAGCTCTTCATATATTTCACACCTTTTCAGACTCTTCATGTTTTTCAACATCGCTTCATACTCCTCCTATTTTTCAGACCCTTTCATGCTCCTCGTATTTCTGACACCTTTTGAAGCTCTCCATATTTTTCACATATTTTCAGGCTCTTCATGCTTTTCAACACCGTTTCATGCTCCTCCTATTTTGAGACTGTTTCATGCTCCTCTTATTTTTGACACCTTTAGAAGCTCTTAATATATTTCACACCTTTTAAGGCTCTTCATGTTTTTGAACAACGCTTCATGCTCCTCCTATATTTCACACCTTTTGAAGCTCTTCATATATTTCACACCTTTTCAGACTCTTCATGTTTTTCAACATCGCTTCATACTCCTCCTATTTTTCAGACCGTTTCATGCTCCTCATATATTTGACACCTTTTGAAGCTCTTCATATTTTTCACACCTTTTGAAGCTCTTCATATTTTTCACACCTTTTGAAGCTCTTCATATTTTACACATATTTTCACCCTCTTCATGTTTTTCAACACCTTTTCATGCTCCTCCTATTTTTCGGACCGTTTCATTCTCTTCATATTTTTGACACTTTTTGAAGCTCTTCATATTTTTCACACTTGTTCAGGCTCTTCATCTTTTTCAACACCGTTTCATGCTCCTCATATTTTTCAGACCGTTTCATTCTCCTCATATTTATGTCAACTTTTGAAACTCTTCATTTTCTTCACACCTTTTCATGCTCTTCATGTTTTTGAACACTGCTTCATGCTCCTCCTAGGTTTCAGACCGTTTCATGCTCCTCATATTTTTGAAACCTTTTGAAGTTCTTCATATATTTCACACCTTTTCAGGCTCTTCATATTTTTAAACACCTCTTCATTCTTCTCCTGTTTTTCAGACCATTTCATGCTCCTCATATTTTTCACACTTTTTGAAGCTATTCATATTTTTCACACTTTTTGAAGCTCTTCATACTTTTCACACCTGTCAGGCTCTTCATGTTTTTGAACATCGCTTCCTGCTCCACCTATTTTTCAGATCGTTTCATGCTCCTCATATTTTTCACACTTTTTGAAGCTCTTCATATTTTTCACACTTTTTCAGTCTCTTCATGTTTTTGAACATCGTTTCATGCTCCTCCTTTTATTCAGACCGTTTCATGCTCCTCATATTTTTGAAACCTTTTGAAGTTCTTCATATATTCCACACCTTTTCAGGCTCTTCATGTTTTTGAACATCGTTTCATGCTCCTCCTTTTATTCAGACCGTTTCATGCTCCTCATATTTTTGAAACCTTTTGAAGTTCTTCATATATTCCACACCTTTTCAGGCTCTTCATGTTTTTAAACACCTCTTCATTCTTCTCCTGTTTTTCAGACCATTTCATGCTCCTCATATTTTTCACACTTTTTGAAGCTCTTCATATTTTTCACACGTTTTGAACCTCTTCATACTTTTCACACCTGTCAGGCTCTTCATGTTTTTGAACACCGCTTCCTGCTCCACCTATTTTTAAGATCGTTTCATGCTCCTCATATTTTTCACACTTTTTGGAGCTCTTCATATTTTTCACACTTTTTCAGGCTCTTCATGTTTTGAACATCGTTTCATGCTCCTCCTTTTATTCAGACCGTTTCATGCTCCTCATATTTTTGACACCTTTTGAACCTCTTCATATTTTTCACACCTATTCAGGGTCTTCATATTTTTCAACACCGCTTCATGCTCCTCCTATTTTTCAGAACGTTTCATGCTCCTCATATTTTTGACACGTTTTGAAGCTCTTCATTTATTTCACACCTTTTCAGGCTCTTCATGTTTTTCAACATCGCTTCATGCTCCTCGTATTTTTCAGACCGTTTCATGCTTCTCAAATTTTTGACACCTTTTGAAGCTCTTCATATTTTTCACACCTTTTCATGTTCTTCATTTTTGTCAACAAAACTTCATGCTCCTCATATTTTTCAAACCGTTTCATGCTCCTCATCTTTTACACACATGTTGAAGCTCTTCATATTTTTCACACCATTTCAGGCTCTTCTTGTTTTTCAACACCATTTCAAGCTCCTCCTATTTTTCTGACTGTTTCATGCTCCTCATATTTCTGACACCTTTGGAAGCTCTTCATATATTTCACACCTTTTCAGCCTCTTCATGTTTTTGAACACCGCTTCATGCTCCTCCTATTTTTCACACCTTTTGAAGATCTTCATATATTTCACACCTTTTCAAGCTCTTCATGTTTTTGAACACCGCTTCATGCTCCTCATATTTTTCACACCTTTTAAAGCTCTTAATATTTTTCACACATTTTCAGGCTCTACATGTTTTTGAACACCGTTTAACGCTCCTCCTATTTTTCAGACCGTTTCATGCTGCTCATATTTTTCACACCTTTTGAAGCTCTTCATATATTTCTCACCTTGTCCTGTTCTTCAGGTTTTTCAACACCGTTTCATGCTCCTCCTATTTTTCAGACCGTTTCATGCTCCTCATATTTCTGACACATTTTGAAGCTCTTCATATATTTCACACCTTTTCAGACTCTTCATGTTTTTCAACATCGCTTCATCCTCCTCCTATTTTTCAGACCGTTTCATGCTCCTCATATTTTTGACACCTTTTGAAGCTCTTCATATTTTTCACACCTTTTGAAGCTCTTCATATTTTTCACAAGTTTTAAGGCTGTTCATGTTTTTCAACACCGTTTCATGCTCCTCCTATTTTTCAGACCCTTTCATGCTCCTCATATTTCTGACACCTTTTGAAGCTCTCCATATTTTTCACATATTTTCAGGCTCTTCATGCTTTTCAACACCGTTTCATGCTCCTTCTATTTTGAGACTGTTTCATGCTCCTCTTATTTTTGACACCTTTAGAAGCTCTTAATATATTTCACACCTTTTAAGGCTCTTCATGTTTTTGAACAACGCTTCATGCTCCTCCTATATTTCACACCTTTTGAAGCTCTTCATATATTTCACACCTTTTCAGACTCTTCATGTTTTTCAACATCGCTTCATACTCCTCCTATTTTTCAGACCGTTTCATGCTCCGCATATATTTGACACCTTTTGAAGCTCTTCATATTTTTCACACCTTTTGAAGCTCTTCATATTTTTCACACCTTTTGAAGCTCTTCATATTTTACACATATTTTCACCCTCTTCATGTTTTTCAACACCTTTTCATGCTCCTCCTATTTTTCGGACCATTTCATTCTCTTCATATTTTTGACACTTTTTGAAGCTCTTCATATTTTTCACACCTTTTCAGGCTCTTCATCTTTTTCAACACCGTTTCATGCTCCTCATATTTTTCAGACCGTTTCATTCTCCTCATATTTATGTCAACTTTTGAAACTCTTCATTTTCTTCACACCTTTTCATGCTCTTCATGTTTTTGAACACTGCTTCATGCTCCTCCTATGTTTCAGACCGTTTCATGCTCCTCATATTTTTGAAACCTTTTGAAGTTCTTCATATATTTCACACCTTTTCAGGCTCTTCATGTTTTTAAACACCTCTTCATTCTTCTCCTGTTTTTCAGACCATTTCATGCTCCTCATATTTTTCACACTTTTTGAAGCTCTTCATATTTTTCACACTTTTTGAAGCTCTTCATACTTTTCACACCTGTCAGGCTCTTCATGTTTTTGAACACCGCTTCCTGCTCCACCTATTTTTCAGATCGTTTCATGCTCCTCATATTTTTCACACTTTTTGAAGCTCTTCATATTTTTCACACTTTTTCAGTCTCTTCATGTTTTTGAACATCGTTTCATGCTCCTCCTTTTATTCAGACCGTTGCATGCTCCTCATATTTTTGACACGTTTTGAAGCTCTTCATTTATTTCACACCTTTTCAGGCTCTTCATGTTTTTCAACATCGCTACATGCTCCTCGTATTTTTCAGACCGTTTCATGCTTCTCAAATTTTTGACACCTTTTGAAGCTCTTCATATTTTTCACACCTTTTCATGTTCTTCATTTTTGTCAACAAAGCTTCATGCTCCTCCTATTTTTCAAACCATTTCATGCTCCTCACCTTTACACACCTGTTGAAGCTCTTCATATTTTTCACACCTATTCAGGGTCTTCATATTTTTCAACACCGCTTCATGCTCCTCCTATTTTTCAGACCATTTCATGCTCCTCGTATTTCTGACACCTTTTGAAGCTCTCCATATTTTTCACATATTTTCAGGCTCTTCATGCTTTTCAACACCGTTTCATGCTCCTCCTATTTTGAGACTGTTTCATGCTCCTCTTATTTTTGACACCTTTAGAAGCTCTTAATATATTTCACACCTTTTAAGGCTCTTCATGTTTTTGAACAAGCTTCATGCTCCTCCTATATTTCACACCTTTTGAAGCTCTTCATATATTTCACACCTTTTCAGACTCTTCATGTTTTTCAACATCGCTTCATACTCCTCCTATTTTTCCGACCGTTTCATGCTCCTCATATATTTGACACCTTTTGAAGCTCTTCATATTTTTCACACCTTTTGAAGCTCTTCATATTTTTCACACCTTTTGAAGCTCTTCATATTTTTCACACCTATTCAGGGTCTTCATATTTTTCAACACTGCTTCATGCTCCTCCTATTTTTCAGACCGTTTCATGCTCCTCATATTTTTGACACCTTTTGAAGCTCTTCATATTTTTCACACCTTTTCAGACTATTCATATTTTTCAACACTGCTTCATGCTCCTCCTATTTTTCAGACCGTTTCATGCTCCTCATATTTTTGACACCTTTTCATGCTCTTCACATTTTTCACACATTTTCCGGCTCTTCATTTTTTTCAACACCGATTCATGATCCTTCTATTTTTCAGACCGTTTCATTCTCCTCATATTTTTGACAACTTTTGAAGCTCTTCATATTTTTCACACCTTTTCAGGCTCTTCATGTTTTTCAGCACTACTTCATGCTCCTCGTATATTTCAGACCGTATCATGCTCCTCATATTTTTGACTCCTTTCGAAGCTCTTCCTATTTTTCACACCTTTCAGGCTCTTCATGTTTTTGAAAACCGTTTCATGCTCCTCCTATTTTTCAGACCGTTTCATGCTCCTCATATTTTTTACGCCTTTGAAGCTCTTCATATTTTTCACACCGTTTCAGGCTCCTCATGTTTTTGAACACCGCTTCCTGATCCTCCTATATTTCAGACCGTTTCATGCTCCTCATATTTTTGACACGTTTTGAAGCTCTTCGTATTTTTCACACCTTTTCAGAATCTTCATGTTTTTCAACACCGCTTCATGCTCTTCCTATTTTTCAGACCGTTTTATGCTCATATCATTTTTGACACCTTTTGAAGCTCTTCATATTTTTCACACCTTTTGAAGCTCTTCATATTTTTCACACCTTTTCAGGCTCTTCATGTTTTTCAGCACTACTTCATGCTCCTCCTATATTTCAGACCGTATCATGCTCCTCATATATTTGACACCTTTCGAAGCTCTTCATATTTTTCACACCTTTTCAGGCTCTTCATGTTTTTCAAGACCGCTTCATGCTCCTCCTATTTTTCAGACCGTTTCGTGCTCCTCATATTTTTGATACCTTTTGAAGCTCTTCATATTTTTCATACCTTTGGAAGCTCTTCATATTTTTCACACGTTTTCAGGTTCTTCATGTTTTTCAACACCGCTTCATGCTTCTCCTCTTTTTCAGACCGTTTCATGCCTCTCATATTTTTGACACCTTTTGAAGCTTTTCATATTTTTCACAATTTTTCAGGCTCTTCATATTTTTGAACACCACTTCATGCTCCTCCTATTTTTCAGACCGTATCATGCTCCTCATGTTTTTCACACTTTTTGAACCTCTTCACATTTTTCACACATTTTTAGGCTCTTCATGTTTTTGAACACCACTTCATGCTCCTCCTATTTTTCAGACAGTTTCATGCTCCTCATGTATTTCCCACCTTTTGAAGCTCTTCATATTTTTCACACCTTTTCAGGCTCTTCATATTTTTCAACACAACTTCATGCATCTCCTATTTTTCGGACCGTTTCATGCTCCTCATGTTTTTCACACCTTTTGAAGCTCTTCATATTTTCACACCTTTTAAGGCTCTTCATGTTTTTGAACACCGCTTCATGCTCCTCCTTTTTTCAGACCGTTTCATTCTCCTCATATATTTCACACCTTTTGAAGCTCTTCATATTTTTCAAAGATTTTGAAGCTCTTCATATTTTTCACACCTTATCAGGCTCTTCATGTTTTTCAACACCGCTTCATGCTCCTCCGATTTTTCAGACCGTTTCATGCTCCTCATATTTTTCACACCTTTTGAAGCCTTTCATATTTTTCACAACTTTTCAGGCTCTTCATGTTTTTGAACATCGCTTCATGCTCCTCCTATTTTTCAGACCGTATCATGCTCCTCATATTTTTCACACCTTTTGAAGCTCTTCATATTTTTCACAGCTTTTTAGGATCTTCAAGTTTTTCAACACCATTTGATGCTCCTCCTATTTTTCAGACCGTTTCATGCTCATCTCATTTTTGTCACCTTTGAAGCTCTTTATATTTTTCACACCTTTTGAAGCTCTTCATATTTTTCACACCTTTTCAGGCTCTTCATGTTTTTGAACACAGCTTCATGCTCCACCTATTTATCAGACCGTTTCATGCTCCTCATATTTTTGACACCTTTTGCAGCTCTTTATATTTTTCACACTATTTCAGGCTCTTCATGATTTTCAACACCGTTTCATGTTATTCATATTTTTCAGACCCTTTAATGCTCATCTCATTTTTGACACCTTTTGAAGCTTTTCATATTTTTCACAAATTTTCAGGCTCTTCATGTTTTTGAACACCGCTTCATGCTCCTCCTATTTTTCAGGGAGTTTCATGCTCCTCATGTATTTCACACCTTTTGAAGCTCTTCATATTTTTCACACCTTTCAGGCTCTTCATGTTTTTGAAAACCGTTTCATGCTCTTCCTATTTTTCAGACCGTTTCATGCTCCTCATATTTTTTACGCCTTTGAAGCTCTTCATATTTTTCACACCTTTTCAGGCTCCTCATGTTTTTGAACACCGCTTCCTGATCCTCCTATATTTCAGACCGTTTCATGCTCCTCATATTTTGACACGTTTTGAAGCTCTTCGTATTTTTCACACCTTTTCAGAATCTTCATGTTTTTCAACACCGCTTCATGCTCTTCCTAGTTTTCAGACCGTTTTATGCTCGTATCATTTTTGACACCTTTTCAAGCTCTTCATATTTTTCACACCTTTTGAAGCTCTTCATATTTTTCACAAGATTTCAGGCTCTTCATGTTTTTCAACACCGCTTCATGCTCCTCCTATTTTTCAGACCGTTTCATGCTCCTCATATTTTTGACACCTTTTGAAGCTCTTCATATTTTTCACACCTTTCAGGCTCTTCATATTTTTCAAACCTTTTGAAGCTCTTCCTATTTTTCACAAGATTTCAGGCTCTTCATGTTTTTGAAAACCGCTTCATGCTCCTCCTATTTTTCGAGAGTTTCATGCTCCTCATGTATTTCACACCTTTTGAAGCTCTTCATATTTTTCACACCTTTTCAGGCTCTTCCTGTTTTTGATCACCGTTTCATGCTCCTCCTATTTTTCAGACCGTTTCATGCTCCTCATATGTATGACACCTTTTGAAGCTCTGCATATTTTTCACACCTTTTCATGCTCTTCATGTTTCTGAAAACCGCTTCTTGATCCTCCTCTTTTTCAGGCCGTTTCATTCTCCTCATTTTTTTCACACCTTTTGAAGCTCTTCATATTTTTCACACCTTTTCATGCTCTTCATGTTTCTGAAAACCGCTTCATGATCCTCCTATTTTTCAGACCATTTCATTCTCCTCATATATTTCACAGCTTTTGAAGCTCTTCATATTTTTCACACCTTTTCAGGCTCTTCATGTTTTTGAACACTGCTTCATGCTCCTCGTATTTTTCAGATCGTTTCATGCTCCTCATATTTTTGACACTTTTTGAGCTCTTCATATTTTTCACACCTTTTCAGGCTCTTCATGTTTTTGAACACCACTTCATGATCCTCCTGATTTTCAGACCGTTTCATGCTCTTCATATTTTTGAAACATTTTGAAGCTCTTCATATTTTTCACAGCTTTTCAGGCTCTTCATGTTTTTCACCACCACTTCATGCTCCTCCTATTTTTCAGACCGTTTCATGCTCATCTCATTTTTGTCACCTTTGAAGCTCTTCATATTTTTCACACCTTTTGAAGCTCTTCATATTTTTCACAAGTTTTCAGGCTCTTCATGTTTTTCAAAACCGTTTCATGCTGCTTCTATTTTTCAGACCGTTTCATGCTCCTCATATTTTTCACACCTTTTGAAGCTCTTCATATTTTTCACACCCTTTTAAGATACTCATGTTTTTCAAAACCGTTTCATGCTGCTTCTATTTTTCAGACCGTTTCATGCTCCTCATATTTTTCACACCTTTTGAAGCTCTTCATATTTTTCACACCCTTTTAAGATACTCATGTTTTTGAACACAGTTTCATGCTCCTCCTATTTTTCAGACCGTTTCATGCTCCGCATATTTTTGACATATTTTGAAGCTCTTCATATTTTTCACACCTTTTCAGGCTCTTCATGTTTTTGAACACCGCTTCATGCTCCTCCTATTTTTCAGACCGTTTCATGTTCCTCATATTTTTGACACCTTTTGAAGCTCTTCATATTTTTCACAACATTTCAGGCTCTTCATGTTTTTCAACACCACTTCATGCACGTCCTATTTTTCAGACCGTTTCATGCTCATCTCATTTTTGACACCTTTTGAAGTTTTTCATATTTTTCACAACTTTTCAGGCTCTTCAAGTTTTTGAACACCGCTTCATGCTCCTCCTATTTTTCAGACCGTTTCATGCTCATCTCATTTTTGACACCTTTTGAAGCCTTTCATATTTTTCACAACTTTTCAGGCTCTTCATGTTTTTGAACATCGCTTCATGCTCCTCCTATTTTTCAAACCGTTTCATGCTCATCTCATTTTTGACACCTTTTGAAGCTCTTCATATTTTTCACACCTTTTCAGGCTCTTCATGTTTTTGAACACGGCTTCATGCTCCTCCTATTTTTCACACCTTTTGAAGATCTTCATATATTTCACAACTTTTCAAGCTCTTCATGTTTTTGAACACGGCTTCATGCTCCTCCTATTTTTCACACCTTTTGAAGCTCTTAATATTTTTCACACATTTTCAGGCTCTTCATGTTTTTGAACACCGTTTAATGCTCCTCCTATTTTTCAGACCGTTTCATGCTCCTCATATTTTTCACACCTTTTTAAGCTCATCATATATTTCTCACCTTTTCCTGTTCTTCAGGTTTTTCAACACCGTTTCATGCTCCTCCTATTTTTCAGATCGTTTCATGCTCCTCCTATTTTTCAGGCTGTTTCATGCACCTCTTATTATTGACACCTTTTGAAGCTCTTCATATTTTTCACACCTTTTCATGCTCTTCATGTTTTTCAACAACATTTCATGCTCCTACTATTTTTCAGACCTTTTCATGCTCCTCATATTTTTCACACCTTTTCATGCTCTTCTTGTTTTTCAACACAGTTTCATGCTCCTCATATGTTTGACACCTTTTGAATCTCTTCATTTTATTCACACCTTTTCAGGCTCTTCATGATTTTCAACACCGCTTCATGCTCTTCCTATTTTTCAGACCGTTTCATGCTCCTCATATTTTTGATACCTTTGACTCTCTTCATATTTTTCACACCTTTTCAGGCTCTTCATGTTTTGAACACCATTTCATGCTCCTCCTATTTTTCAGACCGTTTCATGCTCCTCATATTTTTGAAAACTTTTGAAGCTCCTCATGTTTTTCACACCTTTTCAGGCTCTTCATGTTTTTCAACACACTTTCATGCTCCTCATATGTTTGACACCTTGTGAATCTCTTCATATTATTCACACCTTTTGAGGCTCTTCATGATTTTCAACACCGCTTCATGCTCCCCATATTTTTGAGACCGTTTTATGCTACTCATATTTTGACACCTTTTGAAGCTCTTCATGTATATCACACCTTTTCAGGCTCTACATGTTTTTCAACACCGCTTCATGCTCGTCATATTTTGAGACCGTTTTATGCTACTCATATTTTGACACCTTTTGCAGCTCTTCATGTATTTCAGACCTTTTCAAGCTCTTCATGTATTTCAACACCGCTTCTTTTTCCTCCTATTTTTCAGACCGTTTCATTCTCGTCATATTTTTCAGACAGTTTCATGATCCTCCTATTTTTCAGACCGTTTCATGCTCCTCATGTTTTTGACACCTTTTGAAGCTCTTCATATATTTCTCACCTTTTGAGTCTCTTCATGTTTCTGAACACCGCTTCATGCTCCTCCTATATTTCACACTTTTTGAAGCTCTTCATATATTTCACAACTTTTCAAGCTCTTCATGTTTTTGAACACCGCTTCATGCTCCTCTTATTTTTGACACCTTTTGAAGCTCTTCATATATTTCACACCTTTTCAGGCTCTTCATGTTTTTGAACACCGCTTCATGCTCCTCTTATTTTTGACACCTTTTGAAGCTCTTCATATATTTCACAACTTTTCAAGCTCTTCATGTTTTTGAACACCGCTTCATGCTCCTCTTATTTTTGACACCTTTTGAATCTCTTCATATTTTTCACACCATTTCAGGCTCTTCTTGTTTTTCAACACCATTTCAAGCTACTCCTATTTTTCAGACTGTTTCATGCTCCTCATATTTCTGACACCTTTGGAAGTTCTTCATATATTTCACACCTTTTCAGGCTCTTCATGTTTTTGAACACGGCTTCATGCTCCTCCTATTTTTCACACCTTTTGAAGATCTTCATATATTTCACACCTTTTCAAGCTCTTCATGTTTTTGAACACCGCTTCATGCTCCTCATATTTTTCACACCTTTTGAAGCTCTTAATATTTTTCACACATTTTCAGGCTCTTCATGTTTTTGAACACCGTTTAATGCTCCTCCTATTTTTCAAACCGTTTCATGCTCCTCATATTTTTCACACCTTTTGAAGCTCTTCATATATTTCTCACCTTGTCTTGTTCTTCAGGTTTTTCAACACCGTTTCATGCTCCTCCTATTTTTCAGACCGTTTCCTGCTCCTCATATTTCTGACACATTTTGAAGCTCTTCATATTTTTCACAAGTTTTAAGGCTGTTCATGTTTTTCAACACCGTTTCATGCTCCTCCTATTTTTCAGACCATTTCATGCTCCTCATATTTCTGACACCTTTTGAGGCTCTCCATATTTTTCACATATTTTCAGGCTCTTCATACTTTTCAACACCGTTTCATGCTCCTCCTATTTTGAGACTGTTTCATGCTCCTCTTATTTTTGACACCTTTAGAAGCTCTTAATATATTTCACACCTTTTAAGGCTCTTCATGTTTTTGAACAACGCTTCATGCTCCTCCTATATTTCACACCTTTTGAAGCTCTTCATATATTTCACACCTTTTCAGACTCTTCATGTTTTTCAACATCGCTTCATACTCCTCCTATTTTTCAGAACGTTTCATGCTCCTCATATATTTGACACCTTTTGAAGCTCTTCATATTTTTCACACCTTTTGAAGCTCTTCATATTTTTCACACATTTTCAGGCTCTTCATGTTTTTCAACACCTTTTCATGCTCCTCCTATTTTTCAGACCGTTTCATGCTCCTCATGTTTTTGACACTTTTTGAAGCTCTTCATATTTTTCACACCTTTTCAGGCTCTTCATCTTTTTCAACACCGTTTCATGCTCCTCCTATGTTTCAGACCTTTTCATGCTCCTCATATTTTTGAAAGCTTTTGAAGTTCTTCATATATTTCACACCTTTTCAGGCTCTTCTTGTTTTTCAACACCTTTTCATGCTCCTCCTATTTTTCAGACCGTTTCATGCTCCTCATGTTTTTGACACCTTTTGAAGCTCTTCATATATTTCTCACCTTTTGAGTCTCTTCATGTTTCTGAACACCGCTTCATGCTCCTCCTATATTTCACACTTTTTGAAGCTCTTCATATATTTCACAACTTTTCAAGCTCTTCATGTTTTTGAACACCGCTTCATGCTCCTCTTATTTTTGACACCTTTTGAAGCTCTTCATATATTTCACACCTTTTCAGGCTCTTCATGTTTTTGAACACCGCTTCATGCTCCTCTTATTTTTGACACCTTTTGAAGCTCTTCATATATTTCACAACTTTTCAAGCTCTTCATGTTTTTGAACACCGCTTCATGCTCCTCTTATTTTTGACACCTTTTGAATCTCTTCATATTTTTCACACCATTTCAGGCTCTTCTTGTTTTTCAACACCATTTCAAGCTACTCCTATTTTTCAGACTGTTTCATGCTCCTCATATTTCTGACACCTTTGGAAGTTCTTCATATATTTCACACCTTTTCAGGCTCTTCATGTTTTTGAACACGGCTTCATGCTCCTCCTATTTTTCACACCTTTTGAAGATCTTCATATATTTCACACCTTTTCAAGCTCTTCATGTTTTTGAACACTGCTTCATGCTCCTCATATTTTTCACACCTTTTGAAGCTCTTAATATTTTTCACACATTTTCAGGCTCTTCATGTTTTTGAACACCGTTTAATGCTCCTCCTATTTTTCAAACCGTTTCATGCTCCTCATATTTTTCACACCTTTTGAAGCTCTTCATATATTTCTCACCTTGTCTTGTTCTTCAGGTTTTTCAACACCGTTTCATGCTCCTCCTATTTTTCAGACCGTTTCCTGCTCCTCATATTTCTGACACATTTTGAAGCTCTTCATATTTTTCACAAGTTTTAAGGCTGTTCATGTTTTTCAACACCGTTTCATGCTCCTCCTATTTTTCAGACCATTTCATGCTCCTCATATTTCTGACACCTTTTGAGGCTCTCCATATTTTTCACATATTTTCAGGCTCTTCATACTTTTCAACACCGTTTCATGCTCCTCCTATTTTGAGACTGTTTCATGCTCCTCTTATTTTTGACACCTTTAGAAGCTCTTAATATATTTCACACCTTTTAAGGCTCTTCATGTTTTTGAACAACGCTTCATGCTCCTCCTATATTTCACACCTTTTGAAGCTCTTCATATATTTCACACCTTTTCAGACTCTTCATGTTTTTCAACATCGCTTCATACTCCTCCTATTTTTCAGAACGTTTCATGCTCCTCATATATTTGACACCTTTTGAAGCTCTTCATATTTTTCACACCTTTTGAAGCTCTTCATATTTTTCACACATTTTCAGGCTCTTCATGTTTTTCAACACCTTTTCATGCTCCTCCTATTTTTCAGACCATTTCATGCTCCTCATGTTTTTGACACTTTTTGAAGCTCTTCATATTTTTCACACCTTTTCAGGCTCTTCATCTTTTTCAACACCGTTTCATGCTCCTCCTATGTTTCAGACCTTTTCATGCTCCTCATATTTTTGAAAGCTTTTGAAGTTCTTCATATATTTCACACCTTTTCAGGCTCTTCTTGTTTTTCAACACCTTTTCATGCTCCTCCTATTTTTCAGACCGTTTCATGCTCCTCATATTTTTGACACTTTTTGAAGCTCTTCATATTTTTCACACCTTTTCAGGCTCTTCATCTTTTTCAACACCATTTCATGCTCCTCCTATGTTTCAGACCGTTTCATGCCACTCATATTTTTGACACTTTTTGTAGCTCTTCATATTTTTCAGACCTTTTCAGGCTCTTCATCTTTTTCAACACCGTTTCATGCTCCTCATATTTTTCAGACCGTTTCATTCTCTTCATATGTTTGACACTTTTTGAAGCTCTTCATATTTTTCAGACCTTTTCAGGCTCTTCATCTTTTCAGCACCGTTTCATGCTCCTCCTATGTTTCAGACCGTTTCATGCTCCTCATATTTTTGAAACCTTTTGAAGTTCTTCATATATTTCACACCTTTTCAGGCTCTTCATGTTTTTAAACACCTCTTCATTCTTCTCCTGTTTTTCAGACCATTTCATGCTCCTCATATTTTTCACACTTTTGAAGCTCTTCATATTTTTCACACTTTTTGAAGCTCTTCATACTTTTCACACCTGTCAGGCTCTTCATGTTTTTGAACACCGCTTCCTGCTCCACCTATTTTTCAGATCGTTTCATGCTCCTCATATTTTTCACACTTTTTGAAGCTCTTCATATTTTTCACACTTTTTCAGACTCTTCATGTTTTTGAACATCGTTTCATGCTCCTCCTTTTATTCAGACCGTTTCATGCTCCTCATATTTTTGACACCTTTTGAACCTCTTCATATTTTTCACACCAATTCAGGGTCTTCATGTTTTTGAACACTGCCTCATGCTCCACCTATTTTTCAGACCCTTTCATGCTCCTCATATTTTTGACACATTTTGAAGCTCTTCATATTTTTCACACCTTTTCAGTCTCTTCATGTTTTTGAACACTGCCTCATGCTCCACCTATTTTTCAGACCCCTTCATGCTCCTCATTTTTTTTGACACATTTTGAAGCTCTTCATATTTTTCACACCTTTTCAGGCTCTTCATGTTTTTGGACACCACTTCATGCTCCTCCTGTTGTTCAGACCGTTTCCTGCTCTTCAAATTTTTACACCTTTTGAAGCTCTTCATATTTTTCACAAATTTATAGGCTCTTCATGATTTTGAAAATAGCTTCATTCTCCTCCTATTTTTCATACCGTTTCATGCTCCTCATATTTTTGACACCTTTTGAAGCTCTTCATATTTTTGACACCTTTTGAAGCTCTTTATATTTTTCACACATTTTCAGGCTCTTCATGTATTTCAACACCCCTTGTTGCTCCTCCTATTTTTCAGACCATTTCATGCTCCTCATATTTTTTAAAGCTTTGGAAGCTCTTCATATTTTTCACAAGTTTTAAGGCTGTTCATGTTTTTCAACACCGTTTCATGCTCCTCCTATTTTTCAGACCGTTTCATGCTCCTCATATTTCTGACACCTTTTGAGGCTCTCCATATTTTTCACATATTTTCAGGCTCTTCATAGTTTTCAACACCGTTTCATGCTCCTCCTATTTTGAGACTGTTTCATGCTCCTCATATTTTTGACACCTTTTGAAGCTCTTCATATTTTTGACACCTTTTGAAGCTCTTCATATTTTTCACACCTTTTCAGGCTCTTCATGTTTTTGGACACCACTTCATGCTCCTCCTGTTGTTCAGACCGTTTCCTGCTCTTCAAATTTTTACACCTTTTGAAGCTCTTCATATTTTTCACAAATTTATAGGCTCTTCATGATTTTGAAAACAGCTTCATTCTCCTCCTATTTTTCATACCGTTTCATGCTCCTCATATTTTTGACACCTTTTTAAGCTCTTCATATTTTTCACACCTTTTCAGGCTCTTCTTGTTTTTCAACACCGTTTCATCATCCTCCTATTTTTCAGACCGTTTGATGCTCCTCATATATTTGACACATTTTTAAGCTCTTCATATATTTCACACATTTTCAGGCTATTCATGTTTTTCAACACCGCTTCATGCTCCTCCTATTTTTCAGACCGTTTCATGCTAATCATATTTTTGACACCTGTTGAAGCTCTTCATATTTCTCACACCTTTTCAGGCTCTTCTTTTTCTTCAACACCACCTCATGCACCTCCTATTTTTCAGACCGTTTCATGCTCATCTCATTTTGACACCTTTTGAAGCTCTTCATGTTTTTCACATCTTCTGAAACTCTTCATATTTTTCACAAATTTTCAGGCTCTTTATGATTTTCAACACCGCTTCATGCTCCTCCTATTTTTCAGACCGTTTCATGTTCATCTCATTTTGACACCTTTTGAAGCTCTTCATATTTTTCACACCTTTTGAAGCTCTTCATATTTTGCATATTTTTGAAGTTCTTCATAATTTCACACGTTTTCAGACTCTTCATGTTTTTCAACACCACTTCATGCTCCTCCTATATTTCAGACCGTTTCATGCTCCTCATATTTTTGACACCTTTTGAAGCTCTTCATATTTTTCACACCTTTTCAGGCTCTTCATGTTTTTGAACACCGCTTCATGCTCCTCCTATTTTTCAGACCATTTCATGCTCCTCATATTTTTGACAACTTTTGAAGCTTTTCATATTTTTCACGCCTTGTCAGGCTCTTGAAGTTTTTCAACACCACTTCATGCTCCTCCTTTTTTGCAGACCGTTTCATGCTCCTCATATTTTTGACACCTTTTGAAGCTCTTCATATTTTGCACACCTTTTCAGGCTCTTCATGTTTTTGAACACCGCTTCATGATCCTCCTATTTTTCTGACCTTTTCATGCTCCTCATATTTTTGACAACTTTTGAAGCTCTTCATATTTTTCACAACTTTTCAGGCTTTTCCTGTTTTTGAACACCGCTTCATGCTCCTCCTATTTTTCAAACTGTTTCATGCTCCTCATATTTTTGACACCTTCAGAAGCTCTTCATATTTTTCCACCTTTTCAGGCTCTTCATGTTTTTGAACACCGCTTCATGCTCCTCCTATTTTCAGACCGTTTCATTCTCCTCATATTTTTGACACCTTTTGAAGCCCTTCATATATTTCACACCTTTTCCGTCTCTTCTTTTTTTTCAACACCACTTCATGCTCCTCCTATTTTTCAGACCGTTTCATGCTCATCTCATTTTTGACACCTTTTGAAGCTCTTCATATTTTTCACACCTTTTCAGCCTCTTCATGTTTTTGAACACCGCTTCATGCTCCTCCTATTTTTCAGACTGCTTCATTCTCCTCTCATTTTTGACACCTTTTGAAGCTCTTCATATTTATGACACCTTTTGAATCTCTTCATATTTCTCACACGTTTTCAGGCTCTTCATGATTTTCAACACCGATTCATGCTCCTCCTCTTTTTCAGACCGTTTCATGCTCCTCATATTTTTGATACCTTTTGAATCTCCTCATATTTTTTACACCTTTTGAACCTCTTCATATATTTCACACTTTTTCAGGCTCATCATGCTTTTCAGCACGGCTTCATGCTCCTCCTATTTTTCAGACCGTTTCATGCTCCTCATATTTTTCACACCTTTTGAAGCTCTTCATATTTTTCACACCTTTTAAGCCTCTTCATGTTTTTTAACACCGCTTCATGCTCCTCCTATTTTCAAGACAGTTTCATACTCCTCATGTATTTCATACCTTTTGAAGCTCCTCATATTTTTCACACCTTTTCAGGCTCTTCATATTTTTGAAAACCGCTTCATGCTCCTCCTATTTTTAGACCGTTTCATGCTCCTCATATATTTCACACCTTTTGAAGTTCTTCATATTTTTCACACCTTTTCAGGCTCTGCATGTTTTTCAACACCGTTTCATGCTCCTCCTATTTTTCAGACCGTTTCATGCTCCTCATATTTTTGACACATTTTGAAGTTCTTGATATATTTCACACCTTCTCAGGCTCTTCATTTTTTGGAACACGACTTCTTGCTCCTCCTATTTTTCAGACCGTTTCATGCTCATCTCATTTTTGACACCTTTTGAAGCTCTTCATATATTTGACACCATTTGAAGCTCTTCATATTTTTCACAACTTTTCAGGCTCTGCATGTATTTCAACACCGTTTCATGCTACTCCTATATTTCAGACCGATTCTTGCTGCTCATATATTTGACACCTTTTGAAACTCTTCATATTTTTAACACCTTTTCAGGCTCTTCATGTTTTTCAACACCGCTTCATGCTCTTCCTATTTTTCAGACCGTTTCATGCTCCTCATATTTTTGACACCTTTTGATGCTCTTCATATTTTTCACAACTTTTCAGGCTTTTCATGTTTTTGCACACCGCTTCATGCTCCTCCTATTTTTCACACCTTTTGAAGCTCTTCATATTTTTCACCCTTTTCAGTCTCTTCATGTTTTTGAACACGGTTTCATGCTCCTCCTATTTTTCAGACCGTTTCATGCTCCTCATATTTTTGACACCTTTTGAAGCTCTTCATATTTTTCACATCTTTTCAGGCTCTTCATGTTTTTCAACACCGCTTCATGCTCCACCTATTTTTCAGACGGTTTCATGCTCATCTCTTTTTTGACACCTTTTGAAGCTCTTCATATTTTTCATACCTTTTGAAGCTCTTCATATTTTTCACGCCTTTTCAGGCTCTTCATGATTTTCAACACCGCTTCATGCTCCTTGTATTTTTCAGACCCTTTCATGCTCATCTCATTTTTGACACCTTTTGAAGCTCTTCATATTTTTCACCCCTTTTCAGGCTGTTCATGTTTTTCAACACTGCTTCATTCTCCTCTTATTTTTCAGACCGTTTCATGCTCCTTATATTTTTCACACCTTTTGAAGCTCTTCATATTCTTCACACCTTTTCAAGCTCTTCATATTTTTCAAACCTTTTGAAGCTCTTCATAATTTCACACGTTTTCAGACTCTTCATGTTTTTCAACACCGCTTCATGCTCCTCCTATTTTTCAAACCGTATCATTCTCCTCATATTTTTCACACCTTTTGAAGCTCTTCATATTTTTCACAACTTTTCAGGCTCTTCATGTTTTTGAACACTTCTTCATGTTCCTCCTATTTTTCAGACCGTTTCATTCTCCTCATATTTTTGACACCTTTTGAAACTCTTCATATTTTTCACACCTTTTCAGGCTCTTCATGTTTTTCATCACCGCTTCATGCTCCTCCGATTTTTCAGTCCGTTTCATGCTCCTCATATTTTTGACACCTTTTGAAGCTCTTCATATTTTTCACACCTTTTCGGGCTCTTCATGTTTTGAACACCGCTTCATACTCCTCCTATATTTCAGACAGTTTCATGCTCATCTCATTTTTGACACCTTTTGAAGCTTTCCATATTTTTCACAACTTTTCAGGCTCTTCATGTGTTTGAACACCTCTTCATGCTAATCCTATTTTTCAAACCATAACATGCTCCTCATATTTTTCACACCTTTTGAAGCTCTTCATATTTTTTACACCTTTTCAGGCTCTTCATGTTTTTGAACACCACTTCATGCTCCTTATATTTTTCAGAGAGTTTCATGCTCCTCATGTATTTCACACCTTCTGAAGCTCTTCATATTTTTCACACCTTTTCAAGCTCTTCATGTTTTTCCACACCACTTCATGCTTCTCCTAATTTTCAGCTCTTTCATGCTCCTCATGTATTTCACACCTTTTGAAGCTTTTCATATTTTTCACACCTTTTCAGGCTCTTCATGTTTTTCAACACCGCTTCATGCTCCTCCTCTTTTTCAGACCGTTTCATGCTCCTCATATTTTTGACACCTTTTGAAGCTCTTCATATTTCTCACACCTTTTCAGGCTCTTCATGTTTTTCAACACCGCTTCATGCTCCTCCTATTTTTCAGACCGTTTCATGCTCCTCATATTTTTGACACCTTTTGAAGCTCTTCATATTTTTCACACCTTTTCAGGCTCTTCATATTTTTGAACATCGCTTCATGCTCCTCCTATTTTTTAGACCGTTTCATGCTCCTCATATTTTTCACACCTTTTGAAGCTCTTCATATTTCTCACACCTTTTCAGGCTCTTCATGTTTTTCAACACCGCTTCATGCTCCTCCTGTTTTTCAGACCGTATCATGCTCCTCATGTTTTTCACACCTTTTGAAGCTCTTCATATTTTTCACACCTTTTCAGGCTCTACATATTTATGAACTCGACTTCATGCTCCTCCTATTTTTCAGACCATTTCATGCTCCTCTCATTTTTGACACCTTTTGAAGGTTTGCATATTTTTCACAACTTTTCAGGCTCTTCATGTTTTTGAACACCGCTTCATGCTCCTCCTATTTTTCAGACCGCATCATGCTCCTCATATTTTTCACACCTTTTGAAGCTCTTCATATTTTTCACACCTTTTCAGGCTCTTCAAGTTTTTAACACCACTTCATGCTCCTCCTTTTTTCAGAACGTTTCATGCTCCTCATGTATTTCACACCTTTTGAAGCTCTTCATATATTTCACACCTTTTCAGGCTTGTCGTGTTTTTCAACAACACTTCATGCTCCTCCTCTTTTTCAGACCGTTTCATGCTCCTCATATTTTTGTCACACTTTTGAAGCTCTTTATATTTTTCACACCTTTTCAGGCTCTTCATGTTTCTGAACACCGTTTCATGCTCCTCCTATTTTTCAGACCGTTTCATGTTCCTCATATTTTTCAGATCATTTCATGATCCTCATATTTTTGACACCTTTTGAAGCTCTTCATATTTTTCACACCTTTTCAGGCTCTTCATCTTTTTCAACACCACTTCATGCTCCTCCTATTTCTCAGACAGTTTCAGGCTCCTAATATTTTTGACAGCTTTTGAATCTCTTCATATTTTTCACACCTTTTCATGATCTTCATGTTTTTCAACCCCGTGTCATGCTCCTCCTATTTTTCAGATGGTTTCATGCTCCTCATATTTTTCACACCTTCAAACTCTTCATATTTTTCACACAATTTAAGGCTCTTCATGTTTTTCATCACAGTGTCATGCTCCTCCTATTTTTCAGACGGTTTCATGCTCCTCATAATTTTCACACCTTTAAAGCTCTTCATATTTTTCACACCTTTTAAGGCTCTTCATGTTTTTGAACACCACTTCATGCTCCTCCTATTTTTCAGACCGTTTCATGCTCCTCATATTTTTGACACCTTTTGAAGCTCTTCATATTTTAACACCTTTACAGGCTCTTCATGTTTTTGAACACCATTTCATGCTCCTCATATTTTGACAACTATTGAAACTCTTCATATTTTTCAGACAGTTTCATGCTCCTCATATTTTTGACACCTTTTGAAGCTCTTCATATATTTCACAGCTTTTCAGGCTCTTCAGGATTTTGAACATCGTTTCATGCTCCTCCTATTTTTCAGAACGTTCCATGCTCCTCATATTTTTCACACCTTTTGGAGCTCTTCATATTTTTCACACCTTTTCTGGCTCTTCATATTTTTCAACACCACTTCATGCTCCTCCTATGTTTAGAACGTTTAATGCTCCCCATAATTTTGACACCTTTTGAAACTCTTCATATTTTTGAAACCTTTTCAGGCTCTTCATGTTTCTCAACACCATTTCATGCTCCTCCTATTTCAGACCGTTTCATGCTCCTCATATTTTTGAGACGTTTTGAAACTCTTCATTTTTTTCTCACCTTTTCAGGCTCTTCATGTTTTTCAACAGTGCTTCATTCTCCTCCTATTTTTCAGACCGTTTCATGATCCTCATATTTTTGACACCTTTTGTAGCTCTTCATATTTTTCACACGTTTTCAAGCTCTTCATGTTTTTCAAAACCGCTTCATGCTCCTCCTATTTTTCAGAACGTTTCATACTTCTCATATTTTTGACACCTTTTGAAGCTCTTCATATTTTTCACAGCTTTTCAGGCTCTTCATGTTTTTGAACACCCCTTCATGCTCCTCTTCGTTTTCAGACCGTTTCATGCTCCTCATATTTTTGACACCTTTTGTAGCTCTTCATATTTTTCACACGTTTTCAGGCTCTTCATGTTTTTCAAAACCGCTTCATGCTCCTCCTATTTTTCAGAACGTTTCATACTTCTCATATTTTTGAAACCTTTTGAAGCTCTTCATATTTTTCACAGCTTTTCAGGCACTTCATGTTTTTCAACACCGCTTCATGCTCCTCCTATTTTTCAGACCGTTTCATGCTCATCACATTTTTGACACCATTCGAAGCTTTGCATATTTTTCACAACTTTTCAGGCTCTTCATGTTTTTGAACACCGCTTCATGCTCCTCCTATTTTTCAGACCGTATCATGCTCCTCATATTTTTCACACCTTTTGAAGCTCTTCATATTTTTCACACCTTTTCAGGCTCTTCATATTTATGAACTCGACTTCATGCTCCTCCTATTTTTCAGACCATTTCATGCTCCTCTCATTTTTGACACCTTTTGAAGCTTTGCATATTTTTGACAACTTTTCAGGCTCTTCATGTTTTTGAACACTGCTTCATGCTCCTCCTATTTTTCAGACCGCATCATGCTCCTCATATTTTTCACAGCTTTTGAAGCTCTTCCTATTTTTCACACCTTTTCAGGCTCTTCAAGTTTTTTAACACCACTTCATGCTCCTCCTTTTTTCAGAACGTTTAATGCTCCTCATATTTTTGACACCTTTTGAAGCTCTTCATATTTTTCACACTTTTTCAGGCTCTTCATGTTTTTGAACATCGCTTCATGCTCCTCCTATTTTTCAGACCCTTTCATGCTCCTCATATTTTTGACACATTTTGAAACTCTTCATATTTTTCACACCTTTTCAAGCTGTTCATGTTTTTGAACACCGCTTCATGCTCCTCCTATTTTTCAGACCGTTTCGTGCTCCTCATGTATTTCACACCTTTTGAAGCTCTTCATATATTTCACACCTTTTCAGGCTCGTCGTGTTTTTCAACACCACTTCATGCTCCTCCTCTTTTTCAGACCGTTTCATGCTCCTCATATTTTTGTCACACTTTTGAAGCTCTTTATATTTTTCACACCTTTTCAGGCTCTTCATGTTTCTGAACACCGTTTCATGCTCCTCCTATTTTTCAGACCGTTTCATGTTCCTCATATTTTTCAGATCATTTCATGATCCTCATATTTTTGACACCTTTTGAAGCTCTTCATATTTTTCACACCTTCAGGCTCTTCATCTTTTTCAACACCACTTCATGCTCCTCCTTTTTTCAGAACGTTTCATGCTCCTCATTTTTTTCACACCTTTTGAAGCTCTTCATATTTTTCACACCTTTTCAGGCTTTTCATGTTTTTGAACACCGCTTTATGTTCCTCCTATTTTTCAGACCGTTTCATACTTCTCATATTTTTGACACCTTTTGAAGCTCTTCATATTTTTCACACCTTTTCAGGCTCTTCATATTTTTGAACACCGCTTCATGCTCCTCCTATTTTTCACATTGTTTCATGCTCCTCATATTTTTGACACCCGTTGAAGCTCTCCATATTTTTCACACCTTTTCAGGCTCTTCATGTTTTGCAACACCATTTCATGCTCCTCCTTTTTTGCAGACCGTTTCATGCTCCTCATATTTTTGACACCTTTTGAAGCTCTTCATATTTTTCACACGTTTTCAGACAATTCATGTTTTTCAACATCGCTTCATGCTCCTCGTATTTTGCTGACCGTTTCATGCTCCTCAAATTTTTGACACCTTTTGAAGCTCTTCAGATATTTCACACCTTTTCAGGCTCTTCATGATTTTCAACACCGCTTCATGCCCCTCGTATTTTTCAGACCGTTTCATGCTCATCTCACTTTTTACAACTTTTGAAGCTCTTCATATTTTTCACACATTTTGAAGCACTTCATATTTTTCATATTTTTGAAGCTCTTCATTATTTAACGCATTTTCAGACTCCTCATGTTTTTCAACACCGCTTCATGCTCCTGCTCATTTTCAGACGGTTTCATGCTCCTCATATATTTGACAGCTTTTGAGGCTTTCATATTTTTCACACCCTTTCAGGCTTTTCGTGTTTTTGAACACCGCTTCTTGCTCCTCCTATTTTTCAGACCGTTTCATGCTCCTCATATTTTTGACACCTTTTGAAGCTCTTCATATATTTCACACCTTTTAGGTTCTTCATGTTTTTCCACACCACTTCATGTTCCTCCTGTTATTTAGACCATTTCATTCTCATCGCTTTTTTGACACCTTTTGAAGCTCTTCATATTTTTCACACCTTTTGAAGCTTTTCATATTTTTCACACGTTTTCAGGCTCTTCATGTTTTTCAGCACTGCTTCATGCTCCTCTTGTTTTTCAGACCGTTTCAAGCTCCTCATGCACTTCACACCTTTTGAAGCTCTTCATATTTTTCACACCTTTTCAGACTCTTCATGTTTTTCCACACCGCTTCATGATCCTCCTATTTTTCAGACCGTTTTGTGCTCCTCATAATTTTCACACCTTTTGAAGCTCTTCATATTTTTCACACCTTTTCAGGCTCTTCATATTTTTCAACACTGCTTCATGCTCCTCCTATTTTTCAGACCGTTTTATCCTCCTCATGTATTTCACACCTTTTGAAGCTCTTCATATTTTTCACACCTTTTCATGCTCTTCATGTTTTTCAACACCGCTTCATGCTCCTACTATTTTTCAGACTGTTTCATGCTCCTCATATTTTTGACACCTTTTAAAGCTCTTCGTATATTTCACACCATTTCAGGCTCTTCATGTTTTTCAACACCACTACATGCTTCTCGTATATTTCAGACTGTTTCCTACTTATCTCTTTTTTTACACCTTTTGAAGCTCTTCATATGATTCACACCTTTTGAAGCTCTTCATATTTTTCACACCTTTTCAGGCTCTTCATGCTTTTAAACACCGCTCATGCTCCTCCTTTTTTGCAGACCGTTTCATGCTCCTCATATTTTTGATACCTTTTGATGCTCTTCATATTTTTCACACCTTTTCAGGCTCTTCATTTTTTCAACACCGCTTCATGCTCCTCCTATTTTTCAGACCGTTTCATGCTCATCTCATTTTTGAAACCTTTTGAAGCTTTTCATATTTTTCACAACGTTTCAGGCTCTTCAAGTTTTTGAACACCGCTTCATGCTCCTCCTATTTTTCAGACCGTTTCATGCTCCTCATATTTCACACCTTTTGAAGCTCTTCATATTTTTCACACCTTTTCAGGCTCTTCATGTTTTTGATCACCGTTACATTCTCCTCCTATTATTCAGACCGTTTCATGCTCCTCATATTTTTGACACTTTTTGAAGCTCTTTATATATTTCACACATTTTCAGGCTCTTCATGTTTTTGAACACAGCTTCATGCTCCTCCTATTTTTCAGACCATTTCATGCTCCTCATATTTTTGACAACTTTGGAAGCTCTTCATATTTTTCACACATTTTCAGGCTCTTCATGTTTTTCAACACTGTTGCATGATCCTCCTATTTTTCAGACCGTTTCATGCTCCTCATATACTTGACACATTTTTAAGCTCTTCATATATTTCACACATTTTCAGGCTATTCATGTTTTTCAACACCGCTTCATGCTCCTTGTATTTTTAAGACCGTTTCATGCTCCTCATATTTTTGACACCTTTTTAAGCTCTTCATATTTTTCACACCTTTTTAAGCTCTTCATATTTCTCACACCTTTTCAGGCTCTTCATGTTTTTCAACACCGCTTCATGCTCCTCCTGTTTTTCAGACCGTATCATGCTCCTCATGTTTTTCACACCTTTTGAAGCTCTTCATATTTTTCACACCTTTTCAGGCTCTACATATTTATGAACTCGACTTCATGCTCCTCCTATTTTTCAGACCATTTCATGCTCCTCTCATTTTTGACACCTTTTGAAGGTTTGCATATTTTTCACAACTTTTCAGGCTCTTCATGTTTTTGAACACCGCTTCATGCTCCTCCTATTTTTCAGACCGCATCATGCTCCTCATATTTTTCACACCTTTTGAAGCTCTTCATATTTTTCACACCTTTTCAGGCTCTTCAAGTTTTTAACACCACTTCATGCTCCTCCTTTTTTCAGAACGTTTCATGCTCCTCATGTATTTCACACCTTTTGAAGCTCTTCATATATTTCACACCTTTTCAGGCTTGTCGTGTTTTTCAACAACACTTCATGCTCCTCCTCTTTTTCAGACCGTTTCATGCTCCTCATATTTTTGTCACACTTTTGAAGCTCTTTATATTTTTCACACCTTTTCAGGCTCTTCATGTTTCTGAACACCGTTTCATGCTCCTCCTATTTTTCAGACCGTTTCATGTTCCTCATATTTTTCAGATCATTTCATGATCCTCATATTTTTGACACCTTTTGAAGCTCTTCATATTTTTCACACCTTTTCAGGCTCTTCATCTTTTTCAACACCACTTCATGCTCCTCCTATTTCTCAGACAGTTTCAGGCTCCTAATATTTTTGACAGCTTTTGAATCTCTTCATATTTTTCACACCTTTTCATGATCTTCATGTTTTTCAACCCCGTGTCATGCTCCTCCTATTTTTCAGATGGTTTCATGCTCCTCATATTTTTCACACCTTCAAACTCTTCATATTTTTCACACAATTTAAGGCTCTTCATGTTTTTCATCACAGTGTCATGCTCCTCCTATTTTTCAGACGGTTTCATGCTCCTCATAATTTTCACACCTTTAAAGCTCTTCATATTTTTCACACCTTTTAAGGCTCTTCATGTTTTTGAACACCACTTCATGCTCCTCCTATTTTTCAGACCGTTTCATGCTCCTCATATTTTTGACACCTTTTGAAGCTCTTCATATTTTAACACCTTTACAGGCTCTTCATGTTTTTGAACACCATTTCATGCTCCTCATATTTTGACAACTATTGAAACTCTTCATATTTTTCAGACAGTTTCATGCTCCTCATATTTTTGACACCTTTTGAAGCTCTTCATATATTTCACAGCTTTTCAGGCTCTTCAGGATTTTGAACATCGTTTCATGCTCCTCCTATTTTTCAGAACGTTCCATGCTCCTCATATTTTTCACACCTTTTGGAGCTCTTCATATTTTTCACACCTTTTCTGGCTCTTCATATTTTTCAACACCACTTCATGCTCCTCCTATGTTTAGAACGTTTAATGCTCCCCATAATTTTGACACCTTTTGAAACTCTTCATATTTTTGAAACCTTTTCAGGCTCTTCATGTTTCTCAACACCATTTCATGCTCCTCCTATTTCAGACCGTTTCATGCTCCTCATATTTTTGAGACGTTTTGAAACTCTTCATTTTTTTCTCACCTTTTCAGGCTCTTCATGTTTTTCAACAGTGCTTCATTCTCCTCCTATTTTTCAGACCGTTTCATGATCCTCATATTTTTGACACCTTTTGTAGCTCTTCATATTTTTCACACGTTTTCAAGCTCTTCATGTTTTTCAAAACCGCTTCATGCTCCTCCTATTTTTCAGAACGTTTCATACTTCTCATATTTTTGACACCTTTTGAAGCTCTTCATATTTTTCACAGCTTTTCAGGCTCTTCATGTTTTTGAACACCCCTTCATGCTCCTCTTCGTTTTCAGACCGTTTCATGCTCCTCATATTTTTGACACCTTTTGTAGCTCTTCATATTTTTCACACGTTTTCAGGCTCTTCATGTTTTTCAAAACCGCTTCATGCTCCTCCTATTTTTCAGAACGTTTCATACTTCTCATATTTTTGAAACCTTTTGAAGCTCTTCATATTTTTCACAGCTTTTCAGGCACTTCATGTTTTTCAACACCGCTTCATGCTCCTCCTATTTTTCAGACCGTTTCATGCTCATCACATTTTTGACACCATTCGAAGCTTTGCATATTTTTCACAACTTTTCAGGCTCTTCATGTTTTTGAACACCGCTTCATGCTCCTCCTATTTTTCAGACCGTATCATGCTCCTCATATTTTTCACACCTTTTGAAGCTCTTCATATTTTTCACACCTTTTCAGGCTCTTCATATTTATGAACTCGACTTCATGCTCCTCCTATTTTTCAGACCATTTCATGCTCCTCTCATTTTTGACACCTTTTGAAGCTTTGCATATTTTTGACAACTTTTCAGGCTCTTCATGTTTTTGAACACTGCTTCATGCTCCTCCTATTTTTCAGACCGCATCATGCTCCTCATATTTTTCACAGCTTTTTAAGCTCTTCCTATTTTTCACACCTTTTCAGGCTCTTCAAGGTTTTTAACACCACTTCATGCTCCTCCTTTTTTCAGAACGTTTAATGCTCCTCATATTTTTGACACCTTTTGAAGCTCTTCATATTTTTCACACTTTTTCAGGCTCTTCATGTTTTTGAACATCGCTTCATGCTCCTCCTATTTTTCAGACCCTTTCATGCTCCTCATATTTTTGACACCTTTTGAAACTCTTCATATTTTTCACACCTTTTCAAGCTGTTCATGTTTTTGAACACCGCTTCATGCTCCTCCTATTTTTCAGACCGTTTCGTGCTCCTCATGTATTTCACACCTTTTGAAGCTCTTCATATATTTCACACCTTTTCAGGCTCGTCGTGTTTTTCAACACCACTTCATGCTCCTCCTCTTTTTCAGACCGTTTCATGCTCCTCATATTTTTGTCACACTTTTGAAGCTCTTTATATTTTTCACACCTTTTCAGGCTCTTCATGTTTCTGAACACCGTTTCATGCTCCTCCTATTTTTCAGACCGTTTCATGTTCCTCATATTTTTCAGATCATTTCATGATCCTCATATTTTTGACACCTTTTGAAGCTCTTCATATTTTTCACACCTTCAGGCTCTTCATCTTTTTCAACACCACTTCATGCTCCTCCTTTTTTCAGAACGTTTCATGCTCCTCATTTTTTTCACACCTTTTGAAGCTCTTCATATTTTTCACACCTTTTCAGGCTTTTCATGTTTTTGAACACCGCTTTATTTTCCTCCTATTTTTCAGACCGTTTCATACTTCTCATATTTTTGACACCTTTTGAAGCTCTTCATATTTTTCACACCTTTTCAGGCTCTTCATATTTTTGAACACCGCTTCATGCTCCTCCTATTTTTCACATTGTTTCATGCTCCTCATATTTTTGACACCCGTTGAAGCTCTCCATATTTTTCACACCTTTTCAGGCTCTTCATGTTTTGCAACACCATTTCATGCTCCTCCTTTTTTGCAGACCGTTTCATGCTCCTCATATTTTTGACACCTTTTGAAGCTCTTCATATTTTTCACACGTTTTCAGACAATTCATGTTTTTCAACATCGCTTCATGCTCCTCGTATTTTGCTGACCGTTTCATGCTCCTCAAATTTTTGACACCTTTTGAAGCTCTTCAGATATTTCACACCTTTTCAGGCTCTTCATGATTTTCAACACCGCTTCATGCCCCTCGTATTTTTCAGACCGTTTCATGCTCATCTCACTTTTTACAACTTTTGAAGCTCTTCATATTTTTCACACATTTTGAAGCACTTCATATTTTTCATATTTTTGAAGCTCTTCATTATTTAACGCATTTTCAGACTCCTCATGTTTTTCAACACCGCTTCATGCTCCTGCTCATTTTCAGACGGTTTCATGCTCCTCATATATTTGACAGCTTTTGAGGCTTTCATATTTTTCACACCCTTTCAGGCTTTTCGTGTTTTTGAACACCGCTTCTTGCTCCTCCTATTTTTCAGACCGTTTCATGCTCCTCATATTTTTGACACCTTTTGAAGCTCTTCATATATTTCACACCTTTTAGGTTCTTCATGTTTTTCCACACCACTTCATGTTCCTCCTGTTATTTAGACCATTTCATTCTCATCGCTTTTTTGACACCTTTTGAAGCTCTTCATATTTTTCACACCTTTTGAAGCTTTTCATATTTTTCACACGTTTTCAGGCTCTTCATGTTTTTCAACACTGCTTCATGCTCCTCTTGTTTTTCAGACCGTTTCAAGCTCCTCATGCACTTCACACCTTTTGAAGCTCTTCATATTTTTCACACCTTTTCAGACTCTTCATGTTTTTCCACACCGCTTCATGATCCTCCTATTTTTCAGACCGTTTTGTGCTCCTCATAATTTTCACACCTTTTGAAGCTCTTCATATTTTTCACACCTTTTCAGGCTCTTCATATTTTTCAACACTGCTTCATGCTCCTCCTATTTTTCAGACCGTTTTATCCTCCTCATGTATTTCACACCTTTTGAAGCTCTTCATATTTTTCACACCTTTTCATGCTCTTCATGTTTTTCAACACCGCTTCATGCTCCTACTATTTTTCAGACTGTTTCATGCTCCTCATATTTTTGACACCTTTTAAAGCTCTTCGTATATTTCACACCATTTCAGGCTCTTCATGTTTTTCAACACCACTACATGCTTCTCGTATATTTCAGACTGTTTCCTACTTATCTCTTTTTTTACACCTTTTGAAGCTCTTCATATGATTCACACCTTTTGAAGCTCTTCATATTTTTCACACCTTTTCAGGCTCTTCATGTTTTTAAACACCGCTCATGCTCCTCCTTTTTTGCAGACCGTTTCATGCTCCTCATATTTTTGATACCTTTTGATGCTCTTCATATTTTTCACACCTTTTCAGGCTCTTCATTTTTTCAACACCGCTTCATGCTCCTCCTATTTTTCAGACCGTTTCATGCTCATCTCATTTTTGAAACCTTTTGAAGCTTTTCATATTTTTCACAACGTTTCAGGCTCTTCAAGTTTTTGAACACCGCTTCATGCTCCTCCTATTTTTCAGACCGTTTCATGCTCCTCATATTTCACACCTTTTGAAGCTCTTCATATTTTTCACACCTTTTCAGGCTCTTCATGTTTTTGATCACCGTTACATTCTCCTCCTATTATTCAGACCGTTTCATGCTCCTCATATTTTTGACACTTTTTGAAGCTCTTTATATATTTCACACATTTTCAGGCTCTTCATGTTTTTGAACACAGCTTCATGCTCCTCCTATTTTTCAGACCATTTCATGCTCCTCATATTTTTGACAACTTTGGAAGCTCTTCATATTTTTCACACATTTTCAGGCTCTTCATGTTTTTCAACACTGTTGCATGATCCTCCTATTTTTCAGACCGTTTCATGCTCCTCATATACTTGACACATTTTTAAGCTCTTCATATATTTCACACATTTTCAGGCTATTCATGTTTTTCAACACCGCTTCATGCTCCTTGTATTTTTAAGACCGTTTCATGCTCCTCATATTTTTGACACCTTTTTAAGCTCTTCATATTTTTCACACCTTTTTAAGCTCTTCATATTTCTCACACCTTTTCAGGCTCTTCATGTTTTTCAACACCGCTTCATGCTCCTCCTATTTTTCAGACCGTTTCATGCTCATCAAATTTTTGACACCTTTTGAAGCTCTTCATATTTTTCACACCTTTTGAAGCTCTTCATATTTTTCACACCATTTCAGGCTCTTCATGTTTTTCAACACCGTTTCATGCTGCTTCTATTTTTCAGACCGTTTCATGCTCCTCATATTTCACACCTTTTGAAGCTCTTCATATTTTTCACACCTTTTCAGGCTCTTCAAGTTTTTGAACACCGCTTCATGCTCCTCCTATTTTTCAGACCGTTTCATGCTCATCTCATTTTTGACACCTTTTGAAGCTTTTCATATTTTTCACAACTTTTCAGGCTCTTCATGTTTTTGAACACCGCTTCATGCTCCTCCTATTTTTCAGACCGTTTCATGCTCCTCATATTTCACACCTTTTGAAGCTCTTCATATTTTTCACACCTTTTCAGGCTCTTCATGTTTTTGATCACCGTTACATTCTCCTCCTATTATTCAGACCGTTTCATGCTCCTCATATTTTTGACACTTTTTGAAGCTCTTTATATATTTCACACCTTTTCAGGCTCTTCATGTTTTTGATCACCGTTACATTCTCCTCCTATTATTCAGACCGTTTCATGCTCCTCATATTTTTGACACTTTTTGAAGCTCTTTATATATTTCACACATTTTCAGTCTCTTCATGTTTTTGAACACAGCTTCATGCTCCTCCTATTTTTCAGACCATTTCATACTCCTCATATTTTTGACAACTTTGGAAGCTCTTCATATTTTTCACACATTTTCAGGCTCTTCATATTTTTCAACACTGTTGCATGACCCTCCTATTTTTCAGACCGTTTCATGCTCCTCATATACTTGACACATTTTTAAGCTCTTCATATTTTTCACACTTTTTCAGGCTCTTCATGTTTTTCAACACCGCTTCATGCACCTCCTATTTTTCAGACCGTTTCATGCTCATCAAATTTTTGACACCTTTTGAAGCTCTTCATATTTTTCACACCTTTTGAAGCTCTTCATATTTTTCACACAATTTCAGGCTCTTCATGTTTTTCAACACCGTTTCATGCTGCTTCTATTTTTCAGACCGTTTCATGCTCCTCATATTTTTCACACCTTTTTAAGCTCTTCATATTTTTCACACCTTTTCAGGCTCTTCATGTTTTTCTACACCACTTCATGCTTCTCCTATTTTTCAGCCCGTTTCAAGCTCCTCATTTATTTCACACCTTTTGAAGCTCTTCATATTTTTCACACCTTTTCAGGCTCTTCATGTTTTTCAACACCGTTTCATGCTGCTTCTATTTTTCAGACCGTTTCATGCTCCTCATATTTTTCACACCTTTTGAAGCTCTTCATATTTTTCACACCTTTTCAGGCTCTTCATGTTTTTCTACACCACTTCATGCTTCTCCTATTTTTCAGCTCGTTTCATGCTCCTCATGTATTTCACACCTTTTGAAGCTCTTTATATTTTTCACACCTTTTCAGGCTCTTCATGTTTTTGAACACCGCTTCATGCTCCTCCTATTTTTCAGACCGTTTCATGCTCCTCATATTTTTGACATCTTTTGAAGCTTTTCATATTTTTCACACCTTTTCAGGCTCTTCAAGTTTTTCAACACCACTTCATGCTCCTCCTTTTTTGCAGACCGTTTCATGCTCCTCATATTTTTGATACCTTTTGATGATCTTCATATTTTTCACACCTTTTCAGGCTCTTCATTTTTTCAACACCACTTCAAGCTCCTCCTATTTTTCAGACCGTTTCATGCTCATCTCATTTTTGAAACCTTTTGACGCTCTTCATATTTTTCACACATTTTCAGGCTCTTCATGTTTTTCAACACTGTTGCATGATCCTCCTATTTTTCAGACCGTTTCATGCTCCTCATATACTTGACACATTTTTAAGCTCTTCATATATTTCACACATTTTCAGGCTATTCATGTTTTTCAACACCGCTTCATGCTCCTTGTATTTTTAAGACCGTTTCATGCTCCTCATATTTTTGACAGCTTTTTAAGCTCTTCATATTTTTCACACCTTTTTAAGCTCTTCATATTTCTCACACCTTTTCAGGCTCTTCATGTTTTTCAACAACGCTTCTTGCACCTCCTATTTGTCAGACCGTTTCATGCTCATCTCATTTATGACACCTTTTGAATCTTTTCATATTTTTCACACCTTCTCAGGCTCTTCATGTTTTTGAACACCGCTTCATGCTAATCCTATTTTTCAAACCATATCATGCTCCTCATATTTTTCACACCTTTTAAGCTCTTCATATTTTTCACACTTTTTCAGGCTCTTCATGTTTTTCAACACCGCTTCATGCCCCTCCTATTTTTCAGACCGTTTCATGCTCATCAAATTTTTGACACCTTTTGAAGCTCTTCATATTTTTCACACCTTTTGAAGCTCTTCATATTTTTCACACCATTTCAGGCTTTTCATGTTTTTCAACACCGTTTCATGCTGCTTCTATTTTTCAGACCGTTTCATGCTCCTCATATTTTTCACACCTTTTGAAGCTCTTCATATTTTTCACACCTTTTCAGGCTCTTCATGTTTTTCTACACCACTTCATGCTTCTCCTATTTTTCAGCCCGTTTCATGCTCCTCATTTATTTCACACCTTTTGAAGCTCTTCATATTTTTCACACCTTTTCAGGCTCTTCATGTTTTTCAACACCGTTTCATGCTGCTTCTATTTTTCAGACCGTTTCATGCTCCTCATATTTTTCACACCTTTTGAAGCTCTTCATATTTTTCACACCTTTTCAGGCTCTTCATGTTTTTCTACACCACTTCATGCTTCTCCTATTTTTCAGCCCGTTTCATGCTCCTCATGTATTTCACACCTTTTGAAGCTCTTCATATTTTTCACACCTTTTCAGGCTCTTCATGTTTTTGAACACCGCTTCATGCTCCTCCTATTTTTCAGACCATTTCTTGCTCCTCATATTTTTGACATCTTTTGAGGCTTTTCATATTTTTCACACCTTTTCAGTCTCTTCAAGTTTTTCAACACCACTTAATGCTCCTCCTTTTTTGCAGACCGTTTCATGCTCCTCATATTTTTGATACCTTTTGATGATTTTCATATTTTTCACACCTTTTCAGGCTCTTCATTTTTTCAACACCACTTCAAGCTCCTCCTATTTTTCAGACCGTTTCATGCTCATCTCATTTTTGAAACCTTTTGAAGCTCTTCATATTTTTCACACATTTTCAGGCTCTTCATGTTTTTCAACACTGTTGCATGATCCTCCTATTTTTCAGACCGTTTCATGCTCATCTCATTTTTGACACCTTTTGAAGCTTTTCATATTTTTCACAACTTTTCAGGCTCTTCATGTTTTTGAACACCGCTTCATGCTCCTCCTATTTTTCAGACCGTTTCATGCTCCTCATATTTTACACCTTTTGAAGCTCTTCATATTTTTCACACCTTTTCAGGCTCTTCATGTTTTTGATCACCGTTACATTCTCCTCCTATTATTCAGGCCGTTTCATGCTCCTCATATTTTTGAAACTTTTTGAAGCTCTTTATATATTTCACAACTTTTCAGGCTCTTCATGTTTTTGATCACCGTTACATTCTCCTCCTATTATTCAGACCGTTTCATGTTCCTCATATTTTTGACACTTTTTGAAGCTCTTTATATATTTCACACATTTTCAGGCTCTTCATGTTTTTGAACACAGCTTCATGCTCCTCCTATTTTTCAGACCGTTTCATGCTCCTCATATTTTTGACAACTTTGGAAGCTCTTCATATTTTTCACACAATTTCAGGCTCTTCATGTTTTTCAACACTGTTGCATGATCCTCCTATTTTTCAGACCGTTTCATGCTCCTCATATACTTGACACATTTTTAAGCTCTTCATATATTTCACACATTTTCAGGCTATTCATGTTTTTCAACACCGCTTCTTGCTCCTTGTATTTTTAAGACCGTTTCATGCTCCTCATATTTTTGACACCTTTTTAAGCTCTTCATAATTTTCACACCTTTTTAAGCTCTTCATATTTCTCACACCTTTTCAGGCTCTTCATATTTTTCAACAACGCTTCATGCACCTCCTATTTGTCAGACCGTTTCATGCTCATCTCATTTATGACACCTTTTGAATCTTTTCATATTTTTCACACCTTCTCAGGCTCTTCATGTTTTTGAACACCGCTTCATGCTAATCCTATTTTTCAAACCATATCATGCTCCTCATATTTTTCACACCTTTTAAGCTCTTCATATTTTTCACACTTTTTCAGGCTCTTCATGTTTTTCAACACCGCTTCATGCTCCTCCTATTTTTCAGACCGTTTCATGCTCCTCATATTTTTGACACCTTTTTAACCTCTTCATATTTCTCACACATTTTCAGGCTCTTCATGTTTTTCAACAACGCTTCATGCACCTCCTATTTTTCAGACCGTTTCATGCTCATCTCATTTTTGACACCTTTTAAAGCTTTTCATATTTTTCACACCTTTTCAGGCTCTTCATGGTTTTGAACACCGCTTCATGCTAATCCTATTTTTCAAACCATATCATGCTCCTCATATTTTTCACACCATTTTAAGCTCTTCATATTTTTCACACTTTTTCAGGCTCTTCATGTTTTTGAACACCGCTTCATGCTCCTCCTATTTTTCAGACCGTTTCATGCTCCTCATATTTCACACCTTTTGAAGCTCTTCATATTTTTCACACCTTTTCAGGCTCTTCATGTTTTTGAACACCGCTTCATGCTAATCCCATTTTTCAAACCATATCATGCTCCTCATATTTTTCACACCTTTTTAAGCTCTTCATATTTTTCACACCTTTTCAGGCTCTTCATGTTTTTGAACAATACTTCATGCTCCTTCTATTTTTCAGAATGTTTCATGCTCCTCATGTATTACACACCTTTTGAAGCTCTTCATATTTTTCACACCTTTACAGGCTCTTCATGTTTTTCAACACCACTTCATGCTCCTACTATTTTTCAGACCATTTCATGCTCCTCATATTTTTGACAACTTTGGAAGCTCTTCATATTTTTCACACCTTTTCAGGCTCTTCATGTTGTTCAACACCGTTGCATGATCCTCCTATTTTTCAGACCGTTTCATGCTCCTCATATACTTGACACATTTTTAAGCTCTTCATATATTTCACACATTTTCAGGCTATTCATGTTTTTCAACACCGCTTCATGCTCCTTGTATTTTTAAGACCGTTTCATGCTCCTCATATTTTTGACACCTTTTTAAGCTCTTCATATTTTTCACACCTTTTTAAGCTCTTCATATTTCTCACACCTTTTCAGGCTCTTCATGTTTTTCAACAACGCTTCATCCACCTCCTATTTGTCAGACCGTTTCATGCTCATCTCATTTATGACACCTTTTGAATCTTTTCATATTTTTCACACCTTCTCAGGCTCTTCATGTTTTTGAACACCGCTTCATGCTAATCCTATTTTTCAAACCATATCATGCTCCTCATATTTTTCACACCTTTTAAGCTCTTCATATTTTTCACACTTTTTCAGGCTCTTCATGTTTTTCAACACCGCTTCATGCTCCTCCTATTTTTCAGACCGTTTCATGCTCATCAAATTTTTGACACCTTTTGAAGCTCTTCATATTTTTCACACCTTTTGAAGCGCTTCATATTTTTCACACCATTTCAGGCTCTTCATGTTTTTCAACACCGTTTCATGCTGCTTCTATTTTTCAGACCGTTTCATGCTCCTCATATTTTTCACACCTTTTGAAGCTCTTCATATTTTTCACACCTTTTCAGGCTCTTCATGTTTTTCTACACCACTTCATGCTTCTCCCATTTTTCAGCCCGTTTCATGCTCCTCATTTATTTCACACCTTTTGAAGCTCTTCATATTTTTCACACCTTTTCAGGCTCTTCATGTTTTTCAACATCGTTTCATGCTGCTTCTTTTTTTCAGACCGTTTCATGCTCCTCATATTTTTCACACCTTTTGAAGCTCTTCATATTTTTCACACCTTTTCAGGCTCTTCATGATTTTCTACACCACTTCATGCTTCTCCTATTTTTCAGCCCGTTTCATGCTCCTCATGTATTTCACACCTTTTGAAGCTCTTCATATTTTTCACACCTTTTCAGGCTCTTCATGTTTTTGAACACCGCTTCATGCTCCTTCTATTTTGCAGACCGTTTCATGCTACTCATATTTTTCACACCTTTTGAAGCTCTTCATATTTTTCACACCTTTTCAGGCTCTTCATTTTTTCAACACCACTTCAAGCTCCTCCTATTTTTCAGACCGTTTCATGCTCATCTCATTTTTGAAACCTTTTGAAGCTCTTCATATTTTTCACACATTTTCAGGCTCTTCATGTTTTTCAACACTGTTGCATGATCCTCCTATTTTTCAGACCGTTTCATGCTCCTCATATACTTGACACATTTTTAAGCTCTTCATATATTTCACACAGTTTCAGGCTATTCATGTTTTTCAACACCGCTTCATGCTCCTTCTATTTTTAAGACCGTTTCATGCTCCTCATATTTTTGACACCTGTTTAAGTTCTTCATATTTTTCACACCTTTTTAAGCTCTTCATATTTCTCACACATTTTCAGGTTCTTCATGTTTTTCAACAACGCTTCATGCACCTCCTATTTGTCAGACCATTTCATGCTCATCTCATTTATGACACCTTTTGAATCTTTTCATATTTTTCACACCTTCTCAGGCTCTTCATGTTTTTGAACACCGCTTCATGCTAATCCTATTTTTCAAACCATATCATGCTCCTCATATTTTTCACACCTTTTAAGCTCTTCATATTTTTCACACTTTTTCAGGCTCTTCATGTTTTTCAACAACGCTTCATGCACCTCCTATTTGTCAGACCGTTTCATGCTCATCTCATTTATGACACCTTTTGAATCTTTTCATATTTTTCACACCATTTCAGGCTCTTCATGTTTTTCAACACCGTTTCATGCTGCTTCTATTTTTCAGACCGTTTCATGCTCCTCACATTTTTCACACCTTTGAAGCTCTTCATATTTTTCACACCTTTTCAGGCTCTTCATGTTTTTCTACACCACTTCATGCTTCTCCTATTTTTCAGCCCGTTTCATGCTCCTCATTTATTTCACACCTTTTGAAGCTCTTCATATTTTTCACACCTTTTCATGCTCTTCATGTTTTTCAACACCGTTTCATGCTGCTTCTGTTTTTCAGACCGTTTCATGCTCCTCATATTTTTCACACCTTTTGAAGCTCTTCATATTTTTCACACCTTTTCAGGCTCTTCATGTTTTTCTACACCACTTCAGGCTTCTCCTATTTTTCAGACCATTTCATGCTCCTCATGTATTTCACACCTTTTGAAGCTCTTCATATTGTTCACACCTTTTCAGGCTCTTCATGTTTTTGAACACCGCTTCATGCTCCTCCTATTTTTCTGACCTTTTCATGCTCCTCATATTTTTGACATCTTTTGAAGCTTTTCATATTTTTCACACCTTTTCAGGCTCTTCAAGTTTTTCAACACCACTTCATGCTCCTCCTTTTTTGCAGACCGTTTCATGCTCCTCATATTTTTGACACCTTTTGAAGCTCTTCATATTTTTCACACGTTTTCAGACAATTCATGTTTTTCAACATCGCTTCATGCTCCTCGTATTTTGCTGACCGTTTCATGCTCCTCAAATTTTTGACACCTTTTGAAGCTCTTCAGATATTTCACACCTTTTCAGGCTCTTCATGATTTTCAACACCGCTTCATGCCCCTCGTATTTTTCAGACCGTTTCATGCTCATCTCACTTTTTACAACTTTTGAAGCTCTTCATATTTTTCACACATTTTGAAGCACTTCATATTTTTCATATTTTTGAAGCTCTTCATTATTTAACGCATTTTCAGACTCCTCATGTTTTTCAACACCGCTTCATGCTCCTGCTCATTTTCAGACGGTTTCATGCTCCTCATATATTTGACAGCTTTTGAGGCTTTCATATTTTTCACACCCTTTCAGGCTTTTCGTGTTTTTGAACACCGCTTCTTGCTCCTCCTATTTTTCAGACCGTTTCATGCTCCTCATATTTTTGACACCTTTTGAAGCTCTTCATATATTTCACACCTTTTAGGTTCTTCATGTTTTTCCACACCACTTCATGTTCCTCCTGTTATTTAGACCATTTCATTCTCATCGCTTTTTTGACACCTTTTGAAGCTCTTCATATTTTTCACACCTTTTGAAGCTTTTCATATTTTTCACACGTTTTCAGGCTCTTCATGTTTTTCAACACTGCTTCATGCTCCTCTTGTTTTTCAGACCGTTTCAAGCTCCTCATGCACTTCACACCTTTTGAAGCTCTTCATATTTTTCACACCTTTTCAGACTCTTCATGTTTTTCCACACCGCTTCATGATCCTCCTATTTTTCAGACCGTTTTGTGCTCCTCATAATTTTCACACCTTTTGAAGCTCTTCATATTTTTCACACCTTTTCAGGCTCTTCATATTTTTCAACACTGCTTCATGCTCCTCCTATTTTTCAGACCGTTTTATCCTCCTCATGTATTTCACACCTTTTGAAGCTCTTCATATTTTTCACACCTTTTCATGCTCTTCATGTTTTTCAACACCGCTTCATGCTCCTACTATTTTTCAGACTGTTTCATGCTCCTCATATTTTTGACACCTTTTAAAGCTCTTCGTATATTTCACACCATTTCAGGCTCTTCATGTTTTTCAACACCACTACATGCTTCTCGTATATTTCAGACTGTTTCCTACTTATCTCTTTTTTTACACCTTTTGAAGCTCTTCATATGATTCACACCTTTTGAAGCTCTTCATATTTTTCACACCTTTTCAGGCTCTTCATGTTTTTAAACACCGCTCATGCTCCTCCTTTTTTGCAGACCGTTTCATGCTCCTCATATTTTTGATACCTTTTGATGCTCTTCATATTTTTCACACCTTTTCAGGCTCTTCATTTTTTCAACACCGCTTCATGCTCCTCCTATTTTTCAGACCGTTTCATGCTCATCTCATTTTTGAAACCTTTTGAAGCTTTTCATATTTTTCACAACGTTTCAGGCTCTTCAAGTTTTTGAACACCGCTTCATGCTCCTCCTATTTTTCAGACCGTTTCATGCTCCTCATATTTCACACCTTTTGAAGCTCTTCATATTTTTCACACCTTTTCAGGCTCTTCATGTTTTTGATCACCGTTACATTCTCCTCCTATTATTCAGACCGTTTCATGCTCCTCATATTTTTGACACTTTTTGAAGCTCTTTATATATTTCACACATTTTCAGGCTCTTCATGTTTTTGAACACAGCTTCATGCTCCTCCTATTTTTCAGACCATTTCATGCTCCTCATATTTTTGACAACTTTGGAAGCTCTTCATATTTTTCACACATTTTCAGGCTCTTCATGTTTTTCAACACTGTTGCATGATCCTCCTATTTTTCAGACCGTTTCATGCTCCTCATATACTTGACACATTTTTAAGCTCTTCATATATTTCACACATTTTCAGGCTATTCATGTTTTTCAACACCGCTTCATGCTCCTTGTATTTTTAAGACCGTTTCATGCTCCTCATATTTTTGACACCTTTTTAAGCTCTTCATATTTTTCACACCTTTTTAAGCTCTTCATATTTCTCACACCTTTTCAGGCTCTTCATGTTTTTCAACACCGCTTCATGCTCCTCCTATTTTTCAGACCGTTTCATGCTCATCAAATTTTTGACACCTTTTGAAGCTCTTCATATTTTTCACACCTTTTGAAGCTCTTCATATTTTTCACACCATTTCAGGCTCTTCATGTTTTTCAACACCGTTTCATGCTGCTTCTATTTTTCAGACCGTTTCATGCTCCTCATATTTCACACCTTTTGAAGCTCTTCATATTTTTCACACCTTTTCAGGCTCTTCAAGTTTTTGAACACCGCTTCATGCTCCTCCTATTTTTCAGACCGTTTCATGCTCATCTCATTTTTGACACCTTTTGAAGCTTTTCATATTTTTCACAACTTTTCAGGCTCTTCATGTTTTTGAACACCGCTTCATGCTCCTCCTATTTTTCAGACCGTTTCATGCTCCTCATATTTCACACCTTTTGAAGCTCTTCATATTTTTCACACCTTTTCAGGCTCTTCATGTTTTTGATCACCGTTACATTCTCCTCCTATTATTCAGACCGTTTCATGCTCCTCATATTTTTGACACTTTTTGAAGCTCTTTATATATTTCACACCTTTTCAGGCTCTTCATGTTTTTGATCACCGTTACATTCTCCTCCTATTATTCAGACCGTTTCATGCTCCTCATATTTTTGACACTTTTTGAAGCTCTTTATATATTTCACACATTTTCAGTCTCTTCATGTTTTTGAACACAGCTTCATGCTCCTCCTATTTTTCAGACCATTTCATACTCCTCATATTTTTGACAACTTTGGAAGCTCTTCATATTTTTCACACATTTTCAGGCTCTTCATATTTTTCAACACTGTTGCATGACCCTCCTATTTTTCAGACCGTTTCATGCTCCTCATATACTTGACACATTTTTAAGCTCTTCATATTTTTCACACTTTTTCAGGCTCTTCATGTTTTTCAACACCGCTTCATGCACCTCCTATTTTTCAGACCGTTTCATGCTCATCAAATTTTTGACACCTTTTGAAGCTCTTCATATTTTTCACACCTTTTGAAGCTCTTCATATTTTTCACACAATTTCAGGCTCTTCATGTTTTTCAACACCGTTTCATGCTGCTTCTATTTTTCAGACCGTTTCATGCTCCTCATATTTTTCACACCTTTTTAAGCTCTTCATATTTTTCACACCTTTTCAGGCTCTTCATGTTTTTCTACACCACTTCATGCTTCTCCTATTTTTCAGCCCGTTTCAAGCTCCTCATTTATTTCACACCTTTTGAAGCTCTTCATATTTTTCACACCTTTTCAGGCTCTTCATGTTTTTCAACACCGTTTCATGCTGCTTCTATTTTTCAGACCGTTTCATGCTCCTCATATTTTTCACACCTTTTGAAGCTCTTCATATTTTTCACACCTTTTCAGGCTCTTCATGTTTTTCTACACCACTTCATGCTTCTCCTATTTTTCAGCTCGTTTCATGCTCCTCATGTATTTCACACCTTTTGAAGCTCTTTATATTTTTCACACCTTTTCAGGCTCTTCATGTTTTTGAACACCGCTTCATGCTCCTCCTATTTTTCAGACCGTTTCATGCTCCTCATATTTTTGACATCTTTTGAAGCTTTTCATATTTTTCACACCTTTTCAGGCTCTTCAAGTTTTTCAACACCACTTCATGCTCCTCCTTTTTTGCAGACCGTTTCATGCTCCTCATATTTTTGATACCTTTTGATGATCTTCATATTTTTCACACCTTTTCAGGCTCTTCATTTTTTCAACACCACTTCAAGCTCCTCCTATTTTTCAGACCGTTTCATGCTCATCTCATTTTTGAAACCTTTTGACGCTCTTCATATTTTTCACACATTTTCAGGCTCTTCATGTTTTTCAACACTGTTGCATGATCCTCCTATTTTTCAGACCGTTTCATGCTCCTCATATACTTGACACATTTTTAAGCTCTTCATATATTTCACACATTTTCAGGCTATTCATGTTTTTCAACACCGCTTCATGCTCCTTGTATTTTTAAGACCGTTTCATGCTCCTCATATTTTTGACAGCTTTTTAAGCTCTTCATATTTTTCACACCTTTTTAAGCTCTTCATATTTCTCACACCTTTTCAGGCTCTTCATGTTTTTCAACAACGCTTCTTGCACCTCCTATTTGTCAGACCGTTTCATGCTCATCTCATTTATGACACCTTTTGAATCTTTTCATATTTTTCACACCTTCTCAGGCTCTTCATGTTTTTGAACACCGCTTCATGCTAATCCTATTTTTCAAACCATATCATGCTCCTCATATTTTTCACACCTTTTAAGCTCTTCATATTTTTCACACTTTTTCAGGCTCTTCATGTTTTTCAACACCGCTTCATGCCCCTCCTATTTTTCAGACCGTTTCATGCTCATCAAATTTTTGACACCTTTTGAAGCTCTTCATATTTTTCACACCTTTTGAAGCTCTTCATATTTTTCACACCATTTCAGGCTTTTCATGTTTTTCAACACCGTTTCATGCTGCTTCTATTTTTCAGACCGTTTCATGCTCCTCATATTTTTCACACCTTTTGAAGCTCTTCATATTTTTCACACCTTTTCAGGCTCTTCATGTTTTTCTACACCACTTCATGCTTCTCCTATTTTTCAGCCCGTTTCATGCTCCTCATTTATTTCACACCTTTTGAAGCTCTTCATATTTTTCACACCTTTTCAGGCTCTTCATGTTTTTCAACACCGTTTCATGCTGCTTCTATTTTTCAGACCGTTTCATGCTCCTCATATTTTTCACACCTTTTGAAGCTCTTCATATTTTTCACACCTTTTCAGGCTCTTCATGTTTTTCTACACCACTTCATGCTTCTCCTATTTTTCAGCCCGTTTCATGCTCCTCATGTATTTCACACCTTTTGAAGCTCTTCATATTTTTCACACCTTTTCAGGCTCTTCATGTTTTTGAACACCGCTTCATGCTCCTCCTATTTTTCAGACCATTTCTTGCTCCTCATATTTTTGACATCTTTTGAGGCTTTTCATATTTTTCACACCTTTTCAGTCTCTTCAAGTTTTTCAACACCACTTAATGCTCCTCCTTTTTTGCAGACCGTTTCATGCTCCTCATATTTTTGATACCTTTTGATGATTTTCATATTTTTCACACCTTTTCAGGCTCTTCATTTTTTCAACACCACTTCAAGCTCCTCCTATTTTTCAGACCGTTTCATGCTCATCTCATTTTTGAAACCTTTTGAAGCTCTTCATATTTTTCACACATTTTCAGGCTCTTCATGTTTTTCAACACTGTTGCATGATCCTCCTATTTTTCAGACCGTTTCATGCTCATCTCATTTTTGACACCTTTTGAAGCTTTTCATATTTTTCACAACTTTTCAGGCTCTTCATGTTTTTGAACACCGCTTCATGCTCCTCCTATTTTTCAGACCGTTTCATGCTCCTCATATTTTACACCTTTTGAAGCTCTTCATATTTTTCACACCTTTTCAGGCTCTTCATGTTTTTGATCACCGTTACATTCTCCTCCTATTATTCAGGCCGTTTCATGCTCCTCATATTTTTGAAACTTTTTGAAGCTCTTTATATATTTCACAACTTTTCAGGCTCTTCATGTTTTTGATCACCGTTACATTCTCCTCCTATTATTCAGACCGTTTCATGTTCCTCATATTTTTGACACTTTTTGAAGCTCTTTATATATTTCACACATTTTCAGGCTCTTCATGTTTTTGAACACAGCTTCATGCTCCTCCTATTTTTCAGACCGTTTCATGCTCCTCATATTTTTGACAACTTTGGAAGCTCTTCATATTTTTCACACAATTTCAGGCTCTTCATGTTTTTCAACACTGTTGCATGATCCTCCTATTTTTCAGACCGTTTCATGCTCCTCATATACTTGACACATTTTTAAGCTCTTCATATATTTCACACATTTTCAGGCTATTCATGTTTTTCAACACCGCTTCTTGCTCCTTGTATTTTTAAGACCGTTTCATGCTCCTCATATTTTTGACACCTTTTTAAGCTCTTCATAATTTTCACACCTTTTTAAGCTCTTCATATTTCTCACACCTTTTCAGGCTCTTCATATTTTTCAACAACGCTTCATGCACCTCCTATTTGTCAGACCGTTTCATGCTCATCTCATTTATGACACCTTTTGAATCTTTTCATATTTTTCACACCTTCTCAGGCTCTTCATGTTTTTGAACACCGCTTCATGCTAATCCTATTTTTCAAACCATATCATGCTCCTCATATTTTTCACACCTTTTAAGCTCTTCATATTTTTCACACTTTTTCAGGCTCTTCATGTTTTTCAACACCGCTTCATGCTCCTCCTTTTTTTCAGACCGTTTCATGCTCCTCATATTTTTGACACCTTTTTAACCTCTTCATATTTCTCACACATTTTCAGGCTCTTCATGTTTTTCAACAACGCTTCATGCACCTCCTATTTTTCAGACCGTTTCATGCTCATCTCATTTTTGACACCTTTTAAAGCTTTTCATATTTTTCACACCTTTTCAGGCTCTTCATGGTTTTGAACACCGCTTCATGCTAATCCTATTTTTCAAACCATATCATGCTCCTCATATTTTTCACACCATTTTAAGCTCTTCATATTTTTCACACTTTTTCAGGCTCTTCATGTTTTTGAACACCGCTTCATGCTCCTCCTATTTTTCAGACCGTTTCATGCTCCTCATATTTCACACCTTTTGAAGCTCTTCATATTTTTCACACCTTTTCAGGCTCTTCATGTTTTTGAACACCGCTTCATGCTAATCCCATTTTTCAAACCATATCATGCTCCTCATATTTTTCACACCTTTTTAAGCTCTTCATATTTTTCACACCTTTTCAGGCTCTTCATGTTTTTGAACAATACTTCATGCTCCTTCTATTTTTCAGAATGTTTCATGCTCCTCATGTATTACACACCTTTTGAAGCTCTTCATATTTTTCACACCTTTACAGGCTCTTCATGTTTTTCAACACCACTTCATGCTCCTACTATTTTTCAGACCATTTCATGCTCCTCATATTTTTGACAACTTTGGAAGCTCTTCATATTTTTCACACCTTTTCAGGCTCTTCATGTTGTTCAACACCGTTGCATGATCCTCCTATTTTTCAGACCGTTTCATGCTCCTCATATACTTGACACATTTTTAAGCTCTTCATATATTTCACACATTTTCAGGCTATTCATGTTTTTCAACACCGCTTCATGCTCCTTGTATTTTTAAGACCGTTTCATGCTCCTCATATTTTTGACACCTTTTTAAGCTCTTCATATTTTTCACACCTTTTTAAGCTCTTCATATTTCTCACACCTTTTCAGGCTCTTCATGTTTTTCAACAACGCTTCATCCACCTCCTATTTGTCAGACCGTTTCATGCTCATCTCATTTATGACACCTTTTGAATCTTTTCATATTTTTCACACCTTCTCAGGCTCTTCATGTTTTTGAACACCGCTTCATGCTAATCCTATTTTTCAAACCATATCATGCTCCTCATATTTTTCACACCTTTTAAGCTCTTCATATTTTTCACACTTTTTCAGGCTCTTCATGTTTTTCAACACCGCTTCATGCTCCTCCTATTTTTCAGACCGTTTCATGCTCATCAAATTTTTGACACCTTTTGAAGCTCTTCATATTTTTCACACCTTTTGAAGCGCTTCATATTTTTCACACCATTTCAGGCTCTTCATGTTTTTCAACACCGTTTCATGCTGCTTCTATTTTTCAGACCGTTTCATGCTCCTCATATTTTTCACACCTTTTGAAGCTCTTCATATTTTTCACACCTTTTCAGGCTCTTCATGTTTTTCTACACCACTTCATGCTTCTCCCATTTTTCAGCCCGTTTCATGCTCCTCATTTATTTCACACCTTTTGAAGCTCTTCATATTTTTCACACCTTTTCAGGCTCTTCATGTTTTTCAACATCGTTTCATGCTGCTTCTTTTTTTCAGACCGTTTCATGCTCCTCATATTTTTCACACCTTTTGAAGCTCTTCATATTTTTCACACCTTTTCAGGCTCTTCATGATTTTCTACACCACTTCATGCTTCTCCTATTTTTCAGCCCGTTTCATGCTCCTCATGTATTTCACACCTTTTGAAGCTCTTCATATTTTTCACACCTTTTCAGGCTCTTCATGTTTTTGAACACCGCTTCATGCTCCTTCTATTTTGCAGACCGTTTCATGCTACTCATATTTTTCACACCTTTTGAAGCTCTTCATATTTTTCACACCTTTTCAGGCTCTTCATTTTTTCAACACCACTTCAAGCTCCTCCTATTTTTCAGACCGTTTCATGCTCATCTCATTTTTGAAACCTTTTGAAGCTCTTCATATTTTTCACACATTTTCAGGCTCTTCATGTTTTTCAACACTGTTGCATGATCCTCCTATTTTTCAGACCGTTTCATGCTCCTCATATACTTGACACATTTTTAAGCTCTTCATATATTTCACACAGTTTCAGGCTATTCATGTTTTTCAACACCGCTTCATGCTCCTTCTATTTTTAAGACCGTTTCATGCTCCTCATATTTTTGACACCTGTTTAAGTTCTTCATATTTTTCACACCTTTTTAAGCTCTTCATATTTCTCACACATTTTCAGGTTCTTCATGTTTTTCAACAACGCTTCATGCACCTCCTATTTGTCAGACCATTTCATGCTCATCTCATTTATGACACCTTTTGAATCTTTTCATATTTTTCACACCTTCTCAGGCTCTTCATGTTTTTGAACACCGCTTCATGCTAATCCTATTTTTCAAACCATATCATGCTCCTCATATTTTTCACACCTTTTAAGCTCTTCATATTTTTCACACTTTTTCAGGCTCTTCATGTTTTTCAACAACGCTTCATGCACCTCCTATTTGTCAGACCGTTTCATGCTCATCTCATTTATGACACCTTTTGAATCTTTTCATATTTTTCACACCATTTCAGGCTCTTCATGTTTTTCAACACCGTTTCATGCTGCTTCTATTTTTCAGACCGTTTCATGCTCCTCACATTTTTCACACCTTTGAAGCTCTTCATATTTTTCACACCTTTTCAGGCTCTTCATGTTTTTCTACACCACTTCATGCTTCTCCTATTTTTCAGCCCGTTTCATGCTCCTCATTTATTTCACACCTTTTGAAGCTCTTCATATTTTTCACACCTTTTCATGCTCTTCATGTTTTTCAACACCGTTTCATGCTGCTTCTGTTTTTCAGACCGTTTCATGCTCCTCATATTTTTCACACCTTTTGAAGCTCTTCATATTTTTCACACCTTTTCAGGCTCTTCATGTTTTTCTACACCACTTCAGGCTTCTCCTATTTTTCAGCCCGTTTCATGCTCCTCATGTATTTCACACCTTTTGAAGCTCTTCATATTGTTCACACCTTTTCAGGCTCTTCATGTTTTTGAACACCGCTTCATGCTCCTCCTATTTTTCTGACCTTTTCATGCTCCTCATATTTTTGACATCTTTTGAAGCTTTTCATATTTTTCACACCTTTTCAGGCTCTTCAAGTTTTTCAACACCACTTCATGCTCCTCCTTTTTTATAGACCGTTTCATGCTCCTCATATTTTTGATATCTTTTGATGATCTTCATATTTTTCACACCTTTTCAGGCTCTTCATTTTTTCAACACCACTTCATGCTCCTCCTATTTTTCAGACCGTTTCATGCTCATCTCATTTTTGAAACCTTTTGAAGCTTTTCATATTTTTTACAACGTTTCAGGCTCTTCAAGTTTTTGAACACCGCTTCATGCTCCTCCTATTTTTCAGACCGTTTCATGCTCATCTCATTTTTGACACCTTTTGAAGCTTTTCATATTTTTCACACCTTTTCAGGCTCTTCATGTTTTTCCACACCACATCATGCTTCTCCTATTTTTCAGCAAGTTTCATGCTCCTCATGTATTTCACACCTTTTGAAGCTCTTCATATTTTTCACACCTTTTCAGGCTCTTCATGTTTTGATCACCGTTACATTCTCCTCCTATTATTCAGACCGTTTCATGCTCCTCATATATTTGACACTTTTTGAAGCTCTTTATATATTTCACACCTTTTCAGGCTCTTCATGTTTTTGAACACAGCTTCATGCTCCTCCTATTTTTCAGACCGTTTCATGCTCCTCATATTTTTGACAACTTTGGAAGCTCTTTATATTTTTCACACATTTTCAGGCTCTTCATGTTTTTGAACACAGCTTCATGCTCCTCCTATTTTTCAGACCGTTTCATGCTCCTCATATACTTGACACATTTTTAAGCTCTTCATATATTTCACACATTTTCAGGCTATTCATGTTTTTCAACACTGCTTCATGCTCCTTGTATTTTTAAGACCGTTTCATGCTCCTCATATTTTTGACACCTTTTTAAGCTCTTCATATTTCTCACACCTTTTCAGGCTCTTCATGTTTTTCAAAAACGCTTCATGCACCTCCTATTTTTCAGACCGTTTCATGCTCATCTCATTTTTGACACCTTTTGAAGCTTTTCATATTTTTCACACCTTTTCAGGCTCTTCATGTTTTTCCACACCACATCATGCTTCTCCTATTTTTCAGCAAGTTTCATGCTCCTCATGTTTTTCACACCTTTTGAAGCTCTACATATTTTTCAAAACTTTTCAGGCTCTTCCTGTTTTTTAACAGCGCTTCATGCTCCTCCTATATTTCAGACCGTTTCATGCTCCTCATATATTTCACACCTTTTGAAGCTCTTTATATTTTTCACACCTTTTCAGGATCTTCATGTTTTTGAACACCGCTTAATGCTCCTCATATTTTTCAGACCGTTTCATGCTCCTCGTATTTTTGACATCTTTTGAAGCTTTTCATATTTTTCACACATTCTCAGGCTCTTCAAGTTTTTCAACACAACTTCATGCTCCTCCGTTTTTGCAGACCGTTTGATGCTCCTCATATTTTTGATACCTTTTGATGCTCTTCATATTTTTCACACCTTTTCAGGCTCTTCATTTTTTCAACACCGCTTCATGCTCCTCCTATTTTTCAGACCGTTTCATGCTCATCTCATTTTTGACACCTCTTGAAGCTTTTCATATTTTTCACAACGTTTCAGGCTCTTCAAGTTTTGAACACCGCTTCATGTTCCTCCTATTTTTCAGACCGTTTCATGCTCCTCATATTTTTGACACCTTTTGAAGCTCTTCATATTTTTCACACGTTTTCAGGCTCTTCATGTTTTTGAACACCGCTTCATGCTCCTCCTATTTTTCAGACCGTTTCATGCTCCTCATATTTTTGACACCTTTTTAACCTCTTCATATTTCTCACACATTTTCAGGCTCTTCATGTTTTTCAACAACGCTTCATGCACCTCCTATTTTTCAGACCGTTTCATGCTCCTCATATTTTTGACACTTTTTGAAGCTCTTCATATTTTTCACACCTTTTCAGGCTCTTCATGTTTTTGGACACCAATTCATGCTCCTCCTGTTTTTCAGACCGTTTCCTGCTCTTCAAATTTTTACACCTTTTGAAGCTCTTCATATTTTTCACAAATTTATAGGCTCTTCATGATTTTGAAAACAGCTTCATTCTCCTCCTATTTTTCAGACCGTTTCATGCTCCTCATATTTTTCACACCTTTTCAGGCTCTTCTTGTTTTTCTACACCGTTTCATCATCCTCCTATTTTTCAGACCGTTTGATGCTCCTCATATATTTGACACATTTTTAAGCTCTTCATATATTTCACACATTTTCAGGCTATTCATGTTTTTCACCACCGCTTCATGCTCCTCCTATTTTTCAGACAGTTTCATGCTCCTCATATTTTTGACACCTGTTGAAGCTCTTCATATTTCTCACACCTTTTCAGGCTCTTCATGTTTTTCAACACCGCTTCATGCTCCTCCTATTTTTCAGACAGTTTCATGCTCCTCATATTTTTGACACCTTTTGAAGCTTTTCATATTTTTCACATCTTTTGAAGCTCTTTATATTTTTCACACATTTTCAGGCTCTTCATGTATTTCAACACCCCTTGTTGCTCCTCATATTTTTCAGACCATTTCATGCTCCTCATATTTTTGACACCTTTTGAAGCTCTTCATATTTTTCACACCTTTTCAGGCTCTTCATGTTTTTGAACACTACTTCATGCTCCTTCTATTTTTCAGAGAGTTTCCTGCTCCTCATGTATTACACACATTTTGAAGCTCTTCATATTTCTCACACCTTTTCAGGCTCTTCATGTTTTTCAACACCGCTTCATGCTCCTCCTATTTTTCAGACCGTTTCATGCTCATCAAATTTTTGACACCTTTTGAAGCTCTTCATATTTTTCACACCTTTTGAAGCTCTTCATATTTTTCACACCATTTCAGGCTCTTCATGTTTTTCAACACCGTTTCATGCTGCTTCTATTTTTCAGACCGTTTCATGCTCCTCATATTTTTCACACCTTTTGAAGCTCTTCATATTTTTCACACCTTTTCAGGCTCTTCATGTTTTTCAACACCGTTTCATGCTGCTTCTATTTTTCAGACCGTTTCATGCTCCTCATATTTTTCACACCTTTTGAAGCTCTTCATATTTTTCACACCTTTTCAGGCTCTTCATGTTTTTCTACACCACTTCATGCTTCTCCTATTTTTCAGCCCGTTTCATGCTCCTCATGTATTTCACACCTTTTGAAGCTCTTCATATTTTTCACACCTTTTCAGGCTCTTCATGTTTTTGAACACCGCTTCATGCTCCTCCTATTTTTCAGACCGTTTCATGCTCCTCATATTTTTGACATCTTTTGAAGCTTTTCATATTTTTCACACCTTTTCAGGCTCTTCAAGTTTTTCAACATCACTTCATGCTCCTCCTTTTTTGCAGACCGTTTCATGCTCCTCATATTTTTGATACCTTTTGATGATCTTCATATTTTTCACACCTTTTCAGGCTCTTCATTTTTTCAACAACACTTCATGCTCCTCCTATTTTTCAGACCGTTTCATGCTCATCTCATTTTTGAAACCTTTTGAAGCTTTTCATATTTTTCACAACGTTTCAGGCTCTTCAAGTTTTTGAACACCGCTTCATGCTCCTCCTATTTTTCAGACCGTTTCATGCTCATCTCATTTTTGACACCTTTTGAAGCTCTTCATATTTTTCACACGTTTTCAGGCTCTTCATGTTTTTGAACACCGCTTCCTGCTCCTCCTATTTTTCAGACCGTTTCATGCTCCTCATATTTTTGACACCTTTTTAACCTCTTCATATTTCTCACACATTTTCAGGCTCTTCATGTTTTTCAACAACGCTTCATGCACCTCCTATTTTTCAGACCGTTTCATGCTCATCTCATTTTTGACACCTTTTAAAGCTTTTCATATTTTTCACACCTTTTCAGGCTCTTCATGGTTTTGAACACCGCTTCATGCTAATCCTATTTTTCAAACCATATCATGCTCCTCATATTTTTCACACCATTTTAAGGTCTTCATATTTTTCACACCTTTTCAGGCTCTTCATGTTTTTGAACACCGCTTCATGCTCCTCCTATTTTTCAGACCGTTTCATGCTCCTCATATTTCACACCTTTTGAAGCTCTTCATATTTTTCACACCTTTTCAGGCTCTTCATGTTTTTGAACACCGCTTCATGCTAATCCCATTTTTCAAACCATATCATGCTCCCCATATTTTTCACACCTTTTGAAGCTCTTCATATTTTTCACACCTTTTCAGGCTCTTCATGTTTTTGAACACTACTTCATGCTCCTTCTATTTTTCAGAGAGTTTCATGCTCCTCATGTATTACACACCTTTTGAAGCTCTTCATATTTTTCACACAGTTTCAGGCTCTTCATGTTTTTCAACACCACTTCATGCTCCTACTATTTTTCAGACTGTTTCGTGCTCCTCATATTTTTGACAACTTTGGAAGCTCTTCATATTTTTCACACCTTTTCAGGCTCTTCATGTTGTTCAACACCATTGCATGATCCTCCTATTTTTCAGACCGTTTCATGCTCCTCATATACTTGACACATTTTTAAGCTCTTCATATATTTCACACATTTTCAGGCTATTCAAGTTTTTCAACACCGCTTCATGCTCCTTGTATTTTTAAGACCGTTTCATGCTCCTCATATTTTTGACACCTTTTTAAGCTCTTCATATTTTTCACACCTTTTTAAGCTCTTCATATTTCTCACACCTTTTCAGGCTCTTCATGTTTTTCAACAATGCTTCATCCACCTCCTATTTGTCAGACCGTTTCATGCTCATCTCATTTAAGACACCTTTTGAATCTTTTCATATTTTTCACACCTTCTCAGGCTCTTCATGTTTTTGAACACCGCTTCATGCTAATCCTATTTTTCAAACCATATCATGCTCCTCATATTTTTCACACCTTTTAAGCTCTTCATATTTTTCACACTTTTTCAGGCTCTTCATGTTTTTCAACACCGCTTCATGCTCCTCCTATTTTTCAGACCGTTTCATGCTCATCAAATTTTTGACACCTTTTGAAGCTCTTCATATTTTTCACACCTTTTGAAGCTCTTCATATTTTTCACACCATTTCAGGCTCTTCATGTTTTTCAACACCGTTTCATGCTGCTTCTATTTTTCAGACCGTTTCATGCTCCTCATATTTTTCACACCTTTTGAAGTTCTTCATATTTCTCACACCTTTTCAGGCTCTTCATGTTTTTCAACACCGTTTCATGCTGCTTCTATTTTTCAGACCGTTTCATGCTCCTCATATTTTTCACACCTTTTGAAGCTCTTCATATTTTTCACACCTTTTCAGGCTCTTCATGTTTTTCTACACCACTTCAGGCTTCTCCTATTTTTCAGCCCGTTTCATGCTCCTCATGTATTTCACACCTTTTGAAGATCTTCATATTTTTCACACCTTTTCAGGCTCTTCATGTTTTTGAACACCGCTTCATGCTCCTCCTATTTTTCCGACCTTTTCATGCTCCTCATATTTTTGACATCTTTTGAAGCTTTTCATATTTTTCACACCTTTTCAGGCTCTTCAAGTTTTTCAACACCACTTCATGCTCCTCCTTTTTTGCAGACCGTTTCATGCTCCTCATATTTTTGATATCTTTTGATGATCTTCATATTTTTCACACCTTTTCAGGCTCTTCATTTTTTCAACACCACTTCATGCTCCTCCTATTTTTCAGACCGTTTCATGCTCATCTCATTTTTGAAACCTTTTGAAGCTTTTCATATTTTTCACAACGTTTCAGGCTCTTCAAGTTTTTGAACACCGCTTCATGCTCCTCCTATTTTTCAGACCGTTTCATGCTCATCTCATTTTTGACACCTTTTGAAGCTTTTCATATTTTTCACACCTTTTCAGGCTCTTCATGTTTTTCCACACCACATCATGCTTCTCCTATTTTTCAGCAAGTTTCATGCTCCTCATGTATTTCACACCTTTTGAAGCTCTTCATATTTTTCAAAACTTTTCAGGCTCTTCCTGTTTTTTAACAGCGCTTCATGCTCCTCCTATATTTCAGACCGTTTCATGCTCCTCATATATTTCACACCTTTTGAAGCTCTTTATATTTTTCACACCTTCTCAGGCTCTTCAAATTTTTCAACACCACTTCATGCTCCTCCGTTTTTGCAGACCGTTTGATGCTCCTCATATTTTTGATAACTTTTGATGCTCTTCATATTTTTCACACCTTTTCAGGCTCTTCATTTTTTCAACACCGCTTCATGCTCCTCCTATTTTTCAGACCGTTTCATGCTCATCTCATTTTTGACACCTCTTGAAGCTTTTCATATTTTTCACAACGTTTCAGGCTCTTCAAGTTTTGAACACCGCTTCATGTTCCTCCTAATTTTCAGACCGTTTCATGCTCCTCATATTTTTGACACCTTTTGAAGCTCTTCATATTTTTCACACGTTTTCAGGCTCTTCATGTTTTTGAACACCGCTTCATGCTCCTCCTATTTTTCAGACCGTTTCATGCTCCTCATATTTTTGACACCTTTTTAACCTCTTCATATATCTCACACATTTTCAGGCTCTTCATGTTTTTCAACAATGCTTCATGCACCTCCTATTTTTCAGACCGTTTCATGCTCATCTCATTTTTGACACCTTTTAAAGCTTTTCATATTTTTCACACCTTTTCAGGCTCTTCATGGTTTTGAACACCGCTTCATGCTAATCATATTTTTCAAACCATATCATGCTCCTCATATTTTTCACACCATTTTAAGGTCTTCATATTTTTCACACCTTTTCAGGCTCTTCATGTTTTTGAACACCGCTTCATGCTCCTCCTATTTTTCAGACCGTTTCATGCTCCTCATATTTCACATCTTTTGAAGCTCTTCATATTTTTCACACCTTTACAGGCTCTTCATGTTTTTCCACACCACTTCATGCTTCTGCTATTTTTCAGCTCATTTCATGCTCCTCATGAATTTCACACCTTTTGAAGCTCTTCATATTTTTCACACCTTTTCAGGCTCTTCATGTATTTGATCACCGTTTCATGCTCCTCCTATTTTTCAGACCGTTTCATGCTCCTCATATTTTTGACACTTTTTGAAGCTCTTCATATTTTTCACACCTTTTCAGGCTCTTCATGTATTTGATCACCGTTTCATGCTCCTCCTATTTTTCAGACCGTTTCATGCTCCTCATATTTTTGACACTTTTTGAAGCTCTTCATATTTTTCACACCTTTTCAGGCTCTTCATGTTTTTGAACACCGCCTCATGCTCCTCCTATTTTTCAGACCGTTTCATGCTCCTCATATTTTTCACACCTTTTCAGGCTCTTCTTGTTTTTCAACACCGTTTCATCATCCTCCTATTTTTCAGACCGTTTGATGCTCCTCATATATTTGACACATTTTTAAGCTCTTCATATATTTCACACATTTTCAGGCTATTCATGTTTTTCACCACCGCTTCATGCTCCTCCTATTATTCAGACAGTTTCATGCTCCTCATATTTTTGACACCTTTTGAAGCTTTTCATATTTTTCACATCTTTTGAAGCTCTTTATATTTTTCACACATTTTCAGGCTCTTCATGTATTTCAACACCCCTTGTTGCTCCTCATATTTTTCAGACCATTTCATGCTCCTCATATTTTTGACACCTTTTTAAGCTCTTCATATTTTTCACACCTTTTCAGGCTCTTCTTGTTTTTCAACACCGTTTCATCATCCTCCTATTTTTCAGACCGTTTGATGCTCCTCATATATTTGACACATTTTTAAGCTCTTCATATATTTCACACATTTTCAGGCTATTCATGTTTTTCAACACCGCTTCATGCTCCTTGTATTTGTAAGACCGTTTCATGCTCCTCATACTTTTGACATCTTTTTAAGCTCTTCATATTTCTCACACATTTTCAGGCTCTTCATGTTTTTCAACAACGCTTCATGCACCTCCTATTTTTCAGACCATTTCATGCTCATCTCATTTTTGACACGTTTTGA